>NC_081772.1:6853685-7199935 GCF_963082965.1 Carassius carassius
CATTCCAAAACAAATAGAACAAGATTAGGCACAAGGACAATATTAATTCAAATGAAAGCAAGACGAAGATAAAATGGTATGCTTGCAAGAAACAACATTTTTGAGGAACTTCAAGGTTAGGTTATGGAGAAAACAAAAACCTGCAAGTTGAACACCATATTTTACATCACAAAAAACTTTCCTTGTGACTCAGTATTTCTGTCTGTTCATTGGCTCTTCCAACATTTGTGCATTTTTTCTTATGTAACTAGGCTTCTGGCTTTAATTTGGCAGAGCTGGGGTTTCTATGTACACGTACAAAGGCTAAAAAGGGGAAACTTGTCCCCATGACTGACTCGAAGCTTTTATGATGTTTACTTAGACTCTGGTGTGAATTATCAGCAGCTGTTGAGGACCACTGGTTTGTCTTTAGAAATAAAAAAAACATGATTAAAAGTGCAGTGTTATTAAAAAAAGGGTAATCGACTTGGTCTCACACACATTTCTGCAAATTCACAAAACTGGGATTACGTTTTGTCAGAACAAGCTTTAGTGAAGGGGATTTGCTCTCAAATCCATGTAATCAGTGAAGGGAACATGAATGTTCGCAAGTTTTCAACCCTATTAATGATTTTGTTCTTCAAAGCCTTTTGGTTGGATACTAGTTAAAGGGATAGTTAACCTAAAAGTGAACCATCGTTTACTCGTCCTCTTTGTGTCCCAAACCTGTATGCCATTTTTTTTTTGCACGACACAAAAGAAGATATTTTTACCTTGACTAACACTGAAGCCCATTGACTTTAATGTATGGAGGAAAAAATTAAACAACTTTAAAAATATATATATCTTCTGTTGTGTTCTACAAATAGAGAAAAGCATTCAGGTTTGAAATGAGATTAGGTTGAGTAAATAATACGTTTTTTTTAGTAAACTATTCTTTGAACGTTGTAGCTGAACCATCTTAAGACACACCACATTTTTGGCTATGATGTTACATAGCCGATACAGAATACGAAATGGTTACAGGATGGTACAAAATGGCACCATAAATCTGTTTGGCCCTCTGTTCAAGGTCGCAGAAAGACAAATGCCACTATTTATATCAGGCCTACTATATAAATAGACATGCTGATACAATGGATTCATTGCCCACATTGTCTGTCTAAGCAAGTCTCACAAAAACCGCAGTATTAAATGTGTGGGTTTTGCAGTTGTTCATGTGCATCATAAACTTGCTAAGTCACTTTCATCACAGCTTAATTAAAAAACGTTTCACTATTAACTGACCCACTTTTTCCTGACTTATGTTCATAGTGTTACTACTTCTGAAACCAGGACACCATCAGCCACCAAAGATGAAGGTCTCATGGTCTCTGCTGGGACTTTCTCTTCTCTACCTCTCTGTGGAGTGTCTCTTACCCCCAACTAAAGAGGATCTCAACCGTAAGTGCATTTATTTATTTATTTATTTTTATGTTAAGACATGTTGTGCTCAATTAAGAACAGGAATGTAACCATTATTACTTTTTGCCAGAGATCTCACTGCTTGGTGAAAAGTACCTGGATAAACAGATTGAAAATGCCATCACTGGGGTGAAAGAGATGAAGACTGTGATGGAGCGAACAGAAGAGGATCACAAGAGGTTCCGGTCTGAACTAGAGAAAACAAAGCAACAAAAAGAGGTGAGATAGATGGTTGAATACTGGTTAAAGGGATAGTTAACCTAAAAGGGAACCATCGTTTACTCGTCCTCATTGTGTAGCAGATAACATTTAAGTAATTTATTATCAATTAAGAAAAGTAGTATATTTAAAAATTAAATATTAGACCTATACCAATTAAACCTGAGAATAATTATGTATATCAATTACATAATCTACATATTTTAATACAATAAACATATCAAGTTAAGTAAATTAACATTAAGTAATTTATCATGAATTAACAGTAATTTATTTATAATTTACTGTAACTTTAACCAAGACCTATAAAAAGTGAATAATTATGTAGATCAATTATATAATCTACATATATTCATAAATTTTTATAAATATAAATTAATATACATTTTTATAATAAATTCAGTTTAAGTTGTATAACTTGAGAACATTAAGCAGTTTATTATGTATTAACAATAAACAACAGTATATTCATAAATTAATATGAAACTAGATCAAAAGAATTATGACAAATTACATAACCCCCGCATATTAATTCATTTTTAACATTTCAAGTTGTATAAATTAACATTAGGGTAATGTAATTTGAATTTCTGAATGTAAATGAGTTTTAACTTAATATATTTCAACATTAATTCATAAATGCTGAGAAAAAGTTTTCGTTGTTACTTCATGACACCCATTGCATTAACTAATGTTAACAAATTGAACTTTATTTTAAAGTGTACCTGCAATCAAATAAAATTACCTTCATACATTTTTAAGTTTGACTTAAGTGTCTAAATATTTTCTGAGGGCCCTGCAGTTAATTGATCTTTTTTTTTTTTTTTTTTTACTGTTCCATCAATAAGAATGCTCTGATGGAGGCTCAGGAGATGGAGGAGAAGCTGAGTGAGCAACAGAGCATGTGTAATGAAACCATGCAGGCTCTGTGGGAGGAGTGCAAGCCCTGCTTGAGGAAAACTTGTGTTAAGTATTACTCACGCACCTGCAGCAGTGGAGCCGGCTTGGTGGGACGACAGGTGATACATCTGTGCAAACATCCCTGCAGTTATCCTGACTTCATTCTGCCGTTTGCAACCATCCCTCTCTTTGTCTGTTTTTAGCTGGAGGAGGTTTTGAACAGGACCTCTCCCATCTCCATTTGGATAAATGGGCAGAACATGGAGACCCTTTTGGACGAGGACCAGCAGCAGACCAGACGCTTCCAGGACCTGGAGGAGCGGTATACAGAGGTTGCAGATGGAGTGGACAACATCTTCATGGACAGCATGAAGGTGTTTGACCACATGCGTTCCTTCCACCAGCCCAGCTTCTTCCCCAGTTCCTTCCGTATGCCCAGCATGTTCGATAGTCATTCCAGCCGTGCTGCTCGTGTCTACAGGTCCCCTTTGCACAACCCAGAGTTCCACAGCTTTCACAGCATGTTCCAACCCATGATGGAAATGGCCAGAAACATGTTCAACTCATTCGGGCCCTACATGGGAAGTGATGTGGATTTCCCTTCAGAAGGTAAATTTCAGGGTTTACAAGCCTGTATGTAACCACATGTACAAAGTTAAAAGTGTTATTAATATTCATCACACGTAAAGGCACAGTCCACCCAAAAATGCCATAATGTCACTCCAAATCTGTATGACATTCTTTCTTCTGTTGATCATAAAAGAAGATATTTTGAAGAATGTTAAAACAGTTTAGGTTCCCATTGACTTCCACTGATTTTTCCCCAATAGAAGTCAATGGGGAAACTAAACATTTTAGTTACCAACATTCCTCAAAATATTTTCTTAGGAAACAAAATGCAAGAAAGACAATACTGTTATAATTCACTCGCCCCCATGTGGTTTCAAACCTTTTTTTTTCATGATAAAATTGTATATATATATATATATATATATATATATATATATATATATATATATATAGTGTACATATATATAGTGTAAATATTATTACAACTTAAAATAACAGTTTTCTATTTGAATATACTTTTAAAAAAATAATTTATTCCTGTGATGTAAAGCTGAATTTTCAGCATCATTACTCCAGCCTTCAGTGTCACATGTAACATCCAGTCTATCACATGATCATTTAGAAATCATTCTAATATTCTGATTTATTATGAGTGTTGGAAACAGTTCTGCTGTCTAATATATTTAATGAATAAAAGGTTCAAAAGAACTGCATTTATTCAAAATAAAAATAAAAAAATCTAATAATATTAGTCTAATAATATATTTTCTTTACTATCACTTTTTATCAATTTAACACATCCTTGCTGAATAAAAGTATTGATTTTATTTAAAAAGAAGAAAGAAAAAAAATTACTGACCCCAAATTACTGACCAGTAGTTTATATTGTTATTACAAAATATTTATATTTTAAAAACATAGCTTCTTTTTTTTTTTTTACTTTTTATTCATCAAAGTATCCTAAAAAAGTATCACATGTTCTGAAAAAATATTAAGCAGCAGAACTGTTTCCAACTTTGATAATGAATCATCATATTAGAATGATTTCTAAAGGATCATGTGATAACGATCCTAAAAATTCAGCTTTGCATCACAGAAATAAATTATAATTATAAGTATAATACATTTAAAAACAATTATTTTAAGTTGTAATAATATATCACAATATTACATTTTTTTCTGTATTTTTGATCAAATAAATGCAGGCTTGATGAGAAGAAGAAACTTCTTTCAAAAACATTAAAAATAGTAATGTTTCCAAACTTTTGGTCTGTACTGTATATATATATATATATATATATATATATATATATATATATATATATATATATATATATATATATATAAATGATTTATAAAATTTATATTAATAATTTAAAAAACAAACTATTTTATATAATTATTGTGTAAGAAAAGAAATATATATAATTTTTTCACAACACACATATGTATTTTTTCTTTACTATGGCAATATGACATAATACACAATAGAGATATAAAATAGTAGTTTGTTTTTTTACTTGAATACTGCTTATACCCCAGATGCCTTTAATCTGTAAACCTGTATTCATAGATGGCAGAGTAAACGAGGACGTTATTATAACTAAACCATTTGGAAATGATAAGATGACCTGCAGGGAGATTCGTCGCAATTCTGCCGGCTGCATTAAACTGAAGGATGAGTGTGAGAAATGTAAAGAGATCCAGCATATTGGTAAGAGCAATATTAAAATACGTGTCTCAATTTTATGTTATATTATCCAGCTTCAAATAATGTGGTCCCAGTTTGGGAATTTTTCAATGAGAATTTCATGTGATATAACGATTAGAGCTTTGTTTTCTTCATCAGACTGCTCTGGAAAGAGGCCCCTGGAGGGCCCCCTGAAGGAGGAGCTGGAAAGGGCTCTTGCAAGGGCTGAGAGATTCACCCAGGAGTACAACAGCCTGCTAAAACGATTTGAAGAAGAGATGTTCAACACCTCGAGTGTGCTGGACCTGTTCAACAAGCAATTCGGTTGGGTGTCCTCTCTAGCTAACCACACCAAAAATGAAGAAGGCTTCTTTAAAATACAGGCAGTAGGTGTTAAATATGTGATTCAGCACAACTGTAACTCCTTTCACTATGTAGAGCACTCATTTGGCAACATTTTATGTGCAGGCGATGTCAAAGGGTTCAGATAATGCAGAGACCCCAGGTGACACTAAAGTGTCCGTTAAACTGTTTGACGGTCCAGACATGAGCTTCACAGTCCCGGGAGACATTCCATGGAGCGACCCCAAATTCTCAGAGGTGGTGGCGCAGGAGGCTTTGGATCGTTACAAACAGAACACTGTGTGAGTCTTAACAGCAACCTTTTCCATTTTCTTATTAATGTGATTAAAAATGTATCCAATATATTCATGTTTTCCTCTCCAGGGTCACAAACTAAATATTTTGGAGGGCCGACACTTCTGGTGAAGAAAATATATTCTCCGAGAAAACTGAAAAGCACTTGAGAAGATCCTTATGAATTAGAATTACAGTACTGAGAGATGTTGTACTTGTGTGTTGCCTAGAATTATTCCTGCTGTTTCATCCTGCTTAACATTCAGAGACCCTACAGAGATTATACAGAATTAGAGCTTATAATGCATTATAATCAACTTTAAATTGTCAAATACCAATAAAACACACAATTCCACATTTTTCTCATCTCTTAATAAAGCTAAAAGGTAGAGCAAGACAATTTTACACTGCAGAGTTCCAGACATATTTTAATAAATGTAAAAGGTCACCTTCTATAACCTTTACTCACTTTCCCTCCACTGGTGGAACTTCCAATCTCCATCCAAACAGCAGAAACCTTTAAAATAAGACTGAAGACACATCTCTTCTGAGAGCATGTAGGGTAATTCATAGCCTTATTATTAATTGCACTAAAATAAACTAGTTCTGCACTGTTCTGCATTCACTTCTGCTCTAATGATATTAAGTTGTGCTATTATTTTGCCCTTGAATTAATAGCTTCTGCCTGAATTAGATAAATGAATAATTCATTTCAATATCTAATTAAAAAAATATTTTATCAATATCAGATGAGCAAGACAGCTACTCTTTATCTTAAAGTGTTCAGGCTCAAATTAAGAGTTTTAATGTGGTTTTAGACCACAGCCCTAACTCAGGGTAGCAATGCATTTCAATTTTGACAGAAATTAAAATGAGGCTGTGAGGGACCGAAGTACAGTGTGTTCAGTGGATTGAACAACATACGGATCGTTCAGCCAACAAAACTTGAATCTTTCTGGAAAACTTTCAGTAGACAAAAACCGCATAAACCAGTTTTGAAAGTTGAGAGCTGTGAAAATTGTAATCTAAGACCTTAATACAGTGCATGCCATTGTAAAGTCTAAGTATATTGCTCACAGCCTTGCTTTCATCCATGTTAAATTCAACATAGCATCCAACCTGACAAGTCTTTGCTAAAGTATACCGTACTGGGACTGTTCTCTAATTTCAAGAAACTGAAACTATTTATAATTTGAATCATTAATTAAGACCAACAGAATGACAGAGTGTGATATTGCTTTTATACATCAGTTTAACATACAGGAAGTTAACAGTAACTTATATTTTAGACACAATATGCATCTAAATTATATTGACTGATTTTTTCTCCACCAACGAAAACAGTTCCACACGGTGTCAAAACGGAATCAACCATTGGGTCTCCAAGCAACACACATATTAGCGGTGTTACAGTATCGGGGTTTTTGAACAAATCAAAGTGAAAATTGAAATGAGTCGCTCATAAAGACAGCAGTCCCTCGTTTTGTTCTTGAATCATTTTTTGAACAAATCGGCTAAATGAATGCAATAACGACTCCGTGATAAAGACAGATGCTAATGAGTTGTTAAGTAATCTCTAAAAAAAGCAGAGATTGACGCTATTTCTGTAACAAGAAATAAGACAAATGGAGTAAGAGAAACTGTGAATCTATCGGAAAACAGTTGGAGCACTTGACAAAAAAGGAAATTATTAAAATATTGTGCCATTTTTATTTTGTGTAAAAATCACACAGCTGCTAGTTCATTCTGCAGAGACACATCCATGCAGTTAAACATTTATGATCCCACAGCCATTATATAAGCAATTAAATAGAATATTTGCTGTTAGTCAGCAATTAATGCAAATTTACATATGAGATCAAAAGGTGTGTATCATACAATATACAACATACCCCTGATACAGTAAATCAGCCTGAACAGCAGGGAGAAAAGGTTCGCTTTGATTTAACATGGGGGGACACATTACTGTGAAAACCTGCACACCAGAAGCTAAGGCTTTAAGGAGGAGTAAAAGAAAAACAGACATCAGTCAAAACAAATGAACGGATGAAAGACATGGTGCAAGTCTATGTAACAACACAACCGTCACATTAGTTCAGACGTTACAGATACAAATCAAGTGGTTCATCGTAAAGAGCCATTTTATACAAATTGAGATTGTGAACGACATGAAAAAGTAGTGGACGAGAAATACCAATGAAAGCCGAAGTGGAGGAAGTGCAGTCATTGTTTCAGGTCTCAGGTTTGCATACTGATGATGGCACAGAATTTGTGGTGCAGGATTGAATCAGATGATTTACTACATGAGGTACAGTCAACATTTGAGACTGAGAGAGGGACATCTGCTATCTCAGGGTGAAAAAATGTACACGGTTGAACAGGTTGCTCTGTAGTAACACAACAGTGTGTGTTAAGAGAAGAAAAGAAAGCCGACATACATTTGCAACTGTCATCCTCAAACTCTCTCACGCACATGAAAAAAAACACACACAGATGTGCTGTCGACCGATATGGCAAGGAAGAAATATTAAAACGGCAGTTCATCCAAAAAAAAAAAAAAAAACAATTCTGTCATTTGCTCAAAACCCATAAGATTTTCTTTCTTTCATGTGACAGAAAAGGTACATTTTTGAAGAATATCCTGGCCACTCTTTTCGATTTTAATGAGAAGTCATATGGGTTTGTAAAGACTTGAGGGTGAATTTAAATTTTTGAGTGTACTGTCCCTTTAACAAGTGCATGTCAGAATCAGTTTTCTAAAGCGTACTTCTGAAATAGTATGATCTCCCGAAAAATCAGTTCTCCCCTCTTTACGACCAGTGCATGGCCTAACATGATTGTCTGAACACACGGGTGCTTCTAACATGGAAGAACATGACAAGCTGCCTCAGGACTCTGGAGAACAGGAGGGGAAGAGGCTCCTTCATGTTTACCAGAATTACAGCCTCCTGCCAGCCATGACGTCAGGCTCTTGCCTCACATGCTAAACAGAACCTGCAATGTCTGGGGTATTACACACACAACCACTCAGACTTTGTTTCATCAAAGTGCCATAAACGGATATTGTTCCTGGACCCCATCCCTCTGAAAGGCTGTGTGAGACAGAACAGTCTGGAGGAAGCAGCGATCGTGTCTCTTCTCACACAGTCAGCAGAGGAGTGGAGAAAGGGTGAAATGGAAATCCTGCCAGAGGATCCAACAGACCACTCCAAAAAAAAAAACACACAAAAAAACGGGGGTAATCACTCTATCGTACACATAGACATTCAATCTGAACACTCTTTCTACAAATGCGAAAATGGTCTAAGCTGTTCCAGTTGCACTTCAAGTGATATTCTTTCTTCTAGCAGGTCCTAAGAAGACAAAATTTTGAAAAAATGCTTACTGTCAGACATTTGAACAGCTCGTCTTATGAAAAAAACATGGTCCCATTCAATGACATCTCACAATACCTTCAACTGTTGCTGTAATTCACTGTTGAGTCTGGCTAAAACCGTATTCGTTTCTTTGTTTCTTCTAATGGAAGCCTGGATGGCCTTCTTATCTTTACCGATAGACCTGATTTTAAACAGAACAGGAAGAGGAAGCTTACTTTAGGGTACAAGCAAACATTGTGATCAACGCTGGGCAAACCTCTCAACAAAAACTCCAGTACATACATGAGGAATAAAAGACATTATATCGCATACAAATACTGCATTTTATTTATGTTCATATATAAATAAGTATTCAGATTTATTTATAATTATGAATATAAAAAAAAATATAGCTGCAAGCAGCAATTCCGGGGCCAAGCACTCCAACAGCAAATTTAGGAGGTAAACATGGCATGGAGGACCACATCAAATGCAACAGTGAGTAATTACAGCAATTTTAGGATGATTGTAATTGAAATGGCTGAAAAATCATAAATACAACCAGTAGTAATGAGATTAAAAGGCCTATCACTTTTGACCAACAGGTGGTGCTGTAATCAAATCATTTTGGTGTGTTCTGTGTGAGATGACAATAACACACAAAAAGTTTAGTGTCAATATGCTAAAGCATTGCAGAGATACAGCCTGAAGTGTCATTTTGGCATGATGCCTCAATTTCGTTGCGGTGATATGCGAAAACGTTTTGTGTTTCGATACAAAATCCATAACATTTTGTCAGCACAGTCTAAAGATCATCTGATTCAATTTTTGTGAAAATCGGACTAACGGTTAATGAGGAGTTCGAAAAAGTAGGTTTTCAACATAAATCAAAATGGCGGACAGGAAGTTTGGCTTACTCTGGCATATTTGGTATCTGTGTTGTCGGCCTAAGCCAGGGAATATTTTGAGACCAGATTCATTGCAATAGGCTAATGCATTAAAAAATTATTATCATTTTTATAAGTGTAATTATTCATGGTTAATGAATGGTTTATTACTCTTGACCAATAGGTGGCGCTGTTACCAAATTTATGTGGCATGGTCAGTGTGAGGTGACGATGACACATACAAAGTTTGGTGCAAATATGTCGAAGTGTTGCAGAGAAACAGCCTCAAATGCATTTTGGCACCCTTCCAGCAAATTCGTTGATGCGCTAAATGAGAACCGTTTTGTATATCGACAAAAAATCCATAACTTTTTGCCAGCATGGTCTGAAGATGATCCACGTCAAATTTGGTGAAAATCGGACTAACGGTCTAGGAGGAGTTCGAAAAAGTAGAATTTCAACATAAATCAAAATGGCGGACAGGACGTATGGCCAATTTTCGCATAATTGGTATCGATGCTCTCGGCATGACCCAAAGAATATAGGCAGACCATTTTCGTTTCAATAGTCTAATTTATTCAAATGTTATTAGCATTTATGTGATATTTCATTATAACTCTTGACCACAAGGTGGCGCTGCCACCAAACTTTTTGATTACCTTCAGGGCATTGAGCCGAAGATTTTTGTAATTATTTTCGTAATGATACGATGCGATGCTGCGTTCAAAAAATACAGCATTTTAAAACATAATTCAAAATGGCCGACGCCTAAAATGGCTGACACGGGAAAATTCGACTCGACATGACTCACTGAATCTAAAGAGACCAATTGTGTGATTTTTGGCCAAACCATTCAGAAGATATAAGCCAAAATATGCATTTTTCATATCTCCTGACCACTAGGTGGCGCTGCGTCGAAACACGGCAGGTAGTCTCAGGTCATGCTTGTTATAATACACACCAAGTTTGGTCTCAATACACAAAACAATTGCCGAGATATAGCCTCACATGCATTCTTGCGTGCTTTTCGTCAAATTTGTTCAAGTGTTATTCGAGAACGGTTGGACGAATCAACTTGAATTCCATAACTTTTTGCCAGCATTGTCTGAAGATGGTCTGAGCCAATTTTCGTGAAAATCCTAGGACGAGTTCGAAAAAGTAGGTTTTTCGAACAATTGAAAATAGTAAAAAAACTAAACCTTGCGATTTTTGCATTTTGGGGTTCATTCGACTTGGCATGAGCCAAGGATTCAGAGGAAAAAAATAATTTTCATTTTCTGGCTTACGGTTCAAAAGTTATTAGCATATATATTTTGAAACTTTGGACAAGTGGTGGCGCTAGAGAGCTGGAGACTTAAAATTTGCTATAGTTAATGTTGGGACTGTCCTCTATCTGTGTGCCAAATTATACAACTTTCCCGCAATCGGTTCTATGGGCTGCCATAGACTTGCAGTGGAAGAAGAAGAAGAAGAAGAAGAAGAAGCGGAATAATAATAATAACGCCAATGATTACATTAGGTGCCTACGCACCTTTCGATGCTTGGCCCCTAAATATTATTGTATGGCGACATTATTATGATTTTTATTGCTTAATTGTGAAAATAATGCCACAATCAATAAAAAAATAACTGATGGAGTGACTGTCGAGCGTACCTTGGAATTGAGGGCTGGGTTGCTAGAACAGTGGCTATGACGTTAGACTTTTGCGGAAGGTCCTCCACATCTGGCCTGAGCTCATCTTCTGATTTCAGTCTTCGACGAACAGGTTTAGGGGGTGGGGCCAATGGAGTGGATACTTTGGCCTATCAAAACATACATTGAGCAATTATAATGCTGAAGTAATATGCAATATGAAGACTGGTAGAGAAGGTTGGTAGAGAATGGCTTACAGAGTTGACAGAAGTGGCATTTCGTTCCTCTGCCTGAACGTCATTCTTTGCTGTTCTCATCGTCCCGGTGGTTTCTGCACATCTCTCTGCCTATATATATATATATATATATATATATATAATATATATAAAAAACAGTTTTAGGGTCAGTGACCTTTTTTTTCAAAAAGGAATAAATTAATACTTTTATCCAGCAAAAGTGAAAGTAAAGAGCGTTTTTTTTACTGTTTTTTATAATTTCTACAAAAGTATTAAGCAGAACAACAGTTTTGTTTTTATTACTGATAATAATAATACATGTTTCTTGAGTAACGGTTGCTAAAAATACAGCATTTCCATCACAGGAAAAAATGACATTTTACAATATATTAAAATAGAAAATAATTATTTTAAATTGTAATAATATTTCATAATATTACTGTATTTTCCATCAAATAAATGCAGTCTTGGTGAGCATTAGAGATATCTTTAAAAACAATCTCAAACTTCTGAAAGGTAGTGCATATATATTTAGTGCGTATATAGATATAAATTTTTACATTTACTTGTGTAATGTGAATTCATGTTTTCTTTTTCAAATAATCCATCTGTGCATTTTCTTTTTTTTTTATCACAAAGTTTTTTCTTCATAATCTGTCATCATTATAATAAATGGCTCCATTTGTACCTGTCCACTGTCAGATGGTTTCTCTCCATCATCTGCCGGCTGGTCGACAGCAAAAACCTGGAACTGGCTGAAGTCAGCAAAGTTGGGTTGTTCTGGCATCTGCTGGGGTGACGTGCTGGTATGTGCCGGAAGACCATCTCCCTCTACCGAACGGTGACCATGTGGCACTGATGTCTGGGGATTTGAACATTACATATTGAATTAATCTATAAAAGGTGTAATAGTTATCTAATTATCTGAAAGCAATTTATATAGAATTGCTAACTACTGGGCTATACCTGTGTGGGCAGTGGTCTGGGAGGCACTGCTGGGGGAAAGGCAACTACACCTGGCTGTTGCGGACCTGTTGGAGAAGTAAATATAAAAGAGAACTTCAGCTTTTCCTAATCACACCCCAAAAAACAAGAAGCTATGAGTTACCTGATAACTGGTTGTGTGTGTGCATACCTGCAGTGACAGCAGTAAAGTTTCTGTTCATGTCTAGAGAGGAGGATCGTGAGTGAGAGGCGATGGGGCGTGGCGGAGGTGGAGGCGGAGCCACAACCTTCAGTCCTTCCGGGGAGGTGCCGGAGTGAGACCTGTTATAGCATGAGTTGTAAATCTTTTTTGGCTGGAAACTTCACACTATGTTCTAATCAAACATGATGTGGCAAAAAATTGCATTATCTAAATCTTCTAAATCTTATACATGTTAATCTGAGCTTTTCTTCTAGCTACAACACCACAAACACAAAGAAGAACAAAGATTAAAGTGAGTCTGAATTTGGTGCCACTGCAAGACGTTAAGTACCTTTGTCTGTTCACAGCACTGGAAATGGGCTCCTGATCAGATGTAAATGAATCTGAGCTGCTATAGCCATCTCCTGTAAAAAGGAAGGGTAAAGGCTCTCAATGAATTATGGGGAAAAAATTGCTGCCAGTCAGTTAAATGGTTGAATAGTCCAGATGTACTTACCAACAGTGGTACCAGGAAATTTAATAGCTGCTGCTAACTTGGTCTCCTCAGAAAGTTCTGGTGGTTTCGCCATTAACGGGCTTGTTGGATGTGTGTGATCTGTAAAACCAAGAGTAATCCAATTGGTTTCTAATCAAATTATTACATATGTTCATGCAGTAACTACACTACTAGTTAAAAAGGTTAAAAGTCAGTTAAAAGTCAGTAAGATATATTTTTAAAGAAATTATAATTTACAATTGTAATTACATTTTAAAACATATTAAAATAGAAAAGAATTATATTCTATTGTAATAATATTTTTTATATTACTTTTTGATTAAATTCAGGCTAAGCTTCTTTCAAAACCACTGAATAAAATCTGCCATACCCTAAACTTTAGAACAGTAGTGTATGTCAATGATAAGATTATTGTGGAAGAAAGAGTCCTATAACAAATTTGAAAGTTACAAAACTGGAAGTTACAAATTTTATGCAAAAGACATGATTCTAAGGCTGCTAATGTGTTTTGGTTGGTTGCTTCCTTGTTCAGGTCAAAAGCTCAAACCTAAACCTCTGTGATATGCAAATCATGGCTTTTGGTCCTTTCTTCAAATGCAAGTCAATGAGATTTTTAGGGTGGAAAATCATATTTAAAAAAATTCTAAACCCCCAACCCCAAGTATGAGCAAAAGCAATAGTGATTAAGAAAGACAATACACCAAAAATAACAAGAAAGAAAAGACAGGTGGATGAATTTGCAGAACAAAACTTTAAAATGTTACAGCTTAAAAGGCAGTCAAAATTGTAACATGCACTGTAAAAGCGCATTAGTGGACGCACCGCTTCCAGTTCTCTTGAGCTCCATCTCTTGCATGTGGATCTTGCTGGGTGTCATACGAATGGGCACAGGGTGGACTATTGCTGTATCCTACAATGAAACAAGCACATCAACTGTTGCTGTCACGTAAGATTCACTGAACTTAATGAAGATTTATCATCTCAATTATAAAGAAGAACAAGGAATAGTTAAGACCTGGCACCGAGTAACAATAAACAAACATTGTATCACAACACCATCAAAAGACAGCCAGCAGAGTCATCACTTGGATTACATGATACAGTATGAAAGAAAGAGCATGAAAGAATTATCGATAAGCTCAGCAAGCAAAAGTAAAACAAAAATTAATCATTTGATGATGGCACTGTGGCTATGAATTCATCCTGAGGACATGCGCTCTCAGAGAGAATTCACAGAGTATTAGGTTAATGAATATAATTAATCATGAAAGAGCACTGAGTGATTGACTTACAGGGTCAGCTGGTGCAATGTTAGAATCAAATTGGGTCAGAGTTTGTGAGCTTGAGGAGCGTTCGCTAAAAGTCTCCCACTGCTGGAGAGACAGAGCAGAGACATGTCAGCAAGGTGGAGCAAATCCACTCCTCACACGAGCAAACAGAAGCCATAATACAACAACAGAGTGCCCTCTCCGCCCACTGATTGTTAGGATAAACCCGTGATTTGTCTTGCTGTATATTCTCTGGTGACCACAGAGGAACAATTGTCTTCCTAACGGCCTTACAGGCTGAGATGGAGAATGTCACATTTTATTTCCCAATAACATGGATCAGCTTAGAAGAAACACGTTGTAGTTATCAAAAGAGAATTACTAGATCTTGTAGATCAAAATGTTACTGACCAGTTTAAGGGTGAAGTGTATAATTTCAGTCAATTGAAACTGTGAAATGAATGACTATTTGAACAGGTCTTCACATCTGGCATTGGTCAACCCAACTGATAAAATCCCCTGACATTGAGCCAATACAGCTGTGTCATCGGGATGCTCAAACTAAAATTTTGCAAGCTCCCCAGAGCCACATTGTTACACTTTTTTCAGAAATGAACCAATAAATATCTTACTTAAAATGACTTACTACTTATTAAGCTGGGATATGTAAAATCATTTAATATTCAAATAAAATAATTGCTTTCTTAAATGTCCCCAGTCCTATTTTGGAATATTTAACAATTATTTAGTAGGGAAATGTTTGAAACTAATTTCTTCAATACATTAAAAAAAATTAATAAAAATCATGCTTTGGTAAATCATGATTTTAGCGTAAAAATTGAAATTACTTAAAATCATAATTATGACTTCTAATCTCATAATTCTGATTTAGTATGTCATAATTTTGATTTATGTCATAATTATGTGTCATGTCATAATTATGTATCTCATCATTTTGATATGAATTTTGTCAAATTATTAACCAATGCATGTTTTATGTGGCAGAATGGCATTTTTTATTATAAAATGTGTTACAAATCTTATTAAAAAAAAATTCTGCTTCCAAAATGGCTTTATGCTGACATACCCTTGAAAATTAATGTCAGCCAATAACATTGTAGCCCATTGTGCTGGTATAAAATGCACACGATCCAATCAAATCCTGGTATTGTTTTCCACTGAATATTTTGTTTTACTTGGAAATGTGTCATATTATGAAGTATTCCATTAAAAGTAGTCCAGGAGGTTAATCTAAGACTTAAAAGATTTATTTTAAAAATGAGACTTCAGGTCAGCAGTTTTGACTACAAGGCCGCCACATTCCCCAACAAATCAGTGAAGAATTAACTGTAATAACAATTCTCATGAGAGTGTTACATGTCTGGGATGAGGTGTGCTTCACTGGTACCATTTTCTCCTGACCAGATGTGTATTAGTTTCATTTTCCCATAAAGACAGAAGGCAGATAGAACTACAAATTACAAATAGGAGTGAAAGGGGTAGGGTACATTGAGAACACCAAAGTCCTAACCTCATTGCTCTGGTTGAGCTCAGGCCAGTTCTGGTTCAGGGAAGGCATGGAAGGAGATTTATTTGGAGTAACCTCCACAGGGGAAGCAGAAAAGCCCACTTCAGGGTCAGGTTCTGGAACTCCTGAAAACATACAGGCAGACACCTGAACGTCATTCAGCATAAATATGGAATAAGCAGAATAATACTGCATCTAAAAGGTCATACGTGTCATAAAAATTCATAAGGATTCTCAAGATCCCAAGGGCAAAATGTTGCCAAGATACAGGTTCGCTTCCTATGAAGCTGTTATTAAAATATTGGAATTAGTAGCAAGTTTGTTCTCGGTCTACAATGAAACAAAAATTCTTGGAAAAGATAATATCCCATCCAATTGCAACATATTTTAGAATTCATATGCAATTATGAGGACTGAGATTTTGGACAAATTATTTTATTGCAAGTCAGAACAGTGGCTAGAAAACCTTTTGCACTATTGTAGTGAGCCTGGTTATAAAAAATGATAAAAACAGTTTAAACTTGTGTCTATGTTAAATAGCAGAGAGAATATAAAAATCCACACAATAACAGAGCATACAACTATTGTTCAAAAGGTTGGGGTTGACATTTATTTGATAAAAAATATAGTAAAAATTAGCCGATTCCGATACCGATTTTTTACAAGCAAACTGGCCGATTCCGATACCGATTTCCGATTTTTTTTTTCTTTAAGCAACAAACAAGAAAGAAGGAAAGTATGCATAAACAAGATGTTTATTTGGTATTTAATAGGCCAAACTGGCTTTTGGCTCAGTAAGCAGCCTACATTCAATACAAACATAGATGGTACAGACATCGGCATTTAGATTTTGTTTTTGAATTGGGTTGAAACTACATAGAACTGGCCTTAAATTAAAAGATTAACTGTAACCATGTGAAATTAAAGGCAACAACTGCCTAGTTCTACAATCCAAACAACACAAATCAACACACACTCAATAAGATGTTTCTTAATCAGCATTCAGTATTTGTTTTAGTTTTTAAATTTGGTTTTAAATTTAAAAAAAAGGTCTTTACCAGTGAGACAAAATAAAAGTATGCTATATAAATTATTCCAAAATGTTAAAATCAAATAATGTTGGTGCGAATAAAACAAAGATGCAAAGTGTTTCATTCATCCAATTAAAAAAAAATAGGTTAATGATTCACATCTTTATTTTTTTTACTTGAGCCAATAAAAAATAAATTAAAGTTAAAGTTTCTCAAGTTAAAAATTATAGATGTGAATCATTACCCTAAAATGTTTTACTTGAATGAATGAAACACTTTTTTTCATTGTGTTACAGATTTCGAAATACTTCCACACAAATTACATGATAGCGAATGATTACAATGTAGTCTGTGCACGCGGGTGCACTTCCTGAAAAATCGGCCGAAGAAGAGAAAAAAAAATATATATATTTTTTTTTTAAGCAAAAACCGGCCGGTTCCGGAACCGGTGCATCCCTAGTAAAAATGTAACATCACAATATCAATATTATTACAATTTAAAATAACTTTTCTATTTTAATATATTTTAGAATGTATTTTATTCCTGTGATTGCAACGCTGAATTTTCAGCAGCAATTCTTCCATCTTCAGAGATACATGATCCTTAAGAAATAATTTGGTAACACTTTACAATAAAGGTTTGTTAGTCAACATTAGTTAACTACTTTACTTAACATGAACAATACTTCTACAGCATTTATTAATCTTAGTTAATTTCAACATATACTAATGCATTATTAAAATCAAAAGTTGAGCTTGTTAACATTAGTTAATAAACCATGAATTAACAAACTAACATTGAACGACTGTATTTTCATTAACATTAATAAAGATGAATAATTTATTAAATGTATTGTTCAAGTTAGTTAATACATTAACTAACCTTTACTAATGAAACCTTGTGGTAAAATGTCACCAATAATTTTAATATGCTGATTTAGTCACCAATTTACACTTATAAAAAGTGTAAATTGGTCACTAAATCAGAAAAATATCATATTCAGAAAAGGTTTTAAAAAGCACTCTGTATGCAGATCTGTGAAACATTATGAAATACCTGGGCTGCATATTTCCCAATCTGAAGCTGTGGTTGGCATGAGGCTTTTCTGCTTACCTGCTGAGTCATCCAAGTCAATAAGCTTTGGCATTAGGCTCTCGGGGAGCTTTTCAGGAAGGTCATAACCATTTTTTCTGGCGACCACAAGATGAAACGCAGCACAGAACTCATCAAGTGTCAGTGCACCATCTTTATCAAAATCTGATAGCTCCCTGCAATGTAAAGCAGGTCAATCAATACAGAGCAGATGAATATTTGAAGGCACAAATAAACAGATGATTCAAAGTCAGGACATTAACAAATCGAATGCAAATGGATAAGATTATCTACCAGTGCTGTTATGGAGTGGCAACATATGCATGAGTTCTTTGTTACACGTGTTTCAGGCAATCTACACCAAGGTCATTTAAAATGAACAAAGAGAGACAATGTAACTCATGTACAACTACTTACCAAATGTGAGACAGTTCAAGAATAGGCAGTTTTGACTTTGTAAAGAATTCCTTCGCGGCTGAACCTGAACAACAGAGAATGGATACATTTTTAGGCTTTTAACTTCAAAACAGAATAAAGGCAGTTACTGTTCAAAACAAGGTCTCACTTACCAGGGATTAAACCAGTGAGATCAGCCTGAATGGTCTTAAACTGGTTTATGTAATACTGTCTTTGCTCATCTGTGATTTTCCAGGGGTCATCATAACCACTGGTCTGTCTTTGGATTTCATTTGTGGTCATTGCAGACGGCACAGTCCGTACTGTTGTGCTCTCCGGCTGGAGCAGAAGAAGAACAGGGAAAAATAAAAATTAGATTTTGTAATATATTTATATTATTCCTGCTGAATAAAAGTATTTTAATTAAAAGAAATTCTTGCTGTTAATACACAATATATATTTATTTATCTTTAACATTTTAAAGGGGTCCTACATGCCTTTTCACTTTTTGAATTTTAGTCAATGTGTATGTTTGGGCATAAAAAAGATCTACAAAGTTACAAATCTCAAAGTCTACTACAAAAAAATCCCTTTTCAAGAACTACAACGAACGGCTCGTTTGGACTACAGCGTTGTTTTCCAGGGTTTGTGATGTCACAAAGCAGCCCTATTAGCATAGTCACAGACCTGAGTGAGGAGCAGCAGTCCGCCATTACTGTTTTCTTGCTGTAGCTGCTGGAGATACAATGTCAGCGTCAAAGAGGCATTACAAATGTCATGTGTTGGAATGCATCAACTAACATAGGAGTCTCCACAGACCATCGAGGACATGGTGGTTAAATTACACAGTGGTCAGATTCTGTGATATTGTCCTGTTTTGCCAGAGCATGAGCTCTTGAAGCCCCGCCCTCTTCTGAAAAGGGAAGCGGGAGCACCAGCTCATTTGCATTTAAAGGGACAAACACAAAAATGGTGCGTTTTGCCTCATTCCCTAAAAGTGGCAATTTCAACAAGCAATAAAGATTATCTGTGGGGTATTTTGAGCTTAAAATTCCCATACCCACTCTGGGGACATCAGAGACTTGTTTTACATCTTGTAAAAAGGGGCATAATAGGACCCCTTTAAACAACATAAACAACTACCTTCTTTTCAAATTTCTAGTATGACCAGTAATTATCTGAACATTTGGGCTTCAGCAAATATTTAATAAAGTCTGCTTTTGTGTTATTGGAAACACAACAGTAACCATCTGTTCCTCCACAGAAGCCTTGGTTACAGCAGGCTAGTGGTGACAGATCATGTTGTATACCTAACAAATGTATACACAGAGGCCTGCATTGCATTACCTGAGCTGATGGGGGATGCATTGGAAGTGTGCAGGAGGGGGGCGTGTCTGTAAAGCTGACCCAACTTTCCTGGACAGGAGGGGGTGAATGGGCGGACCACATCCCATCACCTGTAACTGGTCCTTAAACAAGACACAGAAAAAGAAAAGAAAGGACAGAAAGAGAAATATATAACAGTATTAAAAAAGGATAAGAACGAATCAATATAACAAATTACACATCTTGAATATTTAGTAAGAACATCATGTGACCTTTATTTTCAAAAATCCAAATGTATAACTGATCTTTAGGATTGCCTACTTTATAATAACTTTCATTAATAAATAATTACCACATTCAATTTTACATTATAATGTTTGAATAAATACATAAAATAACATAGTTTGTTAATGTTAGTAAGGAAGGTTATTGTGTGATCCATGTATGATTATATTATTAAACATTAAGGACCTGGCTGTGCTTCTCTAAAAGGTGGCCAAACAACTCCTGGCACTGAGGGCTGTCTGTCAACGTTTCCACCGCTGGCCTGGCGTTTGTGCTTCCTCCAGGCATGGGGCGAAGTGGGAGGGGACTGGTGCGGTGACACTACAGGAGATGTGGTGTCCGGCTGCAGCCAGAGATAAACAAAATTAATTACTTAGCAACTTTATAGACTTCCAGCAAAACAGATGGCCTTGGAGCAGCAGATATACACCTTGAAGTATTGTTCTTGTAGCTCAATTGGTAGAGCACTGCTTTATCAAGCGCAAGGTTGGGGGTTCGATTCCCCGAGAACACATGATAGGTAAAAATTGATAGCCTGAACGCACTGTAAGTCGCTTTGGATAAAAGCGTCTGCTAAATGCATAAATTTAATTTTAAAATTTTAAATTTGAAGTAAATAAATAGTGATTTTATATATCCAAAACAGTACACTTAATGCATAGACGCTATTGAACATCCAAGAGTTAACTGACTTGGCACAGAGTTAATGTAACTCTTCAGCCATCAGATCAATGCTTTAACCAATACCACACAACACCCCAGATGATGACAAATAAAAGAGCAAAATTAAGAGCAAAGACTGATTTTCCTTTTTTTTGTCAATACTGTTGTCTAATAAATATTTACTACATAATAGACAGTGACAGATCTAACTGGCTCAATTTATCCCATAAGGCCTAATGCACTGTTTTCCTATTTTGACACATATTCAATAACAGCATGCAGGATATATGCTGTAGTACCTGTGGATCTACGGTGGGCACACAGGGCTGAATAATCTCATGCGCTGACACTTTTTTGGCTTGCACTCGGCCTGGAGGTCTGGGTAGGTAGGGCCCCTGGTTCTCTGTGTCTGCAAACATGACCGCATGCCTCATCTCTTGCTCGTTCTTGCCCATCACAAAGCGAGGGAGGGGCAGATCCCTGACTGCAAACACAACAGAGACAGATTTAATATTCAACTACTGCCAGCAGTGCTAAAATAAGTACTTCTATACTGACTGCTACAGCTGACTACAGGAGGACAAAATTTTTGATTAATAAATCAGTAAAAAAAAAAAAGCAAAAGTATCTTCAAGGCTACGAGCCAGATCTTATTTCCTGCTTATTAATGCCGCTGTCAATTTCTCATTGTTTTACAAGGCCTTGTGTCTAAGTTCCCAAGATTAATGTAGTGCTTTTGCACAGGGCTTCCTGTCAGGGACTGGGTTTATATACAGAACAGTCATGATAGTCAAAGAAACAAACAGGAGCATTTGCATTTTGGCTTAAAAGGCACAAACCAACATTTCACAGAAATATACAATTGCACAAAAAAAAGACACTTAAATGCACAAAATACTATTCCAGGACTCAACCTAAATACTAGCATTAAAAATGGCTCTTGAGTTTGCAATATACACATTCAGTCCTTTTCATCGAAGAGGCAGTAGGATTATCCTCTAATTCTTGTTATGTAATGGGCTGCAACTGCCACAATGGATTCATTTGTGAAATGAGTGTCTATACAAATACAAGGATGTACAAGGATAACTTTACATTAAAAGAGCATTTTGATTTAGTGCATATGGTAAGCACTTGCAGAATCAATAAAAGGGTTTCAGAAGGTTTTTTGCTACCCACCATTGTTCAGACTCTCCACGCGCAGTGGCAGTCCAGACTGGGCCAATGCAATGAGCTTCAGTGCAATGTAGAACTGACTCCGACCGAAATGACCGAGACGTGTGGCCCCACAAAGTTCAGTAATCTAGGACAATGGAAACAGAACTATCAGTCAGATAAACTGACCTTACTAGCATCTACAATACAAAGGCGAACATTCAATAGCATGACCAAAAGTGACTTCAAACAAACACACGATATAAAGCACTAAGCTGGATTTGAGATAACTGAAATAACATTTCATGAACAGTGAAACACAACAGTCTGCCAATTATTTGATCTCAAACTACTTTTTTTATAAAAATACACACACACACATATACAGTCGTGGCCAAAAGTTTTGAGAATTACATAAATATTGGAAATTGGAAAAGTTGCTGCTTAAGTTTTTATAATAGCAATTTGCATATACTCCAGAATGTAATTGAATGAAGATGTAAGTGAATGTAAGTGAATGAAGAGTGATCAGATGAATTGCATAGCCCTTATTTGCCATGAAAATGAACTAAATCCCAAAAAAACCTTTCCACTGCATTTCATTGCTGTCTTTAAAGGACCTGCTGAGATCATTTCAGTAATCGTCTTGTTAACTCAGGTGAGAATGTTGACGAGCACAAGGCTGGAGATCATTATGTCAGGCTGATTGGGTTAGAATGGCAGACTTGACATGTTAAAAGGAGGGTGATGCTTGAAATCATTGTTCTTCCATTCTTAACCATGGTGACCTGCAAAGAAACGCATGCAGCCATCATTGTGTTGCATAAAAATGGCTTCACAGGCAAGGATATTGTGGCTACTAAGATTGCATCTAAATCAACAATTTATAGGATCATCAAGAACTTCAAGGAAAGAGGTTCAATTCTTGTAAAGAAGGCTTCACGATGTCCAAGAAAGTCCAGCAAGCGCCAGGATCGTCTTCTAAAGAGGATTCAGCTGCGGGATCGGAGTGCCACCAGTGCAGAGCTTGCTCAGGAATGGCAGCAGGCAGGTGTGAGCGCATCTGCACGCACAGTGAGGCCAAGACTTTTGGAAGATGGCCTGGTGTCAAGAAGGGCAGCAAAGAAGCCACTTCTCTCCAAAAAAAACATCAGGGACAGATTGATCTTCTGCAGAAAGTATAGTGAATGGACTGCTGAGGACTGGGGCAAAGTCATATTCTCCGATGAAGCCCCTTTCCGATTGTTTGGGGCATCTGGAAAAAGGTGAGCGCTACCATCAGTCCTGTGTCATGCCAACAGTAAAGCATCCTGACACCATTCATGTGTGGGGTTGCTTCTCATCCAAGGGAGTGGGCTCACTCACAATTCTGCCCAAAAACACAGCCATGAATAAAGAATGGTACCAAAACACCCTCCAACAGCAACTTCTTCCAACAATCCAACAACAGTTTGGTGAAGAACAATGCATTTTCCAGCACGATGGAGCACCGTGCCATAAGGCAAAAGTGATAACTAAGTGGCTCGGGGACCAGAATGTTGAAATTTTGGGTCCATGGCCTGGAAACTCCCCAAATCTTAATCCCATTGAGAACTTGTGGTCAATCCTCAAGAGGCGGGTGGACTAACAAAAACCCACTAATTCTGACAAACTCCAAGAAGTGATTATGAAAGAATGGGTTGCTATCAGTCAGGATTTGGCCCAGAAGTTGATTGAGAGCACGCCCAGTCGAATTGCAGAGGTCCTGAAAAAGAAGGGCCAACACTGCAAATACTGACTCTTTGCATAAATGTCATGTAATTGTTGATAAAAGCCTTTGAAACGTCTGAAGTGCTTGTAATTATATTTCAGTACATCACAGAAACAACTGAAACAAAGATCTAAAAGCAGTTTAGCAGCAAACTTTTTGAAAACTAATATTTATGTAATTCTCAAAACTTTTGGCCACGACTGTATATATATATATATAATAAATGCAGCAGAGCATAAGATACTTTTTCAGAAACAACAACAAACACAATACTGAATTTTTTAAATATTAATGTATTCCTGCAATTACAAAGCTGAATTTTCAGCAGCAATTATTCCAGTCTTCGGAGTCACATGATCCTTCAGAAATCATTCTTATATGCTAATTTGATGCTCAAGAAATACTCACTATTATTATCAATGCAAAAAACCAGTTGTGCTGTGAAATACTGTTTGGAAACCATGATAGATTTTTCAGGATTCTTTGATGAAAAGGACAGAAGCTGTTAGAAATAGCTTTTTGACTGTAGTTTATGTAAATACATTATTATGGTGTTACACAGATGATATTATAGGCCAGGCATAGTATAAAACACTTCACATTTTACAGTATGTAACAAGGGGTCTGTAACTCTATCCACTATGGGTCTCTTGTATTAGACAACAGTTCGGTCAATCACCAATATAATGGCAGTATACATAATACAACTCACTTAAACCAGAAAACTAATAATATTTAATATACATAAATGATAATCAGCCAAGTTGGTACAGTTATCAATCTTAAAATTGCAAAATGTTTATGTAAAATTAATGAAACATTAGAAATCCATTAGTAGAGAAACAAAATCTAAAAAAAAGTTGACATTTCACACAAGTAAACCTTTAATGAAACGCCCTTACACTTACTAAAGTATAACAGATCAATAAAACTGTTGCCCAGACAAGATCAACAAAATAAAAAGTTGCACTCATCACTAAAACTCATGGACACATCCCTTCAAGAAACTCTGGCCACAAATCTATAAGCAACTAGACTATGAAGACCACAAGTATTTGAAACTTGTTATGCTCTAACAGTGCTAACTATTGCAACAGATGAGTTAATCAGCACCAAGCATCAGTGAAGAAACAAACATCTCTCAATGACACTTTAAGAACCAACAACCATGTCTGGAGTCTCCAAAAGGTGTAGACTTAGGTCAAATATTATAAACGGAAATATAGTTAATAAATTAGACCGTTTTGACTCATTCCACAACAAAGGGTCAAACATTATGCATAACACCAAACCTTCTTTCTGGCATTAATACTTTGATAAGTGAGAAAATCACCTTTCATGGGTCACCAGCTGTATATAAATCTCATGACAAAAACAGAAAATGACTATTTATGCTGATATTTAAGAGGAAGCAGGCGCAACTAATAATTCTACAGACTTGCACAACAGGAAACAAAGTTAAACCCTACAGATGCTCACCCTTTGTCTGTGCAACTCACCAACAATGATATTAATTCATCAGAACAGTCTAAACACTCTTGACATCACCCAATAATCCATTAGAGCTATTAGCATGTCTGAAACAATGTACCCAAGCCATCAGTTCAACTTACTAGTGTATAAGCATAGCAACAAAGATCTGTTGACTAATACACATATTACTGAATCAGATGTATAGTATACCTGATGGACCACTTCGTTTGAGAGCTGGGCCGCCCGGAAGAGGTCCAGAACTTTGCCATTGGAAGCCACTTTTTTGGTGTTATCCACATCACAGAAGAGGAAGAGTTCAGAGTAATATTTCTGCTCGACATCGCTCAGTGTTAAACTCTCCATCGTGGCATCAAACCCGCAGCTGGTGGCTTCACCTTATCAGGCCAGTGTCGTGCCTTTCGGGGTATGAGCAAGGCAAGAAACTAGCCAAACACAAGTAAGATCTTTCTGTGAAATGGGCGGACTCGAAAGAGGGTGTTTTGGGGCGCTTGTTGTTGTTTATATGCACCGTTAGTCGCTGTCTGTGCTCTTGTCTTTTGGCCCTCGCAAAGTCAACCAAACTAATATAGCCTGAGACGTCGAAATTCAGCTGTAACAACGTCGAGACTGGGTTCCGCTGTCGCGCAGGCTCTTTAAGAGGATGATATGGCCGTCGGTGGAGCGATGGAGGTCGTGTAGCCGCTGAGTGACGTTAGGAATAAAGTTTCGTGCTCTTCGGGCTGCTTCTTTCTGCAGACAGCGCCGCCATTCCTGGACCCCGTGACGTCATGGCTCAAGCGCGGAGGACCCGGATGGAGTGTGGCGTCACAGGTGTGCCGTCAGCTAGCGTCCTTCGAAAATTTGCTGTTTCATACATGTTAAAGCAAATTTATCTAATCCAAAATCTGTTTTAATACATATAGATAATTCGTTTTCGTTAATAACTGATATTAAATATATTGGTAATTAGAAATCTTCTATTTTATTGTATTGCAAGTGATTTTTACATTGTATAGCGAGCGATTTAATTTAATTTAATTTAATTTAACTTAACTTAACTTAACTTAATTTAATTTAATTTAATTTAATTTAATTTAATTTAATTTAATTTAATTATATATGAGAACATAGTGGTAGGATGAGCTAAAGCTAGAATAGCAGGGGTTAGTATTATGACGTCACACGGTGTTGCTCATAGTGGGAGGGGTCAGTTGTGTTGTGGGAGGATTTCGTTTCAAGGTAGCTACCGATCATTCCCTATAATGAAGGAATCCGATCTTATAGGAGAGAGGAGAATTAGTGTTATCAGATATGTTAACAGGATCTTTTGACAAAGACTCACAGAGCATCACTGGATAGGTTGCGATGGAATGGATTACTTTAATTTTGACTGTGTCTACTATGGTTATTTCTTTTCATCTTCTCTTTGGCAAAATAAGTCATCCCAATGCTCCTCCATGTATAAAGCTGGATACCTTGGTTTGGTGCTGCTTTCGAATTTGGCAAAGCACCTTTGGATTTCATCCAGAAAGACAGAGCCAGAGTAAGTTTACCCATTGTGAAATTACTTGAATAAAGAATCATAACTGTATAGTCTAGATGGTTTGCATATGGATATAGATTATTTTTTTCATATAAGATTTGCATATATATTTTTGTTTATGCAAGTGACACTGACACCTGATTTCATGGATTGTAACATTTCCCCCCAGATCATTAGTTATGTCAATTAAATATAAAATGTCATTGAAAAGGATGGTAACAGTTTTGGCATAAATCATACAGGGTTGGTCTGCCATGGGTCCAGAAGTCCATCTCCTCCCCTGCAAATTTTGATGAACCGGTTGCACTCATACTGTCCAAAAAAAATAAAATAAAAAAAAATTGTAAAAGTGCAGTGTGTTATAAGTGATAATTAGATTTTTAGAGCAGATTTTTTTTAATTAACATATTGCCAATATAGTTAAATATTTTATATAGTTTCTCTTAAAATTAGCAGCCAGCACATTATTATTACTATGATCAAAATAAATAATATAAGAACATTTGCCTTTAGACTTTATATGTAAACTACACATCTTTGTTTACCATGCTGCTTGTTCATTGATTGGTTGATTGATTGCTTGTGATGGCTGGCTGTTTATACTTTCAATACTTTCATTAGCAATTACAACAATATTATCCAGATGCTACGCTGCAGCCCTGTTGCTGATGTTGACTTGTTTTGTTTTTGAGCTGTGCCATACTAACCGAGTATGAAGACCACAGCACCACTAATTTATGCAACTAGGACAGAAGCCGCACACAATGGCTCTTTTTGACACACTTTTTGTCCTGGGCACTGCTGTGCCAGTTCTCTGAAAGCATGGGGGGGATTAATCTTATGATATATTGAGTATAACTAAGCTATAACAAAATTCAGCTTTGCAAAAAAGGCCTAATATTACCTAATTTGAAAATGCTGAGTTCAGAATATTTGAACTTTTCACAGTGTACAACAATCACAAATGTATCAGCTAGAATGGATTTATCAGAATAACCAAAGGAGTTAAATGTCAAAAGTTACAAGAAGTATTCAAAATGTATCATTTAACTTACAGTCTGCAATGGACAGGAAAAATATATTCAAATGTTCCATTTCATGTTAAAAAGAACTTAAAATGAACACATTTATAAATACTGTAATTTTCTGTCATTGTTTGGATGTAGTAAAACACCCAAGATAAGAATCATGTCTTCTTTGTGGCAGTTTTTCTGTTGTTAAGGGACTGAATCCCACCTTACATATGGTTGTCGAAAGCAAAAATGCTATGAAATCCACATCTTTTTTTGTAAGAAAGTGTGTCAAGTTTGAGGGACAACAGGCACTATTTTTGAAATCTGTACCACAAAATTATATAAAAAAATTTTATATATATATATATATATATATATATATATATATATATATATATATATTGGATTTCATTCAGCAAATATAAAGAAGTGCAGTGCAATACAAAAATCTTGTAATGTAATTAGATAATTTTAAGTCATTTATTTTTCGAAAACTGTATTAAACACTTCATTCCTTATTTTCAGGAGTGTTATCCAACAGTAATGAGCAACTTATGGGTCGATGCAGCTCTCCTAATTCCTAGAGAAGTTCACAACATATGATGAAGGATTTGCAGACATGTTCTTGATGTATGTGAGTGCTACTGCTGCAATATTACCGAAAGCTGCAATTATGAAACACAATTAGTCTCCTGAATAATTTTAAATAACTTGAAAAGTAATCAACTACTGTAAAAGCCTCGCATATCAGCATAAGTTTCTTCTGAAATACATTCAAAACATCTATAGCCAAAGAGTAAAAGGATGCACCTTATGTGTCTTCAGGGAATTGGCAAACTCAAAGCAATGGCTCATTTCTCCGCTGAGAAATATGACTGTCAAATCACAGGAGACCCTCTACAGTGAAAATAATAGAAATGTAATATAGGTAATTTTCTTTCTTTCTTTCTTTCTTTCCTTTCTTTATTTATTTATGTCCCCTAATGGCAATTGATTTTACAGATAGACCAGCATACAAAAAAATACAATTTACAAAACATTAAAAATAACGTAAAAAAAAAAAAAAACAGGACAACACAAGACCAAACAACTACCTACTTCCACCTACTCCCCATATTCCTAAAATTAGCTAAGAGATAGAAGTACTGCAGGAATAAATGATTGTTTGTACCAATTACTCCTAACAGGAGGGAATAATCTATGTAAACTGCTCCACATGTTCATGATAAATACAATGATTGACTTTATGGGCATCAGGTGAAAATATAAAATCTTGAAACCCCCGTTTTGAGAAATTCAGTGTTACAGTACATCACTTGATCACTAATGGATCCTCTGCAGTGAATGGGTGCCGTCAGAATGAGAGTCCAGTCAGCTGATAGAAACATCACAATAATCCACACAACTCCAGATTACTGTTGTTACTGATGTTGATCTTGAAACACATAGAATAGAGTTTAATGCTGAACTAAATCTTTCTTATTAGTCTGTTGAATGTGTACATTTATAAACATGTTGGGACCAATGATTTACTTTTTCTTTGGGCTTCCCTGGCAAATGCTATACCAGTAAGTGAGAGGTTTATTTTAGTGCTTTGACACTGTATCTTTCTATGTGTTAACTCAGATCTGACATTGAACATAATGTTGCTGAGAACTAACATTTTAACTTTATTCTAGATTACATTTTGGGCCATTGCTTTTATTTTGGCCTATCCTAAAGCATATATGATTGCAATGGATCAGATCAATGCTGCCAAGACCAAGACCAAGACCAAGGTAAAACCAATATCTCAAAACCATTGGTTTTCAACTTGTAAATACATATATATTTATTCAGCATTGTGAGGCTTCTTATATTTGTAACTTCCCCCAAGATCCACTAGAGGACAGCAAACTGTCATGCATTGTCTTTAACAAGCCTTACAGAATATTTTTGTAAGTATATGACAAATTTTCCCATATACACTAGAAAACATGATTTTCATATTGCACAAAGAGGTGCATTTACGCACCTTTATATGCACAACACCATAGCACATGACAGTTAAATACAGTCACTTAGTCACACAAGCACTAAGATAGTCACTTACAGTCGTGGCCAAAAGTTTTGAGATTACATAAATATTGGAAATTGGAAAAGTTGCTGCTTAAGTTTTTATAATAGCAATTTGCATATACTCCAGAATGTTATGAAGAGTGATCAGATGAATTGCATAGTCCTTCTTTGCCATGAAAATTAACTTAATCCCAAAAAAACCTTTCCACTGCATTTCATTGCTGTCATTAAAGGACCTGCTGAGATCATTTCAGTAATCGTCATACAAAACAACATACAAAACTCTCGTAGGGGAAAAGAATACACATTCATATATACAAATGTTAGTAATCGTCTTGTTAACTCAGGTGAGAATGTTGAGGAGCACAAGGCTGGAGATCATTATGTCAGGCTGATTGGGTTAGAATGGCAGACTTGACATGTTAAAAGGAGGGTGACGCTTGAAATCATTGTTCTTCCATTGTTAACCATGGTGACCTGCAAAGAAACGCGTGCAGCCATCATTGTGTTGCATAAAAATGGCTTCACAGGCAAGGATATTGTGGCTACTAAGATTGCACCTAAATCAACAATTTATAGGATCATCAAGAACTTCAAGGAAAGAGGATCAATTCTTGTAAAGAAGGCTTCAGGGCGTCCAAGAAAGTCCAGCAAGCGCCAGGATCGTCTCCTAAAGAGGATTCAGCTGCGGGATCGGAGTGCCACCAGTGCAGAGCTTGCTCAGGAATGGCAGCAGGCAGGTGTGAGCGCATCTGCACGCACAGTGAGGCCAAGACTTTTGGAAGATGGCCTGGTGTCAAGAAGGGCAGCAAAGAAGCCACTTCTCTCCAAAAAAAACATCAGGGACAGATTGATCTTCTGCAGAAAGTATAGTGAATGGACTGCTGAGGACTGGGGCAAAGTCATATTCTCCGATGAAGCCCCTTTCCGATTGTTTGGGGCATCTGGACAAAGGCTTGTCCGGAGAAGAAAAGGTGAGCGCTACCATCAGTCCTGTGTCATGCCAACAGTAAAGCATCCTGACACCATTCATGTGTGGGGTTGCTTCTCATCCAAGGGAGTGGGCTCACTCACAATTCTGCCCAAAAACACACCCATGAATAAAGAATAGTACCAAAACACCCTCCAACAGCAACTTCTTCCAACAATCCAACAACAGTTTGGTGAAGAACAATGCATTTTCCAGCACGATGGAGCACCGTGCCATAAGGCAAAAGTGATAACTAAGTGGCTCGGGGACCAGAATGTTGAAATTTTGGGTCCATGGCCTGGAAACTCCCCAGATCTTAATCCCATTGAGAACTTGTGGTCAATCCTCAAGAGGTGGGTGGACAAACAAAAACCCACTAATTCTGACAAACTCCAAGAAGTGATTATGAAAGAATGGGTTGCTATCAGTCAGGATTTGGCCCAGAAGTTGATTGAGAGCATGCCCAGTCGAATTGCAGAGGTCCTGAAAAAGAAGGGCCAACACTGCAAATACTGACTCTTTGCATAAATGTCATGTAATTGTCGATAAAAACCTTTGAAACGTATGAATTGCTTGTAATTATATTTCAGTACATCACAGAAACAACTGAAACAAAGATCTAAAAGCAGTTTAGCAGCAAACTTTTTGAAAACTAATATTTATGTAATTCTCAAAACTTTTGGCCACGACTGTAGTGCTTGTGTGTTTGCTTTGCATTCAAGATGAGGAGAAGACAAAGGTGACCCTATTTGACTTACAGCACATGCCATATGTGAAGTGGTGTATCATGGAAGCCATTCGGCTAAGGGCCACTGGAGCCATCACTTTTAAAGTAGCGAGGCCTCGCGCACAATGCATTTTATATCAGTGTTTTTATGCACAGGTCCATAAGTGCAGGCTGTATAGAGTTATACAGAGATATATAGAGATCTGCTCTTTGACTCACACAGGCTACAAAGCAAACATTGCCATGCTTAATTATCAGCTAAAACAACTCTATGCATGTTTTCTGCTTTTCAGAATTATGTTATTCCACCAGGAGATATGCTGATGTTGTCTCCCTACTGGGCTCAACGAAACCCTGAGTATTTCCCAGTCCCGGAAGATTTCAATCCTGTGAGTAACTTCACCTTTCTGAATGACCTCAGCCACAGGATGAGGTTAACACAAATTCTTCTATAAACCAAAATAAAATAGACACAAGACACATGCTCATAAAAATGCTTTTTTACAGCAAGCATAGTGCTTTATGAAATGTTCCTGTACTTTTTCTTTTTTCTTTTTTTTTAAACGCAGTTTGTTTTGCTCTATGATTGAATCGGCATCCCTTTTATTGGAATTTTCTTTCAATAAAACTTCCTTCTTCCATTTTGTCTGGCAAGCTGTAGAGTGCTGGTCACAATGTGCTTGAAAACTCCAGCTGTGCTCCATTAAAACAGGAATAATAGGTCTGTATGTGTTCAAGGAAGGCCTGACAGTTAAACACCTATAGAGATTCCATTACACTTCTGTCTACTAATGTCAAGGAAATAGTACAGCTCACAGATACTGGGTTAGACCTACATCTAAAGGCTTTTAATACTGTTTTTAGCAAAAGATATATTTAGTTTCAAATCAACTCTTTTCTTTACAGTGGAAATGCACTTAAATGTGTGTTCAATTCAAGGGTCATTTTCTCCACTTTTTCCTTAATGGAATCTAAATATTTTTACACAGTGAATAGATATGGTTGCTTAACTAAATGGACATTCAGTTGTCTTTTACATCAGAAATCTATATACTAATTGTTTTGAATCTATGGGAACCTTGGAAGGTTGGACTTTTCGACCAGTTCAAAAGACTTCTAGGTTTGTTGATGCAACTCAAGAGCAATTATTTATTTATGCCCACAATAAAGCCACATTAGTGAACAGATGGACATTGCATAGAGAGTTATTTAGAAATTACTGTAAATATGTCTTATTAAATTAAATCTTAGAGTGCTAGAAGACAGGCTTAAATGGTATATTCTGGACTGGCCCACGCCTGAGATTATTTTTAATGAAACTTTCCTTCCCACAGGAACGATGGGAAAAGGCAGATTTAGAAAAGTATGTCGACTTGGAGGGGCTTGTGGCATTTGGAGGGTGAAAACTCAGTGCCCAGGAAGGTTAGAAAAACTCTTTGTGTTTATACAAAGTATCATCATGTACACTCAAAAAATAATAACATTCAATGAAAGTATTCCAAGAAACTGAATATAAATTATAAATGCTATAATTGGATATATATATATATATATATATATATATATATATATAATTTGTACTTGATAAATGCTATTAATACTGTAGAATGCAACATGTTGCAACACAATAATTGAAAGTAAAATGTAAAATGATTTATTGAGTTATTTTAATTCACAAAATTGGCAAAACTTCATTTTTACATTTTATATTTTTTCTTTGTGCATTTTGTTTCTTTTTCACTGGACAGCTGGTTTCAAACTTTACTAAACTTTGCTTAAATAACACAACTGAACTTGTTACATCATTCATAAAGATGTTTGGGTTTTAAAACCATGCACACCTGACCCGGTTGCATTTTAGTTTCTTTTTCCAGTAGGGAAAAATATATAAATATATAAAAATATATAAAAAGGCAAGATTATGTTTAAGTAAGCAGTAAAATTGTATTTAGCAATAAAATCCAACAGGAATTTTATTACACTTGTCAAAAGCTACTCTAGGTTAAATCTGGCAAAAAAAAGGCTTTGTGCTGCCCGGTTCAGCTAATGCTCTTGTGGTTAAGATAAACAAACAGGTGATATGATAAAGGAAATTGGCTCTTTTAACTGTAAGCGGGACTGCATCTTCCATTTTGAGCATTATAAAAAAGAAAATCCTTTTTTTTTTCTTTTTTCTTTTTTTTAAAGAAAAGTTTGAGATTTGGAAGCTCCTTTGGTGATTCAGGGGGCATTTTTGCCCTCTAGCAATGTTTGGTGGTTTGGTCTTTGGCCTGTAGCAGGAACACTATGGATTGAACTTGGCCTATAGCAAATGCCACAAGCTGCACTAGCCCATCTTTTCTCTTTGGCTCTATTGCTGAGAATGTCAGTTCCCTTAGGTTTTTTACAATGAGACTGGCACAAAAAAAGGTTATAGCTGTTACCAGCTCTGGTGTGATTTGAATTTGTGGTGATACTTGTAAATCATTTAGCTACATTATTGATAGTGTGCACTATGGCTCCATTCCTGGTATACTGCCATGTTGATATAGATTCAAGGCTCTGCTTTTATGTCGTGCTGAGCATCCTTGGCCCTAATGTCTCAGCCCTTTGGGCCCCTATGAAATCATGAAGGCCCTGGGGAGTGTTCGGCTGGGGTCAGAATGACATTAATAGAACTTTATAAAGACTGGCAGAATTTCCCAGCTGCACAGGACGATCAAAAGCATATATAGGCACAGACCAGTGACCTTTCAAAACCCTCCAGAACAGATGCATCTACATTTATCAGTCTGGGAATATATGAGAGGGAAAAACAGAAGTAAGACAGAGGTTGAGTAATATAGAGAAAAAGGGGATGAAGGTTTGTTTTTAACCCTCTGCTTCTGTTTGGTCATTTTAAAAAAATTGTTTTGTTTTTCTCGCAAGGGTATAGAACTTTGTAAAGGTTTTGGCATTTTCTATGTGAACAACACAATGGAAATGAATAGGAAGTGAATTTCATCTAGTGGAAACACTTGGCAAACAAATTCTTACTAAAAGATAATTTTCAACTTTGATACTTAGATTTATGGTTAGGCTTTCAAGCACTTAAAACATGTTTTGGAAAACAAATAGTAGTAAAAATTAAATAATAGTATTTTTGTATTTTTTTTATAATAATAAACAAATTTCTATAACTGTTTTGAGTTTCACACTTTTAACTTTTGCATAATTAACTTCCACTTCTTCTTTATAAAAATCAAGATTCATGACAGTTTAAGTTTGGAAATTTCATTTTCAGGTCTATGCTCAAAAAGTGGTTAACAGGTTATTCCATAAATATAATTTAGTACCATAAAATCTCTTAAAAATATAAATGCTTAAAAATAAAAAAAAACATTACCAAACTAAAATACAAATAAATAAAATACATTCAGTTCATTAAAATGTTTTCATTTCTGACCCCCACGTGAGCAGCACCAAAGGGTTAATAATAATTTCATGATAAAAAATTAATAATGAATAAATCAAAAATGTATACAAATAATGAATTATATATATATATATATATATATATATTATTCTCCATTATATAAACATATGTGAGTGTGGACTTTGACATTCTCTCTAGAATAATTTCAAATGCCACTGAAATATTCAATCCACACCTACCAATGTCCTGCATTCAAATGTCACATTGTCATGAGGTGTATTTGTAATGATTACTCCGGCTGGTATAGATCTCTTGGCTGGATGCTGTCATAAATTAGTACATTGAGTGTGGCAAACCCATGTATTTCATTTTCCCTCACTCAATCCAATCTGATTTTGATAATTTTAGGAGATTGGCTACTTGCGTCACTAACACAGTGCACCTGAATGAGTCACGGCCCTCAAGGTTATTTGAGCTGATTATTTAAAGAAACATGACTTGCATCTCTCGCCCTCCCTTTATTGCCTCTCATTATTCCTTATTCTTTCACTTCAATTTACCTGATATTCCCCTATCCGTCTCCAAATAAGGCCACGGTGGCTATGAAAGCATCTGGAATTTGAACGCAAAACAAGATGTTCATTCACATTTTGCTTTCCTACCTGCGATTTAAATTACAGTTTTCCCAGTGTTCGGCAGCACCCGAGGGAGGGTGCAATGGCAGCTAGACAGCATGCAATATTCCATCAGAATACTAATACACATAGTGCTATTCAAGCTGGCTTGTGAAGTGATGAGCAATTCAGCACAATGAGTTTGAATCTAGAAAATGTTCTTAATGAGAAAAAGGACATGAAAATGAAAGAAACAACAACAAGCACTTGTAACTTATTGTGTCAACAGGTGGTACGTCGTTATGAAATTGCATATGTTTGTGAGCCTCATCTGCTACAAGTTTGAATTCATCCTGCTGGATCCAGTACGGAACCCGGTTAGTGGCCTGAGAAAGAGTAACGTCCAATGGAGAATGGTAAATAAGCCTTAAAAGAGACAACATCAAAGTAGGCATTAGGTTAATAATTTCCAGATGTGTTCCTATGGCAGTATTTACCCAACAACAGCCCAATCTAATGCTTAAGCAGCGTCCTGCTTTTTACCCTTGCATTTCTCAGACTGGACCAAAAATAGCTTTGTAAATTTCGCCCACCAACGACTAAGTTCATATGAGGAACGTGGATCTATTCTAGATATGAATCATGCATTCATTTATTTAATTTGTCATAAATGTATACTTTTGGAGGCAGTTTTTTTTTACAGCAACTTGATAAATGCTTAATAAATTGATAAATATTTTTATTCTTTTAAATCTTTGTTATTAAACCCAGGCAGAACAATCCAAATTTTTTTTATAAAATATAAAAAATTGGTAAATAATAATTTAATAATTAATTTTAAGGATTTTAATACTTTTATTCATCAAGGATGCATTAAATTGATCATATATATATATATATATATATATATATATATATTTTTTTTTTTTTTAAATCCCTGGACCACAAAACCAGTCTTAAGTTGCTGGGGTATATTATATAAATTTTTAGTTAGTAATATGCATTGCTAAGAACTTCATTTGGACAACTTCAATGGCGATTTTCTCAGTATTTCGATTTTTTTTTCCACCCTCAGATTCCAGATTTTCAAATAGCTGTATCTCGGCCAAATATTGTATGATCCTAATTAACCATACATCAACGGAAAGCTTATATATATTATGTATACATTTCAATTTTGAAAAATTGACACTTAAGACTTGTTTTGTGGTCCAGAGTCACACGTATGCTGTTCTTTTGAACTTTATATTCATCAAAAGTCCTGAAAAATGTATCCGTGTATCTACATTATATTCTTTTATTACATTACATTATATACATTATTACATTATTTATCAAATAAAACCAAGAGACGTCTTTCAAAAACATTTAAAATATCTTAACAACCCCAAACATTTGAGCAGGATTATATTAGATATAGTAAATAGATATTTGGATCAAACTAAAAATGACATAGCTTAGACTATTGAATTATTTGTTTGCAGATGCAATCTGAGTTTATATATTATATTTTACATACTTACTAGTGTTGTATATTCTATTTATGCGGACTATATAAATATATGTATCTGGTTAGAGTCCTCTGTATTTGGTGGGAACCCAGCAGCCAGACAGGCCCTGTACAGTCAGATACAAGCATAGATAAGGTGCTCATGTTCAGAGGGCTGTGCTACTGCTTTAGAGCTTTGTTGACGGCCTTGACATAAGAGTTGTAGAGATCAACCGCATATCCTGAGCCGAGCTTCAGAGGTTTGAAGCATCATGGTGAATGTTAAACAGTGACCTGGACACAGGCAAATACTACAGTATATAACTCTAAAGGAAACCAGAAAATCAATGCTAAAGGTAATTTCGGATATTAGCTTTAATATACAGTTTTGTTGGGTCAACCTCTTGAATAACTAATGGAATAATAGAGATGATATATATCTGAAAGCATGAGGTTGTGGAAATTCCTTTCCTGGACTGAGAGACTCAATCATTATCAAGATGTATGAAATAAACAAAATGTGTTGCCTAATACCACTGCAGTCATATATTACAGCTAAACATCTTGTGCATGAAATGGACAAAGTAAAGACGAAGTTTATAGACAATATAACTAAGAGGAGGTTCTATTTTGTGAAGCAGAAATATGTAAACACATTATTATGTGTATAAACACTGTGCTTCTTTTTCTGCAGTGGTGAAAAGGATTGTTTGTATAAACACATCTGTCTTGTAGTCTGTAAGTTCTTTACTGCATCTGTGTACACTCATTTTTGGATAATATTACATAATATTTCAAGACATAAGTTACATGGAGTAATTTTATATGCTTGGATGCAAGCATCTTTAATTTTTAAGTCAAATAGAATGTTTACATTAATTCAATATGAAGATGTACTTGATTGAATTAATCACTGGTATTGTAAACATTTGGAAAAAGTAAACCCTTTGTGCTGCTTTGCAATGTGTATTTCAATAAATAACAAGTTTAATTGTCTTTCAATAAAGAACATTTTGCTGCAGAAGTTTCCTTCTTTATATTCAATCTACTTAACAACCATGTGACTGTGATTTTGCTAAGCAGGCATCATCTTTTGTTGGTCTTGGAATGACATTCCTTCCTGTCAAACAAACATAGCCTAACCTTGAAATCTGATTGGATAGGATTGTTTTTCCAGGACCATTTAGGATGTTGGATCCAGGAGCATGGCCTACTTTGCAAAATCAAAGACTCCTCAAGCACAAAATTCCAGAGATGTTTAGCAGAAGGCCAGTGATAAACATGGATACTAGTCTCCAAAGTGGTGTGATGTAACAAAATGAAACATTAGTGAGAGTGCCTTTAATCTGACATTCCTGATTCTTCTTATAATATGTCATTTAATATCCATTGACACAAATACTAACACACACACAAAAACACACACACTTTTTGCATCTTAGAGATGATCATTGTGAACCCTTTATATTTTTACACAGAAACATCCCTTATCACATAATGAGGGTCATTTGTATGATGATATGACATGCGATTTAACCCTTCATAGTTAACAGGGTTAACTGGTGATGTCAGCTCACCTTGTTCAACTGACCAGACTTTAAAATAATATAATATAGACTACGTAATATGCATTTAGTCACATAATTGAGCTTTCATAGATTTTAATCATTACATTATGTAAAGATTTGACTGCTAAATAATAAAAAAAATATAAAAGAAGCCTCTGCAAAAAATATAAATAAAAGGTTTGCAGCTGGTTTCGTGTCCTAATCAACAGTATTATTGTGAAATGTTATTACAATTAAAAATAACACTTTAATAATGTAATGTTGGTGACCTCATACCAGTCTGATCAGACTGGGAGACCAGCGCAGACCAGCAAACCAGTTTAGACTCTTTCTTTTATAATGGTTTCCTTTTTTTCTTTTATTATAGGCTATTAATAGGTTTCCTTTTCCCCTTTTATATTAAACACTATCTCACCCAAGGTGTCTAATCGCATTTATTTGTTTTAATTACATCAACTCACCACACTATTCACGTGTCTTCGAGTCTGACAGACATTATTTCGAGAAATCTCTGCTTTGCCCTGCACCACATTTACTAAAAACAACCTGCTGAATGTGTAACAGCGCCGCAACATCCAGCGGGCGAAATCTCTGACGTAACTTCAACAATTTGCATATTCGCTTTTAGGAGAACGCTATTGGTCCCTGAATCCCCCCCGCGCTCGGCGCGCTGTATGTCATTAGTGGGTTGAGCAAACATCGTTCGGATGCCGGGAAGCGGTCATTGGTGAATCAAGCTGTCTGCAGTAACGTCAGGAGATTAGTGAATCGCAGCTGGAATGCGTGCTTGATTCACAAAGGCAAGAAAGGGAGACAAAGCCACCGCGCAGAAGATACGCACACCGGACTGCCACATCCCGCACAGGTACAGAAAAACCACGTCGACTTTCTCCATTAGATCATCCTGCATCTGTACAGCAAGGCTTTGACAGGTGTTGCTGCTTTTATTATCGCATAGAAGAGGAGAGAGAAAGAGAGAGAGAGGGAGAGAGAGAGAGAGAGAGAGAGAGAGAGAGAGAGATGATTTAATAGTCTATACAAGACATTATTCTATATATAGTAGCCTACCTGTATGTATTATACAGTACATAATTAGTATTGAATATTTTCTGTAGTTCTTTGACCCTGTATGCGTGTCACTTTTAAACAAATCACTTTTACAGAAGAGTTTATGGGGACTCAGAACTTGGAAAGTCTATATTGGTAGACAGATGTGTTGTAATAACCATCCGCACAAGACTAAAACGAGTAAGCAAGTCAATTGATGACGCTGTTTAATTTGCAATAGTAGCCTAGTTTCTGAAGTGCACTCCATGACCTTGACAGACGCTGCCAGTATTGTGCTGTAATGACAGTTGCTCTTACAGGTTGATGTGGCATGTTTACCATACGGGTTTATCATATTAGTCAGATTGAGAGAAATGACGAATATAAACCCTTATAGCAAAGAGAAGGAAAGTGAATGTCAGGTGATGACGACAGAGGGACCGCTCCTCCAGTGATGACTCAAAGGGGGATGCAGCAAACAGGTTGCAGTAGACTGTGATTGACACTTTACCTTTTCATTTGGCCCTTTATGCACTGAAAGAGTAAAATGCAATATATATTATGTAATACAGAATAATATAGCTTTAAATAGCCCTCAATTATAACGGCATTTAAAATCTTTTGCTTATAACAAATAAGGTCATGTAGACTTTAATATAAACTGTAAGTGCATTTCCACTGTAAATAATTTTTAAAAGCAATACATTTAATTACTGTTTTTTATCCTTCATGATCTATTCGGGTCTCAGAGTCCCCATGTTCATTTCTTATTAAAAATAAAAGTTTAATAAAACAACATTTTGTGCACACAGCAGCCAGTTTATAGCAGTCTGTTTATATTTGTTTAGTGCATTTTTTAAGAATGTCATTTTTGCCGGTGCCCAGGTTGAGCCCATACGGAAGCAACAGTCATATTTCTAGATACATGTCAGTTCTGCCAAAATAATATTTGTCAAATGTGTTTTAATTAGGCCATAAAAAAAATAAAAAAGAATTTGATGGGATATATTATTTGACAGGAACAATATGTTTATAAGAGATTAATAATACATATAAAAAAATATATATAAATAAAAAGTCAAAAATTAAAGGCACTGTAAGTCTGTAAATAAAGCTGAGCACTTATAGTGTGTCTATGATCATGTATAATTTATGCACATCCTTATCTCATAACAGGGTCATTGTGTTATTGTAAATGAAATAGGTCTCTGTCTGGAAGTCTTCATTTTAATCAAGTGTCTCACAATCTCTGCATTTCATTAGTCCTCATTCTATATTTAGCCACGTTTACACAGGGCAAGAATGAACCAGACAGCTCCAGCCTCTATCTATAGCCTTGAGTGAAAGTGAGAGCGCGCGTGTGTGTGTTGAAGAGCGTGTATGTGTGGCTGGTGATGTGCTATTGATCCCAAAATAGCTGAGGGAGATTTAACAATGCATATGACACCGGCGACAGTGCTAGCTTTGCCCGTGGACCAAGCTTGTCAGGGTGGATCATGGGAAGAAAGGGCAGGTGGAAAAGCTCTGTGGAAATGGGTGCAAGCTGTTCCCCACTTGACTTTGTTGTTTGTGTGGGTTGACAAGAGACTGGCTCTGCTTTAAGCCCATAACCTAATATTTTGGTGGAGCATTAGTTACAAGGGCCAGGGGTAAACATCTGCTCGGTAGGGTTCTGGGAGGTAACTGTTCCAGTTCCGTTTCACCTGTCCTGAGGACAAGCTTTTGCCCTGTTTCTTGTCTGGGTGTATAGTAAAAATACTCTAAACAGCTCTTGCTCTGACCTTTCATATAAGGTCATAAATGACTTGTTTGTGATACAACATGTGTTTATATATATATATATATATATATATATATATATATATATAACTACAAAGAGGTGAATCATATTCATTATTCTTTTAGTGAATTAGAATAATTTCCTATGCTCCTGTTTCCCATGCCAAAGAAAAATAAATAAATAAATCAATTCATCATATAAAGCAATTGTATCTCTTCACTAGACTTTAACTAAAGCATTTTGTTCGTATGGATTTGTTTTATGATGTCTTTATGGGTTTTTTGAATCTTGAAGTTTAGCTAACTTGGATATTCAGTGGGGCAACAGAAACCTCTTAGGTTTCATTAAAATACCTTCATTTGTGTTTAAACGATTAACAAAAGTCTTAAGGGCTTGGAACGACATGAGGGTGAGTAAATAATGACAGAATTAAAAATTTTGGGTGAACTATTCTGTTAAATGCTGTTAAAGGAATTTTGATGTTTGACACCATGATGTTTGTTTGATTATAAGTTAATAATGGCTTACAGTATACTGTAGTCTGAAGATGTCTTGTGGCTTCATAAAATTTAAAAATCGTATGGAAAAACTTTTTTTGATACTTAACATAGCTTTTTTTTTCTTTGGCATATTTGGAGCTTGACAAACAATTATGATTGTGAACAGCAAAAGTGTTCAATGTATCATGGAAGCAATTGCTGATATTAGAAAATATCTCCCATTTTGTTGTTGTGTACCATTTACAGCCATGAAGGGAGAGCATTTATTTGCCAACATGAGAAGCGCTCCATTCCTCCAGCGGGTTTACCTCCTAGGAGGGGAAGAACTGGTAGTCCTCCAGTCCACCATGGGAGAGTCCTCACTGGGAGACAGTTTCCAACAAATCACCGACTTCAATGATCTCCCCATGTCCCTTTTCGCCTGCAACGTGGACCAATCAGTATTTGAAGACCATGAGGGCAAGGTAAGGTTAAATAAAACTACTCCCATTTTGTTTCATCTCATCAGCACTTAATTTGCAAGTCACTTTTTAAAAAAGTGTGTTGGCAGTTCAGCGCCACTAGTAGCACCAAATGAAATCGCAAAATTATGATTGTTTCCAAACAGGATGCTAAAAAGATTTCAATCACTCTTTCTTCCAGTATTCAGCTTATAAATGCACAGTTGAAGTTTAAAAGCAAGAAAATAAAATGAGAAGAACATTAAAAGAAACAATAATTTTCTCCTTAAGTCAGTTTGAAATGATTTTTAGCACAGTAAATACACCATGAATACATAGGAGCAAAAGCAGTTTGATTGGATGTTATGCTGGAATGCTGTAGTGGAAAAGTGGATCCCTAGACCTGCATTACATGATTGTGAATTAGGCCTCTCCAACCCAATTATCCATTTAGGCCACTTCAGGTGTGAAATTCAGCTTGTGGGCTCTCATCGACACTGCTTTCTCTTTACACCTAGAGGCAAGGGAGTATCTTTCACATCCTTCATGTGAAAGCATATTTGTGGTTTGGTGACTGGTTTTATTTGCTTATGATTGCCTATGGCAACATATTGACAAAATGCAGATGAATCCCCTGAAATACTATATTTTTTCCCATAGCTTCAGTTCAGCATTGACACACAGACACATGATTGATAATATGATCAAAGTAGAAGCTTTTATAGTAGTTTTTAATGAGCTGCAACTTGGTGATAAAACATGGGGAAAATTAAAATAAATAAATAAATATAAAATTCACTCTCCTGTCTTTCCAAACCCATATGATTTTCTTTTGTTAAACAAAACTAAATGTTAGAACACTTTTCAGAACACATTTCCAAGCAATAAAAATAAAATGAGAATGGGTCCAAAAATATTACCTAAATATTACCATTACCAAAGTAATCTATACAGGTTGTGTGCTATATTTTGTCATTTGAGAGCAGTGAAGTTCCCATTCCCATTTATTATATGGAAAGGAGAAGTGTAAGCATTCTGACTAACATCTCATTTATTCTGTGTTTCATGGCAGAAGATAAATGTGTTAAAATAATATGATGACAGAATTTTTCTTTTTTGGTGAACTATTCCTTTGAAGATTTAGCCCACAAGCATTTAGCTTGGCTTTAGTGTGGCGATATAACATACTTAGTGTCAGATAATTTCTTCCATATTGTGATGTGCATCAGAGTGAAATGGACTGTTGAAAAAAAAAAAGGTGGGCGGGGACTTGGTTCTACTGATCAGTTGAATGCGAGCCTTGAGTCGATTATAAGAAAGGGGTGGAATTTATGCAGACTAAATGATTGGAGAAGTCTGGAATACACCACTAGATAGAAGTCTGATGTTTCACCAGAAGATCACTTTATGATTATGTAATACATAAATAAAACATATCCATAAATGATTTGTTGACACTAATATAATTTCCCCCCTAAGCCATTTTTGCTGAGTGACATACACAAAAATAATGACTCATAACTCGAGGACTGTAGCAAGGAGAGTCAAAAGGTTGGTTTGATAGAAACCTTTCTGTACTTTCAGTGGAAAAATTATTTAATTTGGACATTTTCTTGTTGAGAAATAGCTGATAAAAATGAAAGAAAAATTTGTGCGCTCGAGAAATTTTCATATCTGTCTTATTTGACATTAAATATCTCAGGACAGAAATGTGTTAGGAGGAAAATTCTTTAGTGATGATATTCCCCAGCATGTTAGCTTTATCTGTTTCAAATTTTATGGTGATAGCATAAAGAATCCAAAAGTTACAGTATTTTGTAACAAAACAAGCCTTTTTGTTTAGCTTACGACTCCCTGAAGGAATATTAAAAACTGTTATTTTCTGAGGGCCATACACAAAAACAATGACTCATAACTCCAAGACCGTAGCAAGGAGAGTAAAAAGGTAGGTAGCGTCTGATATAATTTTTTCTATATTTTTATGGGGAAAAAAAATCTGCACTTGAACATTCTTATGCTGAGAAATAGGTGTTAACATGTACAGTATGAAACATTTGTGTGGTCAAGGGAAATTTTTCATATCATTCTTATTTGATGTTCAGTATCTCATGAAAGAAATAAGGTAGGAGAAGAAATCTTTTTGGTGATGTACCCCAACATGTGTGCTTTATTTGAATAAAATTTTGTGGTGAGATCATTAAGTAATCAAAAGTTACAGCATTTGGAACCATGGTAGCCCTTCTCTTAGCCCTTTACAGTTTTGAAATTGTTGTTTTAAATTTGAGTTAATGCCTCACTCAAGTTTATATAATATATATATATTGTCAATTATGTTTTTTTTTTTCATTTATCAGCAAATAATTTGGCAGTACTTTGGGGTTAATCAAAGTTGCTACATGCATTGTAAAGCTTAGACTCTGATCCATTTTTCATTTATTTTTTGATCAAGGCATTTAGAAAATAATTTTCTGCTGACATTCTCCTGAATGTTACATCACTTGGAACAGGAAACTCAGCATATTTGACCTCCAGCTGAAAAAGTAGCCCAGACCTTCTTCGAATAGTTTTAAGAACACCAATCATGTGATATGCTGAGCTCTGCCAGGTCTGTCTGCCTCTCTGGCCTGCACTGGACTGCATCACACACACAGAAAAAAAGAAATCTGAACACACAGGCACATACACAGTTCTCACACTGATCAGTCCTGACAGCTACTCTCAGACAGATTAGATCATCTGATAGAAGGACTCTGTAAAAGGTGGCTCACGACTCGCTCCATTGAGTCACAAGCTCCAGAAGGGTTCCTCGTGAAACAGAACAAGTGTTCAGTCTTTTACTCATGAATGACTCCACTAATGCAAACACACACAGTAAACCTTGAAAAGTATCCTCTTGCTTCGCATTAACTTAAACCTGACTTGGCATGACACATGTGGTTAAAATCCTTACGTAACAAGTAACAGTGTTCAAAGTTATTGTTGTTAAGGTGAATTCAGTGATCCATAATGAGATACTTTGTTGTACCACACTGTTTGTTTGGTTTGGGGCAAGGTTGTGTTGCTTCAGTGCTTTTGCTTAACGTAGCCCGAATCAAGTTTCAGTTACACTATGACACTGTGGGTGTCATGCAGCTTTTTTATTATGATGTAATAATAAACAATTTATGATTCTTTTATTTATGATGTACCAGTCCTGGTCCCAATATATATATATATATATATATATTTTTTTTTTTTTTTTTTTTTTTTTTTACTATTCAGGTATTTGTTAATAAAATTGGTCAAAATATGGCAGTCCACAAATGTGGGAAAACAGTTTTGCTGCAGGTCAAATAAATGTAGTATTTTATATCTGAGCAAAGCTGTGAGCCAAACAGTTATTTAGCCACATTACTTCATGATCATCAACTAAAAGCTGATTTGCAGTGTCTATTACAAAACAAACTCCCTCTCATGAAGGAGGGAACATATGCTTAATTAGGCAGCTAATTGTGCTGATAATACTGCTCTGGATATTTGACTATTTCCCCTACAAATGCCATGAAATATTAACTGATTAACAGAGCATGATTGCATCTCCTGTACTGGCCAACTTGCATTAATTGCTGACCTGTTTACTCTTGATAAAGACCTTTCTCTCCTTCCTCTTGAATTGAAGACAGAGCACATGGTCGTTGGATGCAGAAGCTGTCTGATAGTTACTCAACTGAATGTCATTTAATGAATCTGTCACTGATTGGAACAGGACAATTTTAAACTAATGGGTGTAACGGGACCCTCTGGCCCATTTGTATAACCTACACTGCACTTTAGCTTGAATTATTATTTTTATATTATAAAGTGGGCATGTAATGGAAAACTAAGCTCCACAAGGAAACCACAAGGGCTTGCTAAAAAGGCATGGATGCTATTATAGTCTGATGCCATAATGTCACCTGATTTATCTTAGCAGGAATTAAAATTCTAACCTTATATTTTACTTGTGTATTAGATGATTGCATTTTAAACATTCTCCCCAATAGCCGGCTGTTGCTTGGCTGTAGCCCCCTGTGACCCTGCAATCCCTTCAGCGCAGAGTATTCAGCATCCCTGATTGGATTTGGCAAACATCCGGAGAGCAATGAAATGCTCCAGATTCATGAAGCTTAATGACAGATGACAGCGAGTCAGAATAGACTGTTGCTATTCTCGTTTCTCCCGCTCTCCCCTCTGGCCTGGATGTGGACCACTGTCGACTGCCCTCACTTTGCTGATTGATCAAGGGAGATCAAATTGTTCTAAAGGAGCATCAGCACTGTGCCGTTGCCTTCAGGCGTGATTCACAGCCCTGTCAAAATGTTTGATTGTGTTTGGCACCTCTGGATGAGACTGCTTGTGCATCTGAGCTGCTGAATCAATTTAGTAGGATGTGATTATATTAACCCCATGAATGAAAGGCCCAGGTGATGCATAGGGTCTATTTAAAGACATATGGCGGTATTAGCTCCCTAAGAATAGGAAAGCAATCTTACAGATTTTGCAAAATTAGGCAGTCTGGAGCCCACGCAGAGAGCTGATGCAGTGTGAATTATGCAGCATAACTCTTATGTCAACTCTAAAACCAACTGTCTTCCTTTCTAATTATTTTGTTTTGACAGCCAAATGTTCAAACTTCAAGCTATTTCCTTGTCAGGTTAAAGGGACAGTCCACCCAAAAATGAACATTTTGTCATCATTTACTCAACCTCATTCCATTCCTAACCTGTATGACTTTCTCTCTTCTGCAGAACACAAAATAAGATATTTTGAAGATTGTTGGTAACCAAAAAGTTTCAGTTCTTATTAACTTTGTTTTTACAACAGAGCCAAACAGATATTGTTTTTCAAGATATCTTCATTTGTCATGTTGTCACAACATGAGGGTGAGTAAATGATTTCATTTTTGGGTGAACTACCAGACAGTCTCAGCAACTGTAAAATGGAAGTCAATAGGAACCAAAACTGTTTGGTTACCAAAAATGTACAATATTTTCTTTTGAATTTTTGCCATAACACGAGAGCCAGTAAATGACAGAATTATTTTTTTTAGTGAACTATTTCTTAATAATAATTATAATAACAATAAAAATTATTCTTTTTTTCAGTGGGAAGTCAATGGAAACTGAAAATTTTTGGTTACCAAAATACTTCAAAATATCTTCTTTTGTCACTTTATTACAACAAGGATGAGTAACTGATGACATAATTTAATTTCTGGATGAATTGTAGCATTTATTTTATTTGCCATTTTCCTCTCATTATATACTATATAAGAGATTTTTACATAAGAGACTGTTCTACTATTTTCATATTGCTATTGCGGTGGCATTTGCTGACGGAATTACCGACGTCAGCTGGCGGTACGTCATGACTATCCATCATAGACTTTTCTGTTTCTCTGCCTTGAGCTCACCCTGCATCAATACAATTGATCTCCACTTTGGAAATGTCACACACACAAACCAAGACATGATTCACATAGTGTTTCACTTACAAGCTGCCACTTGAGTTGTTAGCATGGCAAACATGGAGAAAGGTTCTCTGCGACAGGGAAGTGAGATTTATCCTTCAGATGTGCTGTTTGCAGAGCATATAGTGTTTTGATGTCATTAATGATGTCAAATAAATATTAAATTCAACTATACGAACTGCAGTTAAAACAGTGCTCAGTGCCCAACAAATATTTAGTCAGAAAACAAATCTTTAGTTAGAAAACAAATATTGACTCTGAATTTACATTTAAAATTAAATATTAAAATTAAATGATAAAATTAAATTATTATACAATGTATTAAACTGAGATGCTTTTAATAATGGTAAACCAAATAAAATTTTAAAGGACTGTCAGAATGGTATTCTGTTTGTCACCTAAATTCAAATTGAGGAATTCAACTGGAATTCGAAAGGCATTTTGCATTCAGTTCTGAATAGCAACGACACAGCTAGGTGAAGGCACCAGCACCATATCCAACTGGCTACCAGAGACGTTACTGAAATGAAACAATGATTTAAAATGTACAGTACCACCTGTGGAACATGCACAAAAACCGAGTCCTGACTGTACAGTTTCCTGTATGATGTCACTAAGGACCCTTGACAAAAGACAGACGAATCTAGAAGAGTTTAGAGCAGCTCTGGTTTCGTTGGGGTTATGTAATCGCTCACTGGTCATGAGTTCTGCTTTATATGGTCATATCAATTTTAAGTGGAGTTACAAGTATGGCCTTTTGTTCTGCATGAATTCCTTTCCTCAGGCCGAAGCACTATAGCTGTTCCAGTGTGTGTGTGTGTGTGTGTAAGACTAACAACCGCAACCTCCAGCATGCAAGGCTAAAGTTCACCGAATGGCCGCAACTGTAGCCCAGTAATGTAGCACTGCAGAAATATCAGACATCTACCCTCTTGAATGACGTTTATAGAGTGCAGGGACACAGAAAAAAACAGGCTAATGCTATCCTCAAGTGAGCCATTAACATTCCAGTGTCACTCTTTTATTGTCCTGGCTAGCGCTGATACGTGATGCTGTGGCTCTTGTTTTGCAGACTGTCAAGGTTAAATACTTGAATAAGGATCTATTAGCATTAACTGTGCATGACGAGTGCATGACCTCTCCGCTGTACCTTAACTCAGTGCTGCGCTCAATGTTTTTGCCAAGGGGGTTGAAAACCTCCCACTCACTACACATGCTTATGTAATCGTAGTGTCCTCTCTCCAAGCATTCTCCTGATCAGCTCCATTACATAATGCTCATACCTCTCGCCTGTCGTCTGCAAGCTTTTCTAAGTGTCAACGACAGTTCATAACAATCCTGTGACTATGGAATACGTAAAATCTTCCAAAACCTAGTGGCTTGTTTGCCTAGACAACATCGCACACAAAGGCTGTTCCAAAAGGTAGAGAGCATAAACATGATACCTAATTTTGGCCAGCATCACATACTGAATGCGGCATTGAAGGTAGTCCCAGAATGCATTGCATATCAGCAGAGTGAAACATTAAATTGAAGATGGCAAATGAGGCTATACAAAACATATACAAACATGATTAATTATATTGTAATATTAATAATATTTCAATAATATTAATTATAATATATCATTTAACACCAAAAAGTCGACACGTTTTTTTAAATTAAATTTTATCAAAAATAGAATTTAAAATAACTATGTTCAATATTATTATATTTTTTTCTTTTTGTGAAATGTATTACTTCGATGGCAAGGCTGAATTTTGTTACATCATTACTCCAGTCTTCAGTTGTACATGATCCTCCAGAGATTATTCTAATATGCTGATTTGGTGCTTAAGAAACATATTATCAACGTTGAAAATGTTGTTGTGCTTAATATTTTTGTAGAAACTGTGATGCATTTTTTTTTAGGATTAGTAGAATAGAAACTTCAAAAGAATAGCATTTATTCATTCATTCGATTTTTTTTTTATGATAAATGTCTTTACTGTTTGTTTTGATCAATTGAATGCATCTTTGCTGAAAGAAGTATTAATTAATTATTTTATTTTTTTACTGCCTACAATTTTTTTTACAAATGCAATATATGCTACGTAGTTGAACATAATGTAAGTCACTTTGAATCAAAGTGTTTGCCAAATTTATGTACCGGTAAATGTATATACATGTGCATATATTGCATTCACTGACATCTACTATAGCATTTTGGTATAAAAACTTTTTGTTCAAATGTTCATTGTTCTGCATAATGCAGAAATAGTATGATTGGTAGTAAACCATTCTGAAAATAGCAATATTATAGCTGTTTGTTTTCACCTACAATTAAATTGTGGCCTATTCCATATGTGGGTGAATATTTTCCATATTATATTCTTACAACATGCATTACATGCCACAGCTGCCTACCATTGAACCTCTGTAAATCAAATCAAATCAAACCCTGTTAGAATTGGAAAGATGACCAAAAAGCTCTAGGCTCTGATTTATGTAATCAGAGGCTAGAGAGTGTCTATTAGGATGCAGCTGCTGCATGGATTAGCACCACAGTGATTATAAAAGTGCTCTAATAGACTAGAGAATATTGGTTCCATCATACTGGTGCCTAGAGATGAGTAACACCTAATGTTTACATACATAGGAGCGCGTTATACATGTTTAAAACTTCCAAGCTGACATATGGACTTTATCATGGTATTTCAATACTGTGTGTATAGTTATAATATAATAATAATTATTACTGTTATTATTGTTGTTTTTTAATACTTGTTTTTGTTTTTACATTGAAATATTACAAAATAATATTTTTTTGTTTTTAGTACTTTTAATATTTCATTTAGTAGTAGTAGTAGTAGTAGTAATAATCATCATCATCATCATCATTTTTTATTATAATAATTATATCGTGCTGTAGTAAATATTATCAAGTGCATTAAAATATGAACATCCATATTTAACCTTGACAAACATTTTAAGGGAACCAAGAGGCCCATTGAAAATGTGAACAGTTGCTTGGATGTTTCCTTGTCGTTGTGAAGTTTTAAAGTGTATTACTGTGAGACCACTATAGAGGGAAGATCTGAGGACATTTTTTGTGAGCTATAATGCTGGTAAAATATTAATGTCCTCCTAAAGGATGTGTCCTCCACAGTGAGTCAGGGTGAGGTTTTACTGCACCAAGCGCTGGAAATAGCTCACTCAATCCACATTACTCACAGCAAGGCTCTTTTAAGAATCCTGCGCAGAGATTAGTGCCATTGTGACTTCCAACCCTGATGATTTCCACACACATTATCAAAGTGTGTGCTGTGAGTAATGAATAGGACTGGGACAGGACCCATTCGTTCCAAGAATCTATAAGATATAGGCTAAATGTATGCACAGTTAATGTTAACAGATATTTTTTTATAGCAAACTGATGGCACATATACTTGCTCACAATGGACCAAAGGACTCTTGCATTTGGCTATACTGTCTTAATGGTGAAGAATGTTATTTTTCATGTTAAAAACAGTTGAAAAATAAAAAATTCTGTCATTGTTTACTTACCTTCATGTTATTTTCAAATCATCTGCTTCCTCAAAATCTTTCAAAGAATTTAAATGTGTGATTTAAATTAAATTTAAATGAGGGTGAGTAAATAATAACAGATTTTGGGTGAACAATTAAAATAGTAGTAAACAATCCATGTGTAAATGATCTTCTTATCACTGAGCTAGTGACTGGCTCTAAAAGCAGTCCATCCCCGCCACTGTCACATGACCACTTACAAAACAGGGGATTTGCTTTTTAACATATTACCAAGTCATATTTTTTTTTTTAACTGAGATATAACATGCACAGATTCTTTTTTATATATTTAAAAAATGAAACTTTAAATTTATACACTTTCTATCCCCACCTAAGTAAATTTAATTTTTCATTCCGAATCATTCAGAAACAGTTTAGTTCAGTAACAACATGTGATTACCTGATTCATGATTCATTCAGTCAAAAACACTTATTCATTCAGGAACGAAACAAGTGACTGTCTTTATGATTGCATCATTGAATCAAAAAGTCAACCCATTCTTTCAGAAAGAAAGATTCAATCAAGAACGAGTCTCTCAGTGACTGAATAATTAACCACCTACTCTGTGTTGCTCAGAGATGCTTAATGATTTTTGATGCTTCCTTTGGCTGTTTTATTAATAATTGAATCAAAGGCAGAGATTATGCCATTCTTGGGAACTGTATATTTCTCAGAGCTTGCATTGACTGTTGTTTACACAACTGTTTTGGCGAGCCAGAGGTGAAAATGTATGTTTTTTTTTTTTTTTTGTCTGGGACCTGCGCCATATTCTTCATGGATTCAAAATAACATTTTGATTTCTCTAAAGACGTTTGTAATCTAAGCTCTTAGTCATAAATAAGAATAGACAAATGACGTATATTTTTTGTTCACCTGTCAGAGAGATGTGGAATTTATTTATCTGCTGCTCTCAGCAGACGGTTTTAAAACAAACGTCTTCCCCTATCAGATAAATAAAGTAGCGTGGAAATGTCATCAAACACAGCCTACTTATGCTAGCAGATTAGAAGCGTGTCTTTAGTTAAGACATGGCATTTAGTGCTTGCGGGAAAGAGATTAAATGAGATCCAGCCCGTTTCTTTGCTGATTGATAAATTAATCAAATTAAGAAATAATATTTCAATTCCCCTGATGTATATTCTGAAGATATCGTCCTAAAACAACGGTTTAATGATGCCCTTTTTAGTGTCAGACCGGCAGGTTTATCTCCGGCGGTTGTTTATGTTCAGCCGTTATCTATGTTGTAGTGTTGCTGCTGCTGGCCAATATTGTCTGGTTTGCTTGTCAGATCTCTGGATCTATGCTTTGTTGTGGTCAGTTGCTATAAGTGTTTAAATGCCCAGGAAGGATCACTGTGTATCATTTCAAATCACATCTTCTGGCAAATCACCAGTGAATTTTTGCTAACGTGTCATTATTCCACCTTGTAAATTTGATGCAAATAGCCAGCTTAAGCCTCCTTGAGATATTTTTCTAGTGCCAAGGTCATATGTGAATATCATTATTCTGCTTCCAATGCCAGGATACAGCACTGCAGCAACCTTTTCTTTTTTCCATTTAAAACACCTTAGCTACCATATAGCAATGGCTGCCACCAATAGCAACCTATAATACACATTGCAATGCTTTAGTGACCACCCACACCTTGTTAATTAATATAAAGCAGACATAAAATAACATTTTAGACATAAATTTAAATGGAAATTAGAAAGGTTTTTTTTATCTGTGGTACCTAAAAAGAGGACTTTGGCCACCATTCTCGGTTCCCATGGAAAAAAAATACAATGGAAGTCAATAGGAACCGAAACTGTTTGGTTACCTTGGTAAAACTAAAGTAACTAGCAATATATATAAAATAAAAAATAAAAATAAAAAAGACAAAAGCACATTTGCTAAAAGCCAATATATATAAAAAAGCAAATTAAATTATTATTATAGAATAAAATAATATAAAAAAAAGTATAATTGCATAAATACCATAATACCTGACAACCATTCAGAACACCTTAGTTTGACCTCTTTATTATACAGAATCAGTGGAGAGTAATGGAAAAATATTATGGAGTGGGTGAGGAAAATTGATCATTGAAGCTGAATAGTATGTTATTAACCACAGCTCTAGCACAACATTAAGCCTTTGTACTTGTTCAGCAGCAGCTTGGTCGTATGCAAATGAATTTGCTTTTGCTCATAGCAGGATGTATTATCTGTTGATAATGTACTTCTGCGACCAGTTGGCGGTGCAGATTGTCATGTGGTAACAGTTGGGAGATTCTTGGATAAAATCTCTTCTTCCGGGGATCAGAGAAAGCTTAAGGCTTGAAATGTGAAAAAAAACTCTCAAATGCCCTGTTGCATTCTGACATGTGGCTTATATGAAAACTAGTTGTTCTACTTCTCCAAATCTGTGTTGCAAATGAGGTGTTTACCTCACCTGCTCTGATGTTAAATTCTTAAGTTGTTTAGCGACAGTAACCATGTAGATAAGGTCAGGTCAGTCAGGGAGAGTAGTTATCTGGAAGTCAATGTGTGTGTGTGTGTGTGTGTGTGTGTGTATTGGCAGGGGAAAATGTGGGCCGTTTTTTTTCCTGCCTTGTTACTTTGGAGTGGAAAGTTGATGGAAATATCCAGAGTGTGTCCCAGTTGCCCAGGGCTGCTGTGTGTGCCATAATCACCTCTGGAGGTATGTGTGTGTGTGTTAGGGGGAGTCGGTGGTCACACCTGCCTAAGGGAGCTCTCCGAGGTCCTGAATGTCTGCTTGTTTGAGACACACACACACACTTCTACTGAGCTATTTAAATGAGTACATACACATAGACCAGGGATCGCCAACCTTTTAGGCATAAAGTGCTATTTTTTATTTTTCTGGTTAACCACTGTGCCAGTAAGTAGTTGCCAATAAAGTTGCTGTCAACGCTGACCTAAGACTTTTACTTATAAAACAGCTTTGATACTGAATCGCTACATTATATTTCTCAGCAACAACGTGGTCAAATCGTTGTTTCTGAAGTAACTAAACTCAGTTTCATTGTTTGTAGAGAGACACAGACACATGTTATTCATACACACAACTTTTATCACTCTCTCCCTCTCAGAATGGCCAAAAAAAAAGGCTGATGATTCCCGCTGGAATTCATACTCTGCTTCTGTGAACGGTAAACCCCGCCTACTGTGATTTGATTGGCCAGCTGAATTATTTTGATGAGCGCTGTTACCTCTGAGGCAGACCAGGGACCAGCTGCATAAACTTAATAAACTGCATAAACCTCTATATGTTAATAAAGTGTCTTAAGTACGAATATGACCAACTAGCTGTTAGCCAAGGGGTAATCAGTCTTACTTTTGGAGTTTTATGTAACTGAATTAAAAAAAATATATATATGTCCAGTTTTAAAGAAATAAGATGTCTAACTTGTAAGACTAGTCTAAAGATAACTATACTAAAATACTACTGACCAGCTCAATCTTTGAACGTACTCTACAATAAACATTTCTGCACTTGTAATTATAAAGTATGTCTATATTTCTTATTTTTTTAATCTGAAGCAGAAACAGTACTTTATAGTCTAAAAACATTTTTTTTAAAAAATTGTTACTTGAAATAAAATGAATGTTAACTGACATAAAATAATATATAAAACCTTATTTTATTTCAGCTAGTCCTCAACATTTCTCATTTTATTTAGTTAAACATGATATACTATAAAAATAAAATAAAAACTAATAAAAAACTGTAGACATATTTAAAATAAATAAATAAAATAATAATGATAATACAAATGTAAAAATGCACTACCAAATAAAAATTTGAGTGAATTAAAAAAAAATATTCATAACAACTTTAACAGTAAAAATATCTTTAAAACAAGGAAATTTAGATATGAAGAATTGTAAATTCTGTAAAAGACTTACATTTTTTTTAAACAAGATCAGTTTTTTTTTTTTTTTTGTATTCAAAATAGCTGTGTGTGTGGGGGAGGGGGCAAAGACAAAATGCACTCAATACAGCACTATGCAATATAGTAGTAACAATAGAATTTGTAGCATTTTAACCCACAAGTACACAGTATTGTTGTTATCTTTGCTTTAAATTCAGAATAAAAGGTCATTATATTTCCACTCTGACTCTTACTGACAGTTGCTTTAGTACCCTGGTTTGAGGCACTATTCAAGATGTGACAGCTCTTTTTACAGTTCATGGATGTTCACTGAAAAAAATACTTTTATTCTTCTGTTGTCATCTCTTGTGTATATAATTACTAGTCTTTTGTGGTTTAGATAAAAGCTATTTTTCTATGGCTGCTTTGCTTTAAAATTTTCACAATATATTCTTTAAATGTTAATATTTTGAAGCTTTTAGAGCTGCATGATGAATTATCAGTTTAGTCCACCTGACAGCACTTGCATGTACATGTCTTATAAGACACATTGTACTGTAATATATAGGGCAGACTGGGTATTTGAGTTGTCACTCATTTTACTTAAGGAGAATTTCTCAGGGTAATAAATATTTTTTTGCACTCTTATTGAAACACAGCTGCTTCCTGAGTTGCCTAAAGCACTAACTGATTTCAGATCTGCTGCAGGTGTTACTCTTTTAGCTAGCAGTGACTAATGCCCACCAGCGTGCTGATCCCTGACATTAATACTCACATTCAGAAGCCATGCAGAGAAAGAGATGGGCGCAGGGAGCAGGAGAGCCTCAGGGGGGCTTCAGACGCTGTGCCATATGCTGGCAGTGAGAGAGCTGCGCTGGTGGCCATGCAGCGGTTGAGCAGGGGAATAAGGCAAAGGGGTTTCTGAAGGGACATGATAGTATTGCACATGAACCTCTGTGTCTGCACAGAAACCATTTTTCACAATTTCAGTTTTTGACTAAAAAACAATCGAATGCTGCATATAAAGTATTGTATTTTAGATGTTTGAAAGAGACATGCAATCAGAGTGTCATTTAAAAGAGTGTAATTTTTCCTGCTAAAATAACTTAAAATTAATCCACTTGTATGATAATTCCCATGAAAATGATTAATTATTGCTACACTACCATTAGGGCTGCAAAATTAATCAGTTTCTAATTGCGTTTACAATTACGGATTCCCCAATTACATAATCATTCAATGCAGCAATTAATTGTTCAAAATCCACTTAGGTTATTCTGAGTGCTTGTGGTTTTTTTTTGTGTGTTTTTTTTACTTTCTAAAGGTTATCTTAATGGTTTTTCCATTATTTTTTAATTTAAATAATACCATGCATATATTTTCTTTTTTATTATTAAAGAAGAAAAAATACAATGTATAGTTTTCATTTGTGGCTTAATACTAAAAACAATACTAAAAGCAATAAAAGTTTTTTTGTGGTGGGGGGGGGGTTCAGTTTGAGTGTTTTCAGCATGGTATAAACATAATTTAGTGTATAGACTGTCATAATCGTAATTAATAATCGCATTTACAATTTCAAGGAAATAATCAACGATTATGATTTTTGTCATAATCGTGCAGCCCTAACTACCATACCATTATTATTATTATTTTAATTAACATTTTATTCAGCATTAAAATTGATCATAAGTGAAAGTAATGACATTTCTATTGTTACAAAAACAATTCAGATTCAGATTCATTAAAAACATTATACAAACAGTGTTCTTTTGAATTTCACGTTAATCAAATAATACTGAAAAAAACGTCACATTAAATAATTATTAGAAATGTTTCTTGAGCACCAATTCAGCATATTATTATTTTTTAAAGCATTGTGTGACATTGAAGACTGAGTTATGGCTTCTTCTTTTTTTATTACAGCAACAAATTACAATTTTAAATATGTTAATGCACATTAACAATGAATAAACATGGCAAAAAAAAAGAAAACTGAAACCTTTTATAGTTTTTTATAATATTAATGATGATTTTTATATAAATTTTTCACAATAATATTATTTTACTGTATCAAATAAATTCAGCATTAAAAAAATCCCCAAAATTTGAACATTATATCTTTTTTTCCAACCAGTCGGACACAGAAGCATTAAAACAGCCAATTACATGAGTTTGGGGCGGACCTATCTTTTTGGCCAACCAGTGGCAGATGGAGGGAGTGTTTGAGGAAACCTGCTTGAAAATAGTCATTTTCAATAAAAACAGTCGTTTTTATGTGGCTCAGAAATTACACATTTGCCGTTTGTGTTCATTTCTTTGAAATGTCATCTAGTGGAGTGAAATTGGTTCACTTTCTGCTGAAAAAAAAAGTAAGCAACTGAAAGTCTCACTTTTTTTTTTTTGCACTAAAATGTTATACAACATTAGATGCTTTCTTAGAAGCAGCACTAGATGGCAGACTTGTTTGAAATGAGATTTAAATTGTTTCCAGATTATTCTCTCTGTTGACAATTCCTTATGGAATATTCCTTATTATATATTCTTCACTTGGATAGATTTCTAAACAATAAGATACAAAGTTATGTCCTTCAGGTAGCGTGACTTATCAGAAGGATTAACCACATCAACTCTGTGGACCCACCGGTGGGTCCAATATTGCATATGCCTAATTCTCAAAAAATCAAAATAACAGCTGAAGTGGTTAAAGGATGAAACAAGTAATATTTGGGGAAAAAATAAAAGCTTGCCCTTCTAAACTGTCCTTACATGCAGAAAGGGCTCAGACAGGAAGAAATACAGTATCATACTCCTGTAAGGTGATCATAAACCTCTTGTGTTCAGTGCTAGTACAGAATAGTCCCTTGGGAAAATATGCTTGCAAGTGTTCTGTACTATTGAACATTTGGACGTGTGTAATGTTTCACTGAATTACACTGGCAAGGCCTTCCGTCTGTTAAACAAAATTCATCTGTCTTGACTGAGTTATTAAGGGAATCATTAACCCAAAAATAGGGTTGGAATTGAGAACTGGTTCTCATTCAGATCTGGTTTTGGTATTTTGGTTCTGTGAACGTCTGAATTAAGCTTTTGGTTTTTGTTTTTTTAAAGCCTTGCTGAACAAAAGTAATACGTTGGCTATACACTCAGTTGAATTTGCCAACCTTATATGGTGATTTTAATGGTGAAAAGCACAGCTACATCTTTCTCATATTCATCTCTGATTTCCAAAAGTTCATTTTCAGCTTGCTTTCCCTGTTCATGGGTGTTGTTTCTCTCTACTTCAATTGCATATTTACAATATACCTCTATAATGTAACTCATGAAAGTGCACTTTTAACAGGATGGAGAGATGGCAGCATTGCGTAACCCCTCTTCTCGCTCACACTGTATGAGACTCCTCTTTCTCTCTGTAATTGGCAAATTCATGACAAACAGCCCCAGACAGCAGAGGTTAATTGTGATTTTAGAATGGGGACGATGACAAATTATAAATCAGAGTATTTGTAACCCTTGTGAATGGGAGCCCATCTCTCTTTAGTAATCTCTTCTTGTACGCGCTCATTTGAAAGATGAGCAAACAATCTTTCACACAAATACACATTTCTACATATTTATTCTGATCTTAGTTGTCATGTGTTTTCTCTATGGTTTATATAGTAAATAGGTAAAGTTCTGAGCAAGTGTGTTTGTCGTTCTCAGGTGATTTATGCATTCATTCCTTAGGTTAAGCATGCTGCACAGCCCTGGAGCCATCAGGCTGGCATCAGGCTGTCAGCTTCAAAAGCAATTGAACAAGTCAAATGGAACGGAAAATCTATTTTGCAAAATTGCCAATAGTGGAATATGTGCAGTGCACATATGTGATTTGACATCTTGTATATTGCGAAAACCAAACAAAAACACACCCAGAAAGTGCACACATACACTATGAAATGTAGGTTAGACTACTGTGACAACAGTGTACCAGTTCTAGCACCATGGCAAAAGTTCAAGCAAGTTTAAACTAATATGGCTTTAAAATGCTTGATTTCAGCATGATAGACATTAGGGCTGCACGATGTGTCGTTTAAGCATCGATATCGCGATGTACGAATCCATGATAGTATAGGCTGTAGTAGTTGATCAGTTATTCATTAACCGTGCGGGCCAGCTGCTCCCCCGCCCTTGATGAATGTGATTCGCAGATTAACCATCATAGAGTGAAAGTTTATTATTTGCATGTGTTTTTAAGTCCTGTCAGTTTAACAGGGCGCATATAAGAACGAGCAGAGAGAGAGAGAGAGAGAGCGCGTGAGAGAGCCCCGGCCGCGCGCACGCTCACCTTCACCGTCTTCAAACAACACGAGCGCTGTCTTGCTCTCTCTCCCTCGCGCATATTAATCAAAATCAATTGACACGATGGTGTCAAAAAAATAATAATAAAAAAACCTATCCAGTGATGAAATGTTTTCTGTGTTGTCAAATCTTGTGCGATATCCTAAACTGCAGAGATAATTACACAACGCGTGCCGTACACGTCTGATTCACGAACTAATGATTCCTTTGAACCAATTCAATTTAATGAATGGTTTAAACAACTGACCTGTCCAACACTGAACTCACGAGATGTATTTTTTTTTAACATTTTACAATAATGTCTTATTTATTAAACTATTTAACTACATTATTTAACATTTACTATTACTAAACTGAACTTCTACAACATTGTTAATTTCAACATTTAGGCTATAGCCTTCATTGTTGAAATCAAAAGTTGTACAGTATTTGTTAACATAGTTAATGCACTGTGAAGTAACATTACCAAACAATGAACAGCTGTGTTTTATAAACTAAGATAAACAAAGATTAATAAATATAGTAACAAAAGTATTTCTTGTGGTAAGTTCATTTTAGTTAATATGTTAACAATTCAAACCATATCCTAAAGTTACAAACAAATAATTTACTCTAATGTAAATAATACTCTGATGTTTAAATCATTTAAAATGAGAATGTAAGTGTGCTCACCCCATTTCTGTTTGTAAGAAAAAATTTGATTAGATTTCATATGGCAATATATATCGCAGAAAAATAAAATATCGCAATGTCATTTTTCCCTAATATCATGCAGCCCTAATAGACATGATAATCAAAACCATACAGATGTTTTTTTATTTTTTTATTTTTTTATCAGAGTATCTGACATAAGAGCTGTAAAGGAACAACCAAATACTGGCTATTCTGGAAAAGGGGGCAGGGAGCAGAAGCTCATTTGAATTTAAAGATACATGCACAAAAACAGCGTGTTTCTGCTTCCTCTCAAAATAGGTATTTTCAAAATGATATAATAAATGACCAATGGGTTGTTTTGTGCTGAAACTTCACAGACACATTCTGGGGACACCTGATGCTTATATTATATATTGTAGAAATGGGCATAATAGGTCACTTTTAAGAAAATTAAATAAAATACGTATTTTGATTTCTTCTACATAATTTGACAAACACTTCCACCTTGTTCCACTTGATTAAAGCTACACCAGTTTACATGGACGAGACTCTTCTGTTGTCATGATTATATAAATGTATTTATATAGCAAACAAGAGTTTGATATCATGCCCCCTGCAGTTCAGAATCAATCATACATTCAAAATCGAATCGGTAATGTCCAGAAAAAATGTGACCGTATTATATTTCCTGGCATCCAATGTTATTTTGTTAAATTGACCAATATAAACTGTTGTCCGCAAAAGCATAAAACATTTGATATTGACAGCACTGTGGCGTACAGCTTTGTCCTTCCTGTGTTTTTCTGGAAATAAATTGTTGCTTGGCAACAATCAGCAAACTTGTGGCTCAAACACACACAAACATTCATGCATCTTTTTAACTAACCACTTCCCATTCAGTTTAACAAAGTGTTATCCACAAAAATGAAGTTATTTTGTCTTTCTTATCTGCACAAGCACTCCTTTCTTCAGTACAAAACTGTCCTTGTTTTTCTTTTTCTTTTTCTTTTTTTAAACAGATCAGTTATTAGGCTTTACATTCTTAGTCAATCCGTAATATATCCCAGAACATCTTACCTTTCACAGAAAATATAAAAATACTCTTCTAATCCTCTGATAACTCAATCAATCAGATTTGTTAATTCCAGTCCTGTCGTTCTAAGTACAGGTATCTAAATATAACTCAGTCGACTGGAATGAAATGGAAGAACTTATTCAAACAATAACAAGGCAAAGAGCCTGGGCTTGGGGTGGAGGATTATCTACTGATAATGACGTATGGGCTTTGCTAATCTTTATCTGTGTATGGATGGAGACATGGCATGTTCGGATTCCAGATCGCAGCTTTGACTTTATTATGATGCAGCATGATGATCTTGAGCAACTGCCAGTAATGGGCCACAACAACCTCTGAACTCTTTTGAGATGAGGTGTTTTTGTCCTGGTCCTAAATACTAATTATTGTGTAAAGTGTACATCTTATCTTTGAAAGTCTTTAATTAGACACATATGAGATTATATATGAGATACATAAAAAAAAGACTGACCTGTCCAGACCTGACCTGTACATCATAATTTTCCAAACGTTCCATATTTAACTTTTGAGACAGACATGGAGACCACTCTGTTTTCCCAGGGAGTCTGGGACTCAGGACTGGAACTGGTTTATTTGACAGTGCTCAATGCTCATTTTCTCTTCAAATAAGCTGAAGTGATGAGTTTTCTCCATGCAGTTAAAATAGCTCTGATGAGATTGAATTCTCGGGTACCGGGCCCAGACCAATAAACACTTGACAGTGAAGGACTGCCAGATCTCCCTTCTCATTTCAATGCAAATGCAACTAGTGCATTTGGTTTCCATTGTTGTCAATGGGGTCCAAATATAGCTGACAGGAACTTGGCTGAATGGGAAGTTTAGTGATGTGATGACAGAAGTCAAATCTATTTTCAGACTATTGTTGATGATAAATTCTGTTTTCATACTGTTCTTGCTGACCTGCAATTATTTATTTATTCAGCATTTGGTAACAATGGATTAATTTTTTTAAACATGGGCACAGAACTTTGTGTTGTTTGGTAAAAAATAATTTATGTAAATCGTTCCACTCAGTGTGATACAAATTATGTAAGGAAGGATTTATGAATGATATACAATGAAATTTCATATGATCGTGTTTCAACAGCGAAGCACATTTAAAAAATAATAACAACAACAAATTGATCATTGGTTAGTGTACATTCATATTTATCTCATGAGATATAGCATGCGAGATTAAATAATGTATATATATATATATATATATATATATATATATAGTTGATGTACATTCATATTTATCATGCAAGCCATACTTGTGATACTGTATTTTATAACTACAACAAACAAGAAGTTAATATTGAGTAACTTATATTTAAGACACAATGCTACCAGTTCACTGTTGCACAGTTCTTCAATTATTGATTTAGACATTAAAAGCATAAATTTTTCTTAACGTCATAAATTTAATGTTATATTTTTTTTTAGTTAATTAGTCCAGTTCACATTTTCCACATTTCCAACATCACTTCACTGCACATTTGCATAAAGATAAACCTTTCTCAACTTTGTCGCATTGCTGGACATGTCCACATGTTGGCACGAACCGTCAACACTCATTTGCATTTACATTTATACATTTGGCATTTAAATCTGTTTCCAGAAATAGCTGTGAGCACTCTTTTACTGTGCAAGACCCAGTATCTTTCCTATGTTTGAGATGATTCAGGAACTGTGCCATAAAGGAGAGCTTAAACCCACATCAGGCCTGCAAGGCAGTGATGCCCCTGATTGGCAAGGACACACTGGCTGTCTCATGCTTGACTGGTGTTGTATGGCCTGGCTGCCAAGATCGGCGTTCACGCCGCAGAGCTCGGATCAGAGCCACCGTGACTCATGTGCAGGCAAGCAGGTGTCACTGCACCACGTTAGTCCTTTAGTGTCACCACTCGGCCGCCAAGTGGTTAATGCAGTTCCACTGCCTGTCACAGCTTCAAAGACACAGAGAGAGTTCATTTGAGAGTGAATGCATAGATGAATGTGTTTATGGAAGTCAGCTGTTGTGTTTGTCGATTGTGCAGCTGTTGTGTTTTATTTGGAGATAGGTATCCTTTGTGTAAATAGGCCTTTTCCTGGTAAAATCTGAAGTGCTTGTGCGTGTGTGATTGTGTTCCGATGTACGTGCCGAGCAATGTGTAACACTATTGCGAATGGCAAAGAACTTTAAAAAGCACTTTAGAGCACAGATTCACTCTGTCAAAATATAGGCACCTGCATGAATTTAAACATCCTGTGCATCAGCGAGCAACACTGACCACATCAGACACAGATTTGTTTATGGGCATTTCTTCAACTATGGGCACATTTGGACCTGTGGATTTTTAGAAAATAAACCCTTGTACGCTCTCAATTGTTTATTTACTTTGTCCACTAACAAAGTCCAACTGCGTTTATGCATAAATCGTAGGAGAATTTCTGTAATTTTCTGAAAGGTCATGAATATTTCACCATTTCAGAATGGTCCTGAAATTATTTTTTCCAACAAAATCAGGATAACGCGACAAACTACGTCTTGCCATGGTTAATTTAAATATAAAATAATAATATTTTTCACACCTTTGGGTAATTTAAGACAATTCAAGGCAATTGACCGTTTGACTGGAGCTTGAATGACCAATCATAATGCAGAATCTGCCATTTTGTCCAATAAACAAACCAGACAGGAGAGTGGATTAACATCAGTGGACTTAAACTTAAAAAATGATGAGTATTGACATCTTTCCGTGGTTGAAAGACGATACCTTCTGATGTTCATTCATGTTTATTCTGGGCTTTAACTAATATAGAGGAAGAGATGATCGGTTCACATGCCACTTGAATTGAGCGCTACATTGATCTGTCACAACTCATTAAAGAGCCACACAATAGTATTTATTGTTTGAAATTCTTTAAAAAATGACAAAGCTGACACTGTTTCATACCAAAAGTAATCTGCTCGGTCTTGTCTGTCGGTGCTTCGTCAGTGTTGCTCTGCAATGTATCTTTCACTGCATGAGAACATAGTGTGTTGCGTGAGAGTGCCATGGACTGTTGGACATAGCAACTAAGGGGGCGGGTCTTTTCGAGGGGCCAATAACAGGTTAAATGTGCTTGCATATATACAAACACCACTACCATTCAAAAGTTTGGGCACTGTAATATTTTTATTTTATTTGATCATTATTATTATTAATATTTGATGTAGTTTTGTTTAATTTTTTTAAGAATTTTTTGAAGAAGCTCTCATGCTCACCAAGGAGGAATTTATTTATTTGAAAATAAGAAAAACAGAGACATTGTGAAACATTATTGCAATTAATTATTATTATTATTATTATTATTATTATATTTTAATGATGTAATTTTTTCCTGTGATGAAAAAAAGCAGCATTGTCTGCATTATTACTTCAGTCTTCAGTCTCACATGAGTTTTTTCATAAATAGAAAGTTCAAAAGAACAGAATTTACAGTATTTAAAATACTAATCATTGGTAACTTTATAAATGTCTAGTACTGTCATTTTTTATCAATAACAGAATAACAATAATCAGAATTTTTCATTAATTTCTTAAAAAAAAAACTACTGACCCCAAACTTTTGAATGCTAGTGTGTATACATATATATATATATATATATATATATATATATATATATATATATATATATATATATATATATATATATATATTAATACAATAATTTATTTATTGTATTAATATATATCTTTAACATATTTTTTAATTCTAAAATTTTGTCTGTCTTGATCAAGAACTCTTATCTCTTAGCTAGGCTTTCTCAATCTCTACTGGTTTTCTTAAGTTGAACACATCTGTCTGCTTTTTTGGAGTCTGCTCGCAACCTAATTTTATCTCTATATAATCCCAGTCATAAATTGTTCTTTGGGTCAGCTAAAATCCAATATGAAATGTACTAAATCCCATCGAAATTGTCCCTAATCTCTTTGAAATTGGCCCTGATCCCATAGAGAGAGGTCTATCAGACATGACATTCTTAAAGTAGGTGGTATCCGCTGCACCCCAACCCCCCCCCCCCCCCCCAACCCCCCACACACTCTGCTGGTACTCTGATGTCATCAAGTTAACCGTCTGGCTCTGCTGCCCACAACAGGCCAGATAAGGCAGCGCTTTGACCTTGAGAATGTGTTCAGAGCAAAGATTAATGTCAAGCCACGGGAATGAGAATATTACTAGCAGAAAAGATGGCCAAGGTTAAACACTGCATTGGTCATGGTGTATTAGGCAGCTCTAGATGACAAGACTGAGGTTATGACTCTTGAATGAGTCATTTTGCATAAAATAATTGTATGGCTTCCTTTTGTGTGTATAAATTTCACCTAATCACATACAGGTTAATCCACAGGCAAAATAAAAATATGTAAAAAAAAAAAAAAAAAAAAAAAACAGATTTGCATTTTATTCTTTTACATTTGCCATATGAGGCAAAAATATAACTATTCATCAAAGAATCCTGATAAAATGTATCATGTTTTTTACAGAAATATAAAAATGCACAACTGCTCAAAAGCAGCAATTAAGCACATTAGAATGATTTCTGAAGGATCATGTGGCACTGAAGACTAGCGTAATGGCTACTGAAAATTCAGCTTTGCCAGCACAGGAATAAATTACATGTAAAAAATATTATTTTTTATTTCTAAATTTTAAATGTAATAATATTTCACATTATTAGTTTTTACTCTTTTTTTTGATCAATTAAATGCAGCCTTTGTGAGCAGAAGAGACATAGCTGTGACCAGAGGAATCTGAAACAGAAATCTTTAATCTGTAATAATTGTACTCATAGCAAAGCTTTTATTTGGCACCATCCCTTATAAATAGTGTAGCTGGTGATATATTAGCTGTACTAGCATCATAGCTCAGTGTATTGGAGCAACTGCTAGGCTACAACTCTGAGCGAAGTAGCAGTTTATAAGCTTCTTTAATTCACAATTCAGTCTTATAAAGCTAATTCAGGATGAAAAGGATCTTGTTGGAGTGCTCATCAAAGGGAAATTCATTCTGCTTTTAAATTGTGCTGAATGTGAGAGAATGTAACAGTGTCCATATATTCTGTGAATATGGTGTGTGAGCTACAGAGTGAAAGGCTTTCTCCCTCGCTCTCTCTCTCTTTCTTCTCCGTCTATTGTGTGTCTGACGTCAATACGAGCCTTTCATCAGCAGTGCCATTAATCAGCTCGCTGCTGTCCTCTCTTCTTCCTTTCCTCACCTACCTCTCATTCTCATTGTGTGTTTGTCCCCTTGTTTCACTGCTTTCTTTCATTTTGAACACTCTTGTCTCTTTGTTTCCCATTTATTTTTCTTTTCTGTGGCTATATTTGGAAGGGAATACTAGCTTACTGTACAGTATATAATGTATTGTACACCAGCCATTTTTATTGCTTAAAATGATATATCTGCAGTTAAAAAAATAAAATAAAAAAAGGTTGTTGTTTTTTTTCTGTCATGAAAATATATTTCATTTTACATATACACTATAAGTTGTGGGTCGGTAAAAGTAATTTATGCTCGCCAAGGCTTTGGTGCTCAAGAAACATTTCTGATTATCATTAATGTTGAAAACAGTATTTATGAATATTTTTGTGGAAACTGAGATATTTTTTTAAGGTTCTTTGATAAACAGAAAGTTTAAAAGCAATGATTTGAAATATAATTATTTATTAAATACACTTGATTTATTAATATTGTCACTTTTGTAAAATGTAATGCATCCGTGCTGAATATATATATACTGAAACTTTTAAACTGTAGTGTACATTAATTTGACATTAAATTAAAATTAAATTAAATTTATGCATTTAGCAGACGCTTTTATCCAAAGAGACTTACAGTGCATTCAGGCTATCAATTTTTACATATCATGACATGTAACCAACATTATTTTGAATAAATATTTATAACTTCTTAACACAACTTTTGGGTCTTAAATACCCCAGATTTGTCAGAAATCTTTATTAGAAATCTCTTTTTATAGAATTATTAATTCCTTTTATGGAATGATTAATGTGATACCCAGAAACACACACACACACACATATTGTATGATAATACCATGTGTGCTTTGGTTGTACCCTGCATAAAATTTCTAAAAAATTGTAAAATAAACAGAAAGTGCAAAAAGAGTGATAATATCTGCTTCATCAAATTAAACATGTCCAGAGATGAAATAAAGGACATCTGGCCACCTGAATATCCTTTAGGTATATCTAATGATAACAGCGCTTAAAAATGGAGTGTGAATGTGTGAGTGCATGTGTTTTTGTCTGTAAACACATACAAATAATTAGTATTTTGTGTAAAACCAAATTATAATGTTACCTAACATTATTAAATGAATATGTTCCAAAGTGCATCTTGTGCTTGCAGTTTTACATAAATTGTAATTAGTGACAGGGACATAGTGCGGTATTATTATTATTTATTTTTCTACCTTTATTAATTATATTATAATTTGTAATGTATTCCTGTGATAGGAAAGCTGAAACCATAAGAAACTCTTTTTATTTCTGTTGTTTCTTATTATTAATATTTTGTAGAGAGCATCATACATTTTTCAGGATTCTTTAATGAATTCAAGGTTCAGAATATTAGAGCTTTCATCCATGCTTAGTGAAGTTATTTTACACATACACACATATATATGCATATACTGTACACACATACACACTACCACTGACATTTTTTGCACTGCATCCATCATCATCTACTTCAAGTCGACTTCTACCACCGCATTTCTTATCTCTGCCAATCTGAATTATTTATTTTTGCATAGATGGTATGTGTCTGAGTGCTGAGTCTGTGTATGTGAATTTATTGCAGACTGTGTTCAGCGCTGTGCTGGATGAAACTGAGGATTACAGCATTTCCATAACAAAGCCCAGATAGATTGGGTTAGAGTCTCTGGAATACTGCCACTGCTATTGCTATTCTGCACCTGTAGAGTGTGACCTACCCCTGAGACACACACACACACACACACACACAGAGAGAGAGAGAAAGAGAGAGCGAGAGAGAGAGAATGAACCCACACACACACACACACAGAGAGAGAATGAACACACAGAGAAAGAGAGAGAGAGAGAGAGAGAGAGAATGAAAGTAATTGATGACTAAAGGATGTCTGCATCACTGTCAGTCAGAGTGCATATTTATTATGTCACATGGTCTCCTGCCCTGTCTGAGATTACTTGATGCTCCAGCATGAGCTAATGTTAATGTGAAAACAGAGCAGGAAGAAAACGATTTGTATCATGACTTATTCTAAAGCAGAAAAGTGGAAAAATGCCTGCTGGTCAATATGAGAACCTGTTTACTCAGCAAATGATCAGTTGATGTGTAAGTGAGCAGAGTAATCATTTTCTGAACGAAAAACTGTTGATTCAATTTGTGCTTATCACTTTGTCCTTGCCAGGTATAATGCAACAAAGCCCTAAATGATAAATCCCATCTTGCAGTGCTGATTATCTGAAGCTGGCACAGCAACACAGTTAGCCACCTTTAGGTTGTCACGTAGTCCTGTCCACGGTAAAATCTCATTGGTCAAAATCTATGCTTTTAATCAGTGTTGCATATTATATTATTGTACTTAAGAAAAAACAATAACTAATAAAAATGACAAAAGCACAACAAAATTACTAAAATTGAACAATGAAAATGTAAAAAACTAGCAGAAAATATTGATATACGTATATGTATATATATATATATATATGGTAAAATAATGATTTTAATGCAACTGGGCCAAACTATCTGCTGCTTCCTTTTGAACTCCTACATCCTCCTTGGCATGAAATGAATTTCACAATGTGTTTACAAATCTCATAAACTGCAAGGACTTTTAACCTTTTAAATTGAATCCATAGCTTCCTCCAATTCAGAACATGCAGTTCAGCTAAATACTATTTTTAGTTTTTACATTGGTCTCCTTCCAACAAGGTCACAAGGAAAAACCCCATTCTTTTGTCAGATTTTATAATGACTTTCATTAATAACATTTTAGCATTTTAGTTAGTCATCATTAGTCATTATATATTTAATTGTCACATATCTAGATGACGAGGAAGGGCACACCTTCTTAGGGCACTCCAAGTGTGTTGTTTTTGGAGAACATGCTTTACCTATGCAGAATTCATCATATTTGTCTAGTAAGGGATCAAAGTGCAAAGATAGCATGCTGCAAATTATATGACCCTTTTAGCATGTAGAGACAGCAAACTGTTGAGCTAAAATGAAGGAATATACCACCTACAACCCCTTGAACTGTACAGAAACAATGGCCTGACCTAGTTCAAGAAAGCATTAAAAAACTGCAAACTGAGACTGGAAGAAACATGTCAAAACCGACTGGGCACACAGACTAGCCACAGCACCATTTCCATGACATGCACTGAGAAAAACAGTGGGGAAAGATCAGCATTCAGAATAGTTCCACAAGTCACAATCTCCTCAAAGCAGCTTTAACTCGAAATCCAAGGTTGTTTAAAGGATGTCTGGCGTGACTGGTCTGGTCATATAAAATAAATAATTTTAAAAAGAAGCTGTAGTGAAACTTTATGTGTCCATATACAATAAAAAAATCAATAGTGGTGGGACTTGCATTTCACACCGAGGCCTTAAATGGTGTGCTTCCTGAATGAATCCACATTTTAATACCATCATTAGTATAATAAAATGACAAAAATATAGTCCACCCCAATGTTCTTACAGACATTTATTAACTCAAACGTATTTATACTTTGCAAATAACATTGGTATAAAACAAATAAGCTGATTACATGTGATTACAAGTTGACCTAACAATTTACCATTCCTGTACAGCTTTTCGTCTTCACAAGTCTCCCCACAATTCTGCCAGAGCATTGCGGGAGGAAAATACTAGTCAACACAGCTTTTTTGCTGCAGGAGGAGAAGGACAGTTAGCACAGCTTGACTCGTAAATGGAGCACTCCTCTTATGGAAGCTTGCAAATATCTTGCAAATAACATCAGAATAAAACGTACTGTATAAAGCTATAAAAAAGTCAAAATTGAAAATTAACCTACCATACTCAAGTTGGCTTTCATCTTCACAATGACTCTGTCACAGAGATGTGATGAGGAGGTCTGTGGTTGTTTTTCGCGGTCATTTAGTACTACTGTATGAAGATTTACAGTAAGCTAATATTTTCCAATACCATGAAAATCTACAATACCATTCTGTACACAGTATACAGTAAGAAACCTGAGAATACAGTAATAATACTGTAAAAACAACAAAAATTATTTACAGTGTGTTGTTTGCTAGCTCTGGCTATTACCCTCTCTGACAATCCAGATGATGTGAAAATGAAGTGAAGGGAAGGCCTTGCTGGCCCTGACGTCCCACCACTGAATTTCAACAGAGACAGCTCACTTTTTCAGTGATCTCCTGAAGTATTTTTCCCTTTAATTTTCCCCACAGACATTGGATTTTCGATATAGACATAAAAAAAAACAATTTCAGCTTCTTTAGTGTAAATTATGCAATCAAATTATAAATACAATGATAAAGCTTACATAAAACTGACTATAAGCCATTGATTATAAGTAGAAAAAAAATATTTGTTTGAGGTTTATTACTAAATATTCAAACACAAACTTAAAAAAAAATCTCCTGTAGTGCATGGCGTAGCATCCAATCCATCTAACAGTGTGCCTGTGTGTGTGTGTGTGTGTGTTACAGATGGTGTCCTCTCCTCTTAATTAGAAAAGTCTCATGGCATCTCAGGAAGTATTACTCTGTTCTAGCCTTGTCATCCTCAAGGACCATCATGCCATTTGCACAGTCACTATCAGCTAGCCCAATTGGCGTATATACCAGGAGCCTCGTATCCATCCATTATTGTCAAGCCTGCTTACATCCATTATTGTCAAGCCTGCTTAGATTAGCAACTTCCATCTGGGCTTTTCTGCACCAGGTGTTATGTAGTGAGGCCTTTTCCCCTCTCAAGGTTGCCTTAGTGCCAGAGTCATTTTAGCTGTTTATTGACTCGCTCTGATAAAACCAGTGCTTCCATCGAGAAAGGACAATGGAACATACATTGCACTGGTCCATTCTATCAGTGCTCTCAGAGTGCTGGAAAAGTAAACACGATCTTCTAGGCACGCAGTTCAGACAATATGATGACTCAACTGTCTGGAGTCTTTTAGCATGCTTCATTTAGGACGGCCACTGACCTTTCCGATTGTAGCTCACATGCTCTATATCTGTTTTTGTCCCCATTCTGTCTCTGTTTTTCCATTCTTACCCAGCTTTATATTCCTCTGTTATCTGGACTCTGATTCTCATTGGACAGTTCTGACATTTAGCAGTCAAATTTGTTTGTACAATGTATAAATGTCGCAGCCAACCAATTTCCTACATAGGCTGTGCAAGTTTCATGTAGATTGTATCATTCTAATATCTCCTTGACATGTTTCTAACTAATTTGATCTCATATCCATTGACTTGTTTATATTATATCTAATAGTGGTAGGTAATATAGGCAAAATCTATATGAAAAAAACAACAGGCATTTGTACCATAGCTTAATGTTCTTTAAAATATACAGTATATTTTCATCACAAAAATTAATCAAACTTATTATTTACTTATTGCTACTGAAATTAAAATCAGATGAGGTTGAAACATCTTAGCACTCTCATAAACACATCCATATTAATACTAATGTAACATAACATAGAATTAAGAAAAGCTTTAATTACTTTATTGTCTATAAAATATAATGAAATTACAGTTAATTTTCAATATATCTAGCCTTAAGTATTTACATCGTATCAGTCATTATCGAAAATTAAATAATAATCTGACAAGTCCCCTTCAGCCTGCTGTAATTTGCAACTAAACACAAGTGTTTTGTACTACATTATGTTTTTAATACATTGTTATACAAACATCAATACAGTGTGATGTCAAGCTGCAGAAACCAAAATAGCCACCTATATTTGGAAAACTCCCCTATGCCTTTTTGTTGCATGCTGAATGATGTTACATAAATGAGTAATATATTAATAATATATCCGTCTTGGATCCACAGACTTTCTCATATTTCTCTCTCTCTCTCTTGGTGTCCTTTTTGTTATAGAGCTCTCTTTCCCATCTGCTCACTAGTGTGTCTGTGATGACTATATATTAATCTGCAGTGCTGAGTCACTCTCCTGTCTTCCTTTGCTCTATCAGAAGGAAAATGGAATCAACTGAGAGGTGGAAAGGTTTTGAAATAAAAAATATGTTATTGCATTACACATTCTAGCCACATAAAAATGTTTTTGGATCCAAGAACAGCTGCAAAAGACAAAATGAATAAAAAACAGCTCTGCTGTGTGCAAGTGCAAGTGAGCATTCAAAAAATGAGGCAGTGATGTCACTGCATGGATTGAGTGAGAGAGAGGAGGAGAGGAAGGGTGGGGGTTTTCACACACATACACACTCACGCACCTCTGAGAGTTACAGCGGACTCTTCAGAGCACATCCAAACACTCACACAGCCTCGCGTGCATTCAGACGCGCTCCTCACACATACTCTGTCAGGGGCCGGTCATCCCTTCAATCTGAGTGAGCCCAGCATGCCCTCCAGGAGTGTGGACTGTAATATCTCCACCCTCATCGCTTGCGCGGTGGACGTGGAGGTGTTCACCAGTCGGGAGGTCAAGGTAGGGCAGGAACTTCCAACCTTGTTTGGGGTACGTACGACTAAGGGTTGGCGTAGCTGATTTTGAGAGATGTTAAGACTGTGTCACATTGACATCCTTCATTCTGAAGTACAAATAAAAATAAGTTATTATGTTTAGGCAAACTTCGTATGTCAATATAGTAACAGACTAGAGTGCCTCATTGTGAATATCTAAAGAAAAAACAGATTACAGTATTCAGAAGCCACTTTTGCACTGAAAAGCTAATTGATTGAAATCTGTTTTATCTTGTCTTTAAAGTGATTGGGTTTGTAAACGTGCCTCTTTAAATTATAGTCTGTCTTATAATTTTACCTAGTGTGGTTATTTATATTTTGTGCAAAGAGGTTTTGCTTGAGTCATATGCTTGTTGTCACAGCTCTTTTCATTCACACAGCACTTAATCTCTGTGCGTCACGGTCTTACCCGACTGACCATCACTCTCTGAAGTCTTTGACATGCTCATCTTTCACACCATGCACTCTGTCAGACTTACAAGGTCATCAATGATTCCACATCCTTCTTTGGATGGGTGTTTGTAATGCTTCATTGCACCCTTTGGAATCAGTGGAATGTGTTCTATTTGACCAACATGGCAAACAGGGTCAGATTTAAAAGGGCCACAGGGATCTATGGCATATCTTTCTGTCCCTACTACATTTACTGAGAATTTTTATGCATTGTGTCCTCGTCACGCGTGGAAGGAATGTCAGTAGCTAAGGAGTTTATTTATTTAAAGATGACTAGAAGTCCTCCTAAGCACTATGTATCCAGAAATAGATTGGATTTGTTTTTATGCATCATGGAAGAATCTAAAAAGTAAAATTAAATTGCAATGTTACTGTTTTTGTTTTTTGTGAAACCTATAATTAATCAGGATAAAATGTACTGTAGGATAGGGCTTTTTTTCAAAGTGAAATGCTTAAGACGTGTTCACACCAAGATGAATGTTTAGTTGCAAAATATATATATTTTTTTCTGATTTTAATTTGAACAAACGGCTGTTAATGCATTTTTTTCAGACGAATATGAACATTGAAATTTTTTTACGAAGAGGTATAAAACTGGCCAAACAATGATATTTGCACTTTCGTTTAAGTGCAGAGCCGCTGTTGTTACATAAAACTATGACTTGGTGGAAATAACAGAACTTTGAAACTATATGCTTTGTAACAATCTATATTGTAGAAAGCCATATACATGTAAAAATAAAAGTGACTTAAAAGGTGACAGAGATTTTGCTAAATTACAGTACTCTGTACTGTATACAAAACACCATAGCAAATGGAAACATTTTAATGGCTGTTTAAAAATATGTACGGTAAATTCTTTTGACTTTCTTGATCTTAACTCTGTGACATTTGTAATATAACAACAATTTATAGTCCACAAAAAGGAGTCCGCATGCACTATATATTACAAGTCTCCTGAAGCTATATGTTGCTTTTGTGTGATGAACAATCCAAAAATGTGACTGATTTATAATCTCTGTCTACTTCCAGATTAAATAAATACTTTGAGTACTGTGCATCACACAAAGCTATCATATGGCTTTGGAAAACTTACTGAACAAGTTTTCATGTTGTCAAGAATACTGACATGGCGATATTTTCCAGTCTCATGATCCCTATTTATCTTTCCCATATGCATCCCTCCTATTCACCATTATGAGATCATTCAGTGTTTCTGAACCCCCGTGACTGTCTCTTCCTGCCTCATGAGTTTCTTGTGACATGTTTCATATTGCCTGCGCTTTGACTGGACTTAGTTTCAGCTGGGCCATAATTCTGAGTAATAGCAGGAAGAGTAGCGGGTCTTCTGGGCTTTCCACATTTATTTATTGTTTTACACATTCATTGCTCCTTGCTGAGAACGCTGCAAGTCAGAAGGTCACATTTATTTTCTCTGGGTACCATGGAGGTGACCTGCTTCCTCTAATAACAGTAAGAACAGCTCACTCTCTGCAGCACGAATCCATTTCCTGTCATATCATTTCACCTAATAGACATCTACTGTAAATATTAGATTTGTTCTTTCCATGTTCTCAGCCTTTGAACACTGTCAGAAAAAAAAAGCATTTGATAGTCCAATTACTGGTTGTGCTAGAAGACTCTCGAGATTGTGGTTTCATCTTTACATGATTATAAGATCTTTCCATCGTATGTGCTATTGTCATTTTTTATATTATTTTTATATATTTATATATACAGTACTTTAAATCTTTTTTTTCTTACTTATTTTACTCAGTTCGCAAGGCAACACTTTTTTTAAGTTTAAGTGTCTATATTTAAGTGTCTATGTTTAAGTTTAATGTTATATTTACATTTTTATTTTCTATCAGCTTGATTTTATTTACCAAAAATGATAATATATATATATATATATATATATATATATATATATATAGATATATATATAGATATATATATATATATATATATATATATATATATAGATATATATATATATATATATATATATATATATTAGGGCTGGTCAAATTAACGCATTTTTTATGATTATGAATATATATATATATATATATATATATATATATATTAGGGCTGGTCAAATTAACGCATTTTTTATGATTATGAAAGTACATACAGACAAATCATGGGCACAGGAAGGGATGCTCCCGATCAAATTATTTAGGCTTAGCATCAACATTCACAAACCACTGTCCACTGTTGTTTTTAACAGAAAAGAATGCAAGGAGCTCCTAATCATGACTTAATAAGTTGGAAATAGGAAGTTTCCGAAGTTTCACACTCACTGATCTATATATAGCTGAACCGTGCTCTTGCCCACCTCTTCCAACCGAAGCAGGGACTGCTGAATGGAGCATTCACACTAGTCAAACGAACCAGGCTTTGGGTCAAACGCGCTCCGGCATGGTTAAGATTGCCTAGTGTGTGCATATCCTAATTATTCTCCCGCATTTGACACACACAAGTCTCTACCCGCACATCAAGTGTTGTCCCACTCCACAATCTTCTTCTGCGTTAGGTCGCGTGATCGTGCAGGTCAAATTTTTTTTACAAAATATGCAGAAGGCCAGTGAACAGGTCTGAAACCTCTGTTTGTTTACTTTACCGTATTATATCCAGTTTTAATGTAAAATTTAAGCTTGAAGTCCTAAGAAAAGCAAAGTGCAGCTTTGGGTCGTACAAAGAGTTATATTTAACCAAGGTCAAAGTTGGCCTGGATCTGTTAAAGAGGAATAGTGTCTCTCCATGCAAAGAAAAACTCACCCTTTTCTCCTCCCCATCAGACGCTAATTCATCTCCCAGCAAGGAGAGGATCTGGTCTTGATTAAAAGCAGGGGACTGTTAAATTTGACATTCATTTCTGGATGAATGTTAAGGTTAGGCTCAGTTTGCGTTTTCCTCACTTCCACCCCCTGTTAAGAACGTTTCAAGCCACAATGTTAACACACAGCTTGGGTGAAGAACAGCTGTAATTGCATAATGCCTGCGTGCCAACACCATCCTCACAGAAAAAAGTGGAAAAGCATAGCACCTCTTTTTTTTACCTTGATGGGAAGGCTAATCATTCCATTCTAATGGAGTCTCCTGCCATATCTGGAGTTTACATTTTAGTATTGTCACCTGACGCATTTTGGACTCACTTTGGTTTGTCTTGGCAGGAGAGCAAATATCTATGTGAAGTTAAGTGATGTATCACTGGGCTAATGTGTGTTATTTTTAGCATCTCTCTTCTCCTTGATGGACTTTTTATCTGTCAAGCAAAAAGCTTGTAACTGAGTGTGTCATAGCGGAGTAATTTCATGCTTTAGTGGGTTGAGATCATACAGCAGCCCAGACGTCACCATAAGATGTGTATAAACTAACATGGCTGCTTGGCTTCTTCCAAAACAAATGATTTTCCCTCTCTTTTTAATATAATTAACCCTGACTGGTGCTTTAATGCTCCACTCTCACCTAAAATGGACATGTTCTTGAGAATGTCTGGTAAAATTGTGTTTCACTTACATACTTTGTGATCTTTGTCCCATCCGAATCAAGCATGTCTGTTTTTCTCATGCAACTTCTGTTAAAACTTCTGTTAAAACCTTCTGTTAAAACCTACAGTACGTAGCAATTTACCTAGTTTTGTCGCTACCTTATGAAGTGTGATGTGTGATTGCATTATACTATACATCAAATTTATTCTGACCTTCATAAATAAAAATAAATTAGTTGTTGGTATAACCACTGATCTGTTATATAGTACTGGATTGCTCATGATGTCATAAAAGTGAAGCCACTGTGCTGCCATATTGGTATTCCCCAGTATTTCAACACATTATATTAAATTGATATAACATCACCTAACAAGTCAGAATTTTTATATCTGAAGTTTCCTATACATTCTTATAACACAGATGTCCCAAGCATGGAAATGGTTATTTGTTTAATGTCAGGAATTTCCCATACTTTTAAAAGAAATACATTCATATACACTACAGTAGCTAACATCAGATGAACTTGAAGAACATAGGAAGGATGAGATCCTCAACACATGTATTACAAATGACAAAATGCTCATTCTGAAATGGGAATAAAGTGTTATGCTTTGTATATGCATATTCCTTAAAGTCGCCTTGTACAGTTATTCACGTTTATGGAATTATGTTGTTATATTGTGTTTATTCGTACAGTGCAGGCTATTTACAAATGTTTCAACGATGTTGTTAACAGTATGCATTTTGAAGATTTAATGATTTGTTGGTTAATTTAATCAATTCAACAACATAGAGATACATTTTTACTCATATGGAAACTGCAATGCTAGTAAAACTCTATAGATCTTGAATAGTCTGAAATAGATGTTGCTCAATCAGGAAATAAAATGCACACGTGACACATCATAACTTGATCAGAGGAATATTAAGAAGGCTGGTGGCTTCACTGCCTAATGCCAGTTTAGAATCCAATGAGCAATCCAGTCATTATATAGATCAGTGGTATAAACTAAAATCAATCATAAATGCTGTAATGTCATAATGATTCAGAATCTTCAAGTGCACATTAGATAACAGCAAATGTAATCTACGGTAAATGTAAAACTATGGAATATGGAATATGAGCATGCATCGTAAAAAAATAAAATAAAAACATCTAAAATAAATAAATAAATAAATATCTCAAAATGGTAGTCAGAGTGGACACCATCGAAAACTAGGCTGTGATGGATAGTCGTTCAATATATTACACCACTGTATGCATGGAATTGTGCTGAGACTGTTTTTGTTGTTGTTGTTGTTGTTGTTTTTATTAAATATGGTGACTGTATTGACTAAGGTTAAGGGGATGCTTTCATTTTGGTCCACCAGTCTACAAAACTTCAAGTTTTTAGAACATTAAGTCGATAAAATGGTGACAAAAATGTTAAAAGAAATTATATATATATACTGTATTCTGAGCTCCATAGCACTAATTGCTTTCTCTTTCATTATTCTCATTAAATTTATACTGGCAAATACCATATGGAATATATGTTTATTTCCACCACTTTAAATGAGGGCACTTAACTGCTGTTGCTCTTTTTAAACGATGTGTTTCAAGGTGATGGTAAATGAAGAGCAGACCTGTCGATTTGATAATGTCCAATTTAATAGGCTCCATATATATATGTGTGTGTGTGTGTGTGTGTGTGTGTGTGTGTGTGTGTGTGTGTGTGTGTGTGTGTGTGTGTGTGTGTGTGTGTGTGTGTGTGTGTGTGTGTGTGTGTGATTAATGTACTGTGAATGGAAAAACTACTAGCCTATCCTTCAAAGTTCTGGTGTTAATACAATTCTTAGGAATTTTTTAAGTCTATCATTCCACAGATCCTATTATGATTAGATAAAGTAATATTTTTAGAAAGCCAGTGTCAAAATATTCCACTGAACATAACCCTTCATCCTCCTACCTTCATCTTGGTGTCCATATTTGTAAAGGAATGTGATTATTTTCCACTACAGCTTTGAAATGTCTGCTGAAGGCTCTCAAAAAGGAACAACACCATGTAACCCATGGTAATAAAGTACAATAATACTTCAGCTATATTTACCTCCATCACCTTATGCCTATTTAAAATATTAAGTTTATTTGTTTATTAATTTGTATAATAGGCCTCAAATATTCAAAGCAGAAAGTGATGCTCATCACCTCAATGTTTCTAATAGGGTTTATTTTCAAACACATTCCATGGCTGTGGTTCAGATGTTGTATATTTATGGTGTCTGCTAATGAAAACATCACATTTATTATTGCTTATACATAGGGTGATTTGATCAAACCTCTAACTATAAATGTTAAACTTCAGCTTATACCTCATCCTGCACTGTTTGTGCTAAGGACAAGAATAACATTTGTATAATATTTAAAATTGCGCAACATGTTTTTACTTTTCTAATTTAAACAACCTTATTTTTAGACTGTGAAATTTAATTTTTCTGACACTTTTATAAAAATTATCCACTGGTCTTCCATAATAGCATATATTTAGGTCATGATAAAAGCACACATATAACACCTCAATATCATAGTAAAAATGTAACTATATGGTTTCTAGGTATTTGTATGAAGAACAGTAGTGTAAATACATTTAGTATGAATGCACAAGCGCTATAGCTTAATCACAAAAAATACTTTAATTATACTTCATTACTCCTTTAATTCATGTCCACATTAATAATATAATAAAATTCCATATGAATGCCACATTTCTGCCACAATACCATGGTGCAGTTAGTGTTACAGTAAATCCATGGTAAAAGATGGTGATTTGTAGATTGAAAAGCCTTCTCACTATCCTTGTGCACAGTAGTGATGTGTCGTTCATGAACGAATCGTTCTTTTTGAACGAATCTTTTAGGTGAACGAATTGTTCTCGTTCACGTAATCCACTGACTCATATTTCTCGTTGACTGAAATTCCTTCCTCCACAGCAGCGCGGCGCTATTAGCAGCACATACGCAGCTCGGTGAACCGTGTATCTATGAACGGTTTCATCCTGTCAAAGAGTTACTCAACCTTGAGCCAATAGCCTTCGAGTATGACATGTGACAAAGCATGTGATTTGTTGAATGTAGTGAACAAATATGCCCTTCACTGAACGTGTTTCATATGAGTCTGAACGAGATCGAGAGATCTTATCGTTCGTGAACAAAATGACTGAACTGGTACACATGTCGTTCACGAACGAGTTGAATGAACTGACACATGTCGTTCGTGAATGAAATGACTGAACTGGTACACATGTCGTTCGCGAACGAGTTGAATGAATGGATACATGTCGTTCGCGAACGAGTTGAATGAATGGATACATGTCGTTCGTGAATGTACTGGTACATAGCTTATCTCATTCGTGAACAAAATTAATGAGAGTAAACCAAGTCAGTTGGCCATTTAGCTTGTCAATCTCGTAAAATGCAAAGCGCAGTTATAGTTACTGTGCACATACACTTGTTTACATATTTAGCATACAGAACATAATTCCCCATTTAATCCCCAAATTATAAATGTGAATATATAGGTAATATATGAACTGTCTGACCAAACAATTAAAATGCTAATTATGCAAGAAAACCTTGTGCTTTGTTCATCTGAACAACTTAAATAGACTTTATATATTGAATGCGATTATGCACACATTTTAATAAAGCCAAATCAGTTTTTGTAACAAGTAAATACGTTCGTTGACTTAAGACATAACACATATGACACTCTTTTTCGCCACCTGTTGGCATATTTTGTGTAATATGAAGAAATGGTCACTGAACGAATCAGTAAAATCTGAATGAATCATTTTGGTGAACGAACTGAAAATGAACGAATCTCTTGAAAGAATCATAATTTCCACCACTAGTGCACAGTGTTTCTCCTGTTCATTAGTGCTGTTTTATCTGGCTTTAAACTACTTTAAATAATCGATTTGCTGAATTCAGCTGTTTCACACTGGATCTCACAGTGCTGTTAAGTGTCACGTGACTCATCAGTGAATAAACGCATCTGCTCTAGTAAGCTCACACTGTGGGCATTGGACAGCATGGGCAAACACCATCCATCAAAATTAACAATCTAGTTCAAATTTGCAGTTGTGTTACATTAGGCATATTTGAACTTGTCACTAAACGATACTTGAAATAAAGAGAAATAAACCTGGTCTAAATTGTGAACGAACCTGAATGTCCTTTAAAGTATATTGTGCCACTGAAAAGTCAACTCATATGCAAAGCCATTTCTCACAACAAAAATTGGGAAAATGTCTGACTGTCTTGCTAGAAAGTCCAGCATGAAGCTGGATGACCAAGGGAGGCTAATTAAGACAGTTTAGATGTCTATAAGGACTCCAGCATCCAATGACCATCAGTACGGTGATGGTAGTAAATTATCTCATTTCAAGGTGCAGTGGATCAGATCAGATTTCACACGCCATCAAGTTCTTGTTCTATAATTAGCTCTGGACACAATTGACATCTTGTAGAACTTCAGGGAAGTGCTGAGTCAGAAACCTGGAGTATAGAAAATGTGCACATATGAACTGCAACTCTCTCATGGACTCATCTGGTGTCACCTGTCATTGCGGAGTCATTCAGAATGGGCCCAGCTGTCACTGCTGATACACACCTCACATCCTGACACAAGGTGGACACGACATATCCACAGCTGTCATCTCTAGGGACGCTCTCTCTTGGCTCTCAGATGAAGGAATATGCTGGATGTTTCTCACAGATTGTGACAGAATACAAGGTGTTTGGCGCATTGACGCTGTGGAAGAAAACTGGCTCATCTGTCTCTGCAGGAGAGTACCAGTGAGTGGCTCTAATCTTTCATCTTCCCCCGTCTCTGGACATATCGAGCACATTCACTATTCCCTGATGCTAAAAGTGACAACTTTAGATTCTGTGTACTGTGAAGTATTAAGCAAAACCTCTGAGTAATTTATAGATGTTTTTATCAAAAGCAACTGTACACTTATCAAAAGATGCCTCCTTTAAAGCATCAGTCTTCAAAGTTAACAATTTTGCAAAAAGTTGCAAAGCTTCAACAAATACAGGTACTTTTCAACCATATATATTTAACTACACAGTTACACAGCTGCTCCTTGTAAATCAGGCAGCTATCAGTCCCATTAAGATACCAGTAACATCATGATCTGGCTTTGATGTAATGGTCATATATATATATATATATATATATATATATATATATATATACAGTGTTGGGGAGTAACTAGTTACATGTAACGGCGTTACGTAATTTAATTACAAAATTATTGTAACTGTAATTAGTTACAGTTACTACGAAAAAATGAGTAATTAAATTACAGTTACTTATGAAATTTTTAACGATTACAAAGGGGATTACATTTGAATATTTACACGCATCCACATACAGATTTAACTGATTTCTTTCCCAAATTGCACTAACTATTCTGAGACATTCCGCCCTAATAATTTCCGGGATGCGGAAATACAGTCTGGTTCGTAGAATCCAGTCATAAAACGGGATGTCTAACGCGGACGGAATATGCCACATTTTGGATGACTAAATCAAAAGTAGGTCAGTACACTTGAATCAAAACATGACATGGACTAGTGTCTGTGAATATTAAGCCCCAAAAATGCAATATATGACTTCCACATTCTGCGTGTCTGTGGAAATCAGGCGCGGACTGGACACCGGGAGAACCAGGACAATTCCCGGTGACCTGGCAGCCGATTTTGCCCCACTATTTAATATCATTATTGTATAATTGCCTGCCGAATGTACTAAAGCGATCATTTGCGAATCCGCCATTTGATAATTAAATCTCTAATAAATCATGAATTGTTAGTCATGACTCGCGCGCTCTCCGCGCCTCCGCCAAACGGTTTGGATCAGACTCAGAGTAATCAATGCGAGAGAGAGAGAGAGAGAGAGAGAGAGAGAGAGAGAGAGAGAGAGAGAGAGAGAGAGAGAGAGAGAGAGAGAGAAAGAGAGAGAGAGAGAGAGAGAGAGGGAGAATTGAGTGGACTGTGGAAGCGCACAGCTGGAGCAAAGAAGCAGAACTCCTGTTCAGGGTTTCAGGTCAGTTTCATCTGTAAAGATGCTTTTTTGTCTTAGTTTTTTTATTTATTTAATCAAGCAGCAGCACGTTGCTCATCAGTCATCACTCAAAATACTATATAAAGGACATCATTATTATCTGTTGTAATGTTACAGTAGTAATTTAGCTGAAAAAAATTCAGATTTGTTTTATAGGTTTAGGGGGAGCTACGACAGACAACAACACAACCCTTACGAAAATTAACATTTTAATATTTAACTATAAATCCAGAGAAAATGGTTACTATTGTTTAACTGTGATAACCAAAAATGTAAAATTATTTTACAAATGTATTTATTTAAAAATAAATACAAATCCATTACTCAAGGTTATTTTACTTTTATATAGGCTAATAAAAGCATGGTTAATTTTTGTAAGGGAAAAATATGGATTATATATAGGATTTTTCTATAAAGATATTGTAGTATTGTAGAGTATTGTATTGTAAAGTATAGTTTTGTTCAATCTTGAGTATTAAAGTCATGAGAGAGATGGATAACAGGGCAAAATAAAGAAACTGAAGAGAAAAATGGAAGTGAAGGTGCAGTTCAGGAGAGAACTTTTAATTATTTTGCATGTCCCCAAATTAAAGATTTAAAATAGATAAAAAATAGTTTTGTCCATGAATTTGTTTGTATGAGTTTGAATTTTCCAGTCTGATTTTTTTTTTCCAGTCCGCCCCTCCTGTAAATTAATGGCAAAGACATGGTTTCATTTACTACACATAGGCCTACTGAAGCTCGCAGTGTTTTCAACCTCTGCTGTCTCAATATAGGAGTACATGAGCACATAAACATAATTTCTAGAACTGCTCTGTGTCACTTCATGTGCATTTTACTTATTTTGAGAAAACTATCATCATATACAAAGAGACAGCAGTTTAAAAAAAAACACCAATGTTTAGGATTTTATTACACAGAATACATCACATGCTTATTAGATAACTGTATTTAAGTTGATGTATATGCTTTTATTTATTATTCTTTAATTTTCAAAAATTTACAAAAGTAATCAAAAAGTACTCAAAAGTAATTAGTTACATTACTTTAATAAAGTAATTGAAAAAGTTACACTACTATTACATTTTAAACAGGGTAACTTGTAATATGTAACCTATTACATTTCCAAAGTAACCTTCCCAACACTGTATATATATATATATATATATATATATATGCATAAATAAAAATATGCATAACAAGCAGCATGGAAGAAGAAAATGAATTGAAGGCTAGATATTTATTTTGTATAAACTATTTGCATTTGAAGTGTCAACTTAGTACCGTATTTTTCGGACTATAAGTCGCACTTTTTTTCAAAGTTTGGCTGGTCCTATAACTTATAGTCGGGTGCGACTTATTTATCAAATTTAATTTGACATGAACCAAGAGAAATGAACTAAGAGACATGAACCAAGAGAAAACATTACCGTCTCCAGCCGCGAGATGGCGCTCTATGCTGCTCAGTGCTCCTGTAGTCTACACTGAAGACATAGAGCGCCCTCTCGCGGCTGTAGACTGTAATGTTTTCTCTTGGTTCTAAATAAATGCGACTTATAGTCCAGTGCGACTTATATATGTTTTTCCCTCACAATGACGTATTTTTTGGACTGATGCGACTTATACTCAGGTGCGACTTATAGTCCGAAAAATACGGTATTTGCTGGTAGTTTGAGACTCGTGACTTATAGGGCAACCTTCAAGTACATCAAACTAGGAACTTTCTAGTCACAAATCTTAATTTCTGTATCATCTTTAACTTCTCCATCATATCATCCACAGTTTACTGTATGTGACAGTGATTAATAAAGCACATCTCTTAGACCTCACATAATGTCCCATGGATCCTGTGTTAGGTGTTTCACGTTTTAGATTAGTGTTGGTCATCATATTGAAGTGTTTTACCAGCAGTTGGCTAGAATTTAAGGGCATATTTGAGGGTTTCATGTTGAATACCTGTTTTTGGTGTACACATTGGCCTCATTTCCAAGAGCTTATGCCTTTAAAAGGCAAAGCAAACCCAACACTGAGACATTAGCCGTTTTAACAGGTCTCTGAAAATAATGTAATTAAATACCTCACTTACCTCAAATACCTCGAGCTGAACAATCATATCAGGAATGTGATAGCCTACACACATTTGATGAGGGTTTTTTTTTGGGGGGGGGGGTGCAAATTAGTCTAAGCTGTTTCTATTCCAGCAATCCTGTCTCAGACGCTACTCTGAAGGAGTGTTTCATAAGTGTGCTTTTATGCATTTAATATGCTATTTAAACAGCTTTAAAACTTTTGTTAAAGTACTTTTTCCTATCCCATTTAAAATCATTCATTAAGACGGAAGGGGTTTGTGAAACCTGCTTTAAAATACAAACTTATTTATTTATTTGTTTGTTTGCAATTTTACTGCTAGTGACAGAAATTAAACACCTCACCTCTAAGGTTACAAATAAAATCTTCAGAGGTCTTTTAAAGCAATGAAAATTAATAAGAAGCTATTATATCACTACAAAAACAAGCTTTATGTTTTAAAGGGTTAGTCCACCCAAAAATGTACATTTTGTCACCACTTACCCTCATTTTGTTCTAAATCTATAACTTTCTTTTGTGTTCTTCATTTTGAAGAACATTTTTATATATTGGAATATTTAAATTAAGATATATTACAATATAGATATATTTTGTTTTATATAAAGCAAGAATGAAAGTAATGCAGGTTGTAGTAAACGTGAGGGCGAGTAATTTAAAAAAAAATTACATTTAGGTTTATGTATCTGGCAGACACATTAATCCAAAGTGAATTGTATTGAATTTAAGGTATGTGTTTTATCACTCCCTGCTTTTAGGAATCAAAACCATGACCTGTTCATGCTAGCACCCTGCTCTAGTGTTTGAACTACAGGAAGACTAGAATAAAATTTTCATTTTGGGGTGAGCTATCCCTAAGTGCACATGGATAAGGTTAGAATACAGGTAAATACATTTGATTTGGGAAAGTCCTCTCTTTAACACATGAGGCTGAGAGGGCTATGGGTAACCCAGACTCAGCAGGAATGTTTACTAAATTGACAGACATGAGCAACAAAAAAATTGCATTCATCAGTTCCTCTCCTGCACAGAAAATGAATATTAAGTAGACTTATTGGATGTTCTGTAGGGCATGCCTAGTCCAAAGACTGCTCCCTCTTACAAAGAATACAATGACGTTCATCCTGTCAGTGTTATAATGACAAAACTCCCCAATCATTCTCTCATGGCCCTGATAAGATTGATATTGGTGGAACAGGACTTGCTTCTTTCTGGCACACACACACAAAAATAAACATTCCCGCCCATTTTTCATAGTCCTCTATGAAGACGTGAATTATTCATGCTTTGACATTTGCCAGGACAGAACTAAAATATTTATCCCTTGTTAATTTACCTTGTTTATTTTGTGTCTTTCAGGAAATGTTCGAGGCGCTCTTTCTCGCGTATGATGAGGGTGTGACGTTCCAGCAGTTTAAGAGCTTCCGACGTGTACGAATCAATTTTAGTAACCCCAAAGCAGCAGCCAGCGCTAGAATAGAGCTGCACGAGACACCTTTCAGAGGAAAGAAACTTAAACTCTATTTTGCCCAGGTGAGAAGTGGCTTAGGTTAATTTTATTAGGGCCCGAGCACTGCAGTGCAAGGACCCTATTGGAATTGCTCCGTTTATATAATCTTTGTATTCCTAAGCAGGGTATAGTTCAGAAAAAAGTACATTTAGTGACATGCACAACAACAGGTTAACATACAAACTAAGCGTTTTTCAAGTAATAGCATGTTTCTGCCTGATTAGATCTGAATCGGAGTTGATTAAACAAGTATATTTCAATACTATGCTGCTCAAAGTGTGTAATTTCTCTGCACCACATGGAATCAGAAATTACTAGAGTTTTGATAGAATGAACTATAGGACAATAGAAAGATACTGAGACATTAGGGAGTCCTTTATACACAGACAGTCACAGTGCAGTTAGCATTTTAACATACATCATTTTATGCGTAATCTTTCCATAAATCATGTCAGGGTCTCTAAACTTTCTCAGTAAGCAGGAAATGAACTCATAATCAGGATTAGACAACTCTAGTAAGGCAGAATCCACTGGCTGGAGCAGACAGCTCTGAAGTAAATGCATTCTGATAGTTGGTATTAGCCGCTGACCAGAGTAACTACCCAAATCAAGTTGACATGCAAAATGAGGGTTGAAATGAAGGACATCTTGAATATGAGTGCAGTGTTTTGTGGGGTTATTTGCATTTCAGAACTGAGCTGAGTAACTGGATACAAAACTGCAATTCAAATACAAATGTGAGGATGCTGAATTAAAATGAACTGAAATTCCAATAATTTCAACTCAATTTTAAAGTATAAAAAGAGTTAGAACAATAGATTGACAGATTGACAGATAGATAGATAGATAGATAGATAGATAGATAGATAGATAGATAGATAGATAGATAGATAAATAGATAGATAGATAGATAGATAGATAGATAGATAGATAGATAGATAGATAGATAGATAGATAGATAGATAGATAGATAGATAGATAGATAGATAGATAGATAGTCTTTGTTTGACTGCATCCTGGACTAACCCTCTCTCTGGCTCTCAGGTGCAGAACCCAGTATCAGAAGGAGACAATTTGCACCTGGCTCCTCCCCAGCCTTCCAAACAGTTCCTCATCTCGCCTCCTGGCTCACCTCCTGTTGGTTGGCAACAGATTGACGAGGCCACACCAGTTATTAACTATGACCTGCTTTATGCAGTTGCCAAGCTTGGCCCAGGTCAGTTACAACTCACCAGTCTTTTCTCTCAAAATTTGCCATTATCCCAGTTCATCATGCACTGGTATGAAAGGTCTTACACACACGGGAACTCTGAAGTTCAGGCTTTCATGCTGGGACATCACATAACATGCTACAAATCCTTTTCCTCTCAAATCAAGCACATTCATTACTCACTCAGTTAGCCATTGTCTTGAATTGTCCTCTTCACTGCAGTGCAGGTGATTATGTCCACCATCCTGCTCCTAATCAATGCCCACTCTTCTTCAGCTGACCTTCAGGGATGTGTGTGTGTGTGTGTGTGTGTGTGTGTATAAGCGACTCCCACTGTGCCCTGATGAGCAGTTACTGTAGTAAGTGCTTCTGGAGCTGCAATGTGTTTTGATTAAAGCTGCCGTGTACGTAGATGCTTCTGTTTATCTGGGTGTTTGACAGAGCAGACAGGGGCTATGTTTGTTATGGACCACACACACTTTCATACAGTGGACCTGTGAGTGCCCTGGCTCTCATGGGAATACCTCAGCCATCTTGGAGTAAATAAGCACATTACAAAAAACTGCTGGGTGACCTTTTATGTGGTTCTGGTCATCTCCAGTTCCCAGTTAATGGGCTACCATTAATTTTCTGTGAGGGATTTTTTTTATAGCATCTTGTATTAAATTACAGATGATGACAGTTCTTCCATAACGTTATGCAACCCTGTAGTTAGGTTAGCCATAAATCATCTTTGTCCTTGTATTTCCATTGTCCACCACTACTTTACGCTTACAAAAAAAACCACTGTGGTGGTACTATGGTAGCAGATGATAATTTCATGATATAACCATCATGGTGGTGCTCTGAATGAATTGCTCTGAATCCATCAGCCTTTATCTGCGGGACTGGATTTTTACAAATTCAAGCCAAACACACTTTAATTGTCAGTTTCTTTCACAGCTGGTTTAGACTAATCAATCTATCTGAGAGACTTTTTTACCTATAAGAGTGCCATGCAGTTTCTCGTAATGTGTCTAAATTTGTCAGTATTATATCACTCACTGATCCATCTGCTGCCCTGGTAGACCCATCATCGTCTTGTATTCCCATCTAAACAGCTGCTCAGCACAATCAGTCCATCTTGCCTCATTTTGCAATCGAGCAGCTTTAGAGCATGTCGAGCACGTGAGTATATGACAGTACTCAGCCACAGGGAAGCCAGGCCTAAATACTCTGGTTGGCAGTACATCACTTATGGAACCAGGTCAATATTGAATGTCACCCACTGTTTGTTTGGTCTATTTTTAACTGACAGTGTAAAAGGCGTTTGGGGATTATGGAGCAGGAACATTTGAATTATGCAACGGCTTGGCATTATGGACTCTCAGCCATCAAACCCCCAAGGGATCAATTTCGAAATCCTGTGAAAACATCCTGCTAAATTCTAAATCTTTCTCTGTCTGGCTCTCTAAGTATGAAGAATGTTTAAGCATAATTCAGATGGTTTAACCTATATTATTTATTATTTATGTAATAGAGCTAAGTGACGCGTGAACAAATGAGCCATAGCTTATCAGAGCGGTACAATGCTTACTCTGTTGTTCAGACAAATACTTTACATAGTTAAAAGCTTTTACAGCTGTAAAAAGAGTCTCTGTGAGATGCACGGCTAACATGCAGATGGCACAACCAGATCTAGGACAATGAGTAGACAACTCATTGTATTAAGTTCAGGTCACATATCATCTGGACCAATACAGCTAGTTATTCCTTAAGAAATCCCCAGGTTTACTTGAAAAAAAATATATATTCACTTCTCCCTTAGTAAAATAGAAATCAAAACCGCTTATTGATCTTATTGACTTTTAATTTAAACTAAGCTTAATTTTGTGATTTAATTTTTTAGTTTCTTGTGTGTGTGTATTATTTAATTCGTTTTTTATATAATTTAATTATTAATTTAATTAATTTGAATATAAATAAAATCTAAATTAATTAAATTATTATTTATATTAATTCATATGTTTGACAACACTTATAGCACACGAAAAAAACCTTCCAGAGCCTCAAGCAGTAAACCAACAATCTTCCTGAATTGTAACATGAAGGCAACTGACAAGACAATGTTTACGTTTACATGCAACCAAATAATCCATCTGTAATCGGATGGACAGCTCAGTCGGACTGAAAAGCCTTCATGTTAACACCTTAATTGATGTGATTGAGCTTGATCGGAATGGAATTTCAATCGGATTGAAGGGGGTGGTTTATTCCTCTTCTAATATGATTGCACATGCGCAGTCCTTTCATTTTTGTGGTTCAAACATGCAATGACATAGAAATAACGTAATGACATATGGCGCGTGAAACAAGCGGCTCTTACTTATGAAAAAAGTGTTGTATAAATGAGTGTCCTGTCATTATAAAACTCTCCTTTCACTCTGAAAATGTGAAGTGGAGCAGGACAACCTTGTTTTGGATACTCATCCATAGGCAAACCATTTTTGGCGTGGGGAGGGGCTTTTTTTTCGTGATAAATATGAGTAGCATGGCACAGCGGTTTAATTCTGCTGTTAAAAACAGTAAAGAAACCATGTAGGAGAGTGGTTATTATGTGCAAACAGTGAGAAACTCTATATTGTGCAGTCTGTGCATGTCAAAAAAAATAAAATCAGATTTGTAGCTTGAAATAAACGCTCACATCAACCCTATCACTTTATTTAGCGTTCATGTAAACACTACAATCAGATTCATCAACATAATATTTTACATATTTATATCTGAATGGCTTTAGCAGGGACTGACTATTCATGCTAAACAGCAAAGCCCTAATTTGTTGTATTTAGCTTGATTAATGCTTGATTTAGCTTGATTTCAACGCGCTCAATGGGAAAAATGCAGCCTAGCTTGCATATCATGCTGTTTTACATCACAGTGACACATAAAACACTTACTACTGCACGTGTATGTGTGTGTGTACAGTATATATATGTATATATATATATATATATATATATAAACATACATAGGAGTATAGATTTGTATCACTGGCTGTTGTCATTTAGAGTTGAATAATCCCAGAGCGGGACACTGAAATCACTTCACTTCTCTGGTGGTTTCACAGCCTGTTCTGAGGTCAGCCAGTCAGGAGTGTTACATGTTTAGGGTGAGATGAAAAGCCACAGACTGGTCCTAGAAAGAATGGTTTTCTATTTGTTTATTTGTTCATCTCTGCTTATTGCATAATGCTGATAAAATGCATTGTTTGTGATTAATTTTGTGCTAATTAAAACCCCTGTTTCGTTTGCTTAGTAGGAATGAATTTTAAGGACACTACATGACAGAATACCAATGCTAAAAAATATAAAGAAATTCAAATTTGTTGACTTTTTGACTAATAACTACACTAAACAACATTTACTTGTCACATTAGATTCTGTCGTATTTGTAAAATGAAATCAATAGCGAACATAAATTGTCTGACAATAAAAAAATCGAGGCCCTGTCCACACAGAGACGCGTTTAGCTGTATATGCATACATTTTGTATCATATAGGCATTTCGTCCAGACGGATCCAGCATTTTGGGAGAGTGAAATCGAGAATTTTTTGAAACCGGGTCCCAGAGTGGATAAATCTGAAATTGACGCCCTTGCGTTTTCATGTGGACAGTGAATCCGTATATTTTCTAAAACGATGACGTCATCAGCCCACATCTCACCACTAGTCAGACACCGCTACGTCACATCAGAGCAGCAAAAACATGAACAAATACTGAACGATTGTCTTTTTATGAACTAGCATTAACACAGATTAATAAATGTATTGTTCAATGTTAGTTTGTATACCGCGTGCAAGGTTTATGTCTTCTCCGTTTATAGTGTGTCTCTGTGGCAGAATTACAGCGCCACATACTGGTCTGGCATGTATACTACATCATTTGTATTGGTTTTGTGCTTTCGTGTGGTAGCAGATATTTCTTGAGACAAGGAAAAAAAAGCTCTGGCTTTGTGTGGATGTAGCCTGAGCGTATGTATGAACTCAATAACAGGACGGGAGATCACACTCCAGAGATCAAGCTGGCACCTTGAGGCACATTTAACAATTAATCCTATGCTTTAAATCCTTAAGCTACTACAATTTAACATGAATTTAGAGAACAGTACATTATTGCTATTGATTACCACTTAATTACCTGACAGAGGAATCTAAATAAAGAAAGAGCAGCAGTGAACTGAGTTAAACAAGGCATCATGTCTGCAGTAGATGCACTGGGAAAGGACAGATAAATGTTATAATATTTTGTTCTAAAATGGAGAAGAAACTTAATGCAAAAGTTCACAATAGTCACCATTATAAAAACACCTGGGAATTAACATATTTTAGTTTTACTAAAACATTTGAATAAAATAAAAAATGTCACACAGGGACTTCCTTGAACATTTTTGAATTTCAGAATTATGAACAATTCAAACTGTTTTTGCTACTAAAGTTTAATCAGAGATGCAAGATAAAGCATGCTAAACTAAATAATCAAATACAAGGCATGAGCAACATTGTTGCCAACAAAATCATCACAAATATATAACAAATATTTAATATATTGCCCAGCCCCAATTTCAATATTGACTTTACATACCAGGCCATTTGACTGAGACCAAGTGATTGTATAAGAGTTGTGATACAAGACCAGTTTTGCCGCTTCAGTCACAAAGCTGGTGCATGTTAATAGCAATTTAAGGCAATTAGGCAACAGAGGAGATGGTACAAACTAGTGAGCAATCAACAGCACTCAAGTGAAACCATGTGGCAAGCTAAACAAACAGCCCTTTCAGCTCAGGCAACTCGACTGATTTAGACTGCTGTCGAATGGCAATAATGATTGTGGTTGTTGTGGAAGGAAGCTTTTTTCCATTGTTTAGCGTGTGTTTCCATACACACATTTGTGTCAGAAAGGCCGCGTTTCCACATGGCTCGCACTGAAATTGTACAGTACAACAATATACGTACACACTTCAGCTCATTAAAGCAAAGAGCTTTTGTTGTTCCCTGCTCTGTTTACAAGGGCACATACCCAGCCGTCTCACCATGAGAAAGCAAAAGCACTTAATGAAATATTCCTGCTGCATCTGTGGACGCTTAGACCTGGAGCCAAGCATGTGTGGTGTGCAGGGCCCAGAGAGGGTTCTTATAGCTTCACAACGACCTATGGGAAGGAACACCTGTGAACCTGATCTGGGACATAAAGAGAGCTTACACATTATAAAGTGAGTGAGTGAAGTGACATTCAGCCAAGTATGGTGACCCATACTCAGAATTTGTGCTCTGCATTTAACCCATCCGAAATGCACACACACAGAGCAGTGAACACACACACACACTGTGAGCACACACCCGGAGCAGTGGGCAGCCATTTATGCTGCGGCGCCCGGGGAGCAGTTGGGGGTTCGATGCCTTGCTCAAGGGCACCTAAGTCGTGGTATTGAAGGTGGAGAGAGAACTGAACTGTACATGCACTCCCCCCACCCACAATTCCTGCCGGCCCGGGACTCGAACTCACAACCTTTCGATTGGGAGTCCGACTCTCTAACCATTAGGCCACGACTTCCACAAAAAACAAGCACAGAGCGAGCCAGCCAGGAGCCAGCCAGGAATTTATACTTGCACAGATTACAAAGCTCAAACTGTGCTATATGTCTCTTTTTTTTGCATAAATGTGTTGAGAACTGTTAAGCACAACAGTTTCTTCAAATTAAGGGCCAAGTTTCCCACTGTCACCTAAAAATACTTGAACCCAAAAGTACGTTTCAGTTCTGATGTACAATTTTGAGACGGTCACCTGTGGCGTAATTGCCCTGTGACTAGTCACCCTAGAAGCACATTAAAATGATGTCAGGACAACACGATGATTGCACCATGACAGATGGCTCTATGGGAACACAAACAGCTCCAAACCTTCACTCCAGACTATCCTGAGCTATAAGGCAACAGAAATTATTTCAAAAATATTAATTTTATGCTTTCAAGAACACTCCAGAAATAATTATAGTTGTAATTTAAAAAATACAATACAACTGTGGTAAATTTTTCTACTCTACTGTTCAAAGGTTTTGGTTCAGTATGAGTTAAATTTTTTGAAAGAAATGACTTTTATTCAGCAAGGATGCATTTCTTTGATCGAAAGTGACAGTAAAGACATTTATGGTTTAAGGCTTCAATGTCAAATAAATGCTGTTCTTTTGAAATTTCTATTCATCAGAAAATGCTGAAAAATGCTAAATGCATAAGTTTATTTTTTTATTTTTTTGTATAGCGCTTTTTACAATACAAATCGTTACAAAGCAACTTAAGAGATTTCTTTCAAAACATTAAAAATCTTACAAACCTCAAACTTTTAAATGGGAGTGTATGTTCATTGTTAATTCATGTTTGTTTATTATCATTAAATGGTGCAAATTTATACAACTTGACATTTTAAATTTTAAAAATGAATCACGTAGAAAGTAGCATTAAACAGCATTAATAAATGCAGTAAAACTATTATTTGTGTTAGCAACTGCAAGTATTATTCATTCTTCATGGATAAATATGATACAAATGTGTGCCTTTGAGCATACTGCCTCTATGAAAAGCTAAAGGTAAAAAAAAAAAAAAAAAAAACACATTCACAGTGCTTATTTGTGGAAAACTAAAATTTGTGGAAACCCAGCCTCTCTTAAAGGTTATGGTGCGACTGTTGAGGTTTGAAACATGCATAATATCAATGGATCAAAGTCATGTACAGCATAGCTCCTCACTTTTTACTATTTATTTGAGGGTATTTTCAAACACATTGGCAGATGGCTGACACCAAATACACGGTAATTTGCGTGAGTCATTATCCATTCACTGGCTGTTATTCAGTCTGCAGCTGGGCTTATCAGATTGGATCTTTTTGCTTGTACGCTCCTGCTTCTATGACATTCTTGCCATAAATGGTTAATTTTTTCTTGCCATAAAGGATTTTTTTTGTTTGTTTTTTTCAATCAGAAGAGTGGGTTTATTTTTGGGATGGTTGCTAAGGAATGCAGAAACTGTCATTTGTGTTTTTGGAGAGGAGGACTTTAAAAGGATGAAGGGAAGTGAAGTGTTTTGCCTCTCTTTCGAAAGAATGCTCTAAAAATACCCCACACTGTTTCCCTGTGCCGGCCCACTGAATCTACACTAACCGGACGAAATCCATCTGTCCTTTCACGGCCACACTCACTCCCCACCTCTCTCCTTCTCAGCTGTTGGGTCTTCAGTGGTGCACGGCTGTCATGCACACACATGTCTCTGGATAAGCGGCGCCCTTGAATTGGAGGATAGAGCTGGGGAGATGTGCTCTGCATGCCAATGAAATCACTGCTGTTTTAATAAAGACTCATTTTTGCTGATTTATTAAAGATGGCTCTGCAACATTACCACACAACCTTATGTTTTTATCCTCTCGTAATGTTTCTTATGGTCTAGGAAGATTTTAAAGTTTAATTTCTATTTTAATGAGCTTGATTGCTCGCTCTTTCTCTCTTCGGCTGTCTGACCCTTGACGTCAGTATGCAGCATTGACGTCATACCCAGGTCTCGGGGAGAGGCTGAGCCCTCAGGAAGCTATGCAGGAGAAGAGGAATGCGAGGGATTGTAAATTTGTAGGAACATAGCTGAGGAATTGTTTGAATGAATGCGTTTTGCATGAATAAAACATAAGATGCGTAACTGATAGAAGAATTAGGTCAAAACAGTGGGAAGATAAAATGTTTGGATGCGCGTGTTTGCTTTTGTGCAAGAAAATATGAGCACACCGGATAAAAAGGTAAGGAAAAAATTGGACTAGGCCAGGGAAAAGACAGACAGTGTAAGCCAAAGATTTCCAGAAAAAAATTAAGATAAGAGGGTCTTTAGAGTGTGCTAGATCCTCTGGGTGACAACAGTGCACTGCATACTCATGCCGCCCAAAGGCACAGTGGTAAACTGATTTTGCTGCCTGCTTTGTTTCATCCTGCAAACAAACACTGTGTATTCGTCCAGCACTTTACAAATATTTACTCTCATCTGGCCCTCGTGCAGCAAGGATGGAGAGATGTAGAAAAGCAGATTATCTCTTGTGAATTTGTGCAGTTCTACTTTTATTTACCTGAAGTCTGGAAACCCCTTTCTTACTTACAGGGTCTATGGATTTCTAGGTTTATATTCTCATAGTGTTACAAGGATTTTCAGCACTGGATATAGAGCACCAATCCCTAATGGATTCTGTGTAAAAGTTTAATGCTTGTAATGCTATGGATCATTGCAGGTTTTCTCTGGCTAAACCGCAATTATAGCCAGCCTAAAATATCTTCACTCTTCTCCCATTGAGTTCTGGAGAGAGAGTGCCCTCTAGGCCTGATTGTTAGTATTGCAGGAGAAATTAGTACAACAGTTTTTTTCTCCTGCAATACAATAATGCTGCATTCAAAGTATTATGTTGGAAAATTCATGCTTAATATTGCAGACTGAATGTTAGAAATGGAAACAAAATGAAAATTCTACCATTTGGTTTTAAGATGAAAATACAAAATAATTTTTAATAATGCAGTGGGAATTGGATAATCATATTTTATTCCATGTAGGATGTTGTGCAGTATAGCAATGGTCCAAGTAAATTATAATTAAAAAAAAAAGTTTATTGCAAAAATACTGTAACAATGTACTCTGTGTAGCTATATTATAACATTTTTCATTTATACACACCAATATAATAATGAACAGCATATACCTACACTACTGTTCAAAAGGTTTTTGAAGACTTGTATTTCATATGCCGTTTCTATTCATCAAAAAATGCATCATGGTTTTCTCAACAGCAGCACAATAATTTTTAACATTAATAATAATAAAAAAAAAAAATAAGAAGAAGAATAATGGCTGACATAGTAGGAATAAATAACATTTAAAGGAAAACGCCAGCGTTTTTAATTATTCCACTATGTTCTTCCCTCAATTTAGATGAGTTATACGTACCTCTCCCGAGCGCCAACCTCCCGCTCTCTCTCGTGAGGCCAATAAGGAAGTGACTAAAACTGCAATTCATCGACTGGCCGCTTGAGGCTGGCTGCAAAAGGGAGTCAGTCCCATAGACTCCCCATGTTAAAATGCCCAACTTTACAGCAGGACAAAAAATGTTTACAAAAAATGATTTTGGTCTAAATAGCTCATTTTGCCCTTCATGACAACTGTGAGGGGGGGTGAATTTTTTTATAACTCATCCGTTTAAATTATATTAAGACTTAAAGTTCTGCATAATTAAGGGCGTGGCCACTTGAGTGACAGGGAGATTGCCGCTGCTGACACTGCCGTCGCGCTAGGTGGGCGTGGCTACAGCAACTAGCTCCCGCCTTTTTGCCCATTTTTGATTGTCCGGGAGAGTCGCGCGGTGACGCGCTGCCAAGATGGCGACGGCCCGCTCTACACACTTTAGGCTTCAAAAACTCTCTTCAGTAGTCTACGGGTGACGTCACGGACACTACGTCCATATTTTTATACAGTCTATGACCTCTCCCCATCTCAGTGCGTGCATTCATCGCTGTAGCACGTGGCGCCACTATGCTAGTGTTTAGCTTAGCACCATACTTTCCTTAGGATCCAAACAGGGATGAATTTAGAAGCTACCAAACACTTCCATGTTTTCCCTATTTAAAGACAATTACATGAGTAGTTACATGAGTAAGTATGGTGACACAAAATAAACAGGCGATTTCCTAAGCTGATAAAAATGATGACTATAATGTATGATGGAAGAACACTTCACCAACGTGAGGAGTTTTCAGGAGTGATGATATTACTGCACCGACGTCGAAGTGCTGCGAAGTGCTCTTCTGCCATACATTATAGTTATAATAATAAGTGTTTGGTAGCTTCTAAATACATCCCTGTTTGGCACCTAAGGAATGAATGGTGCTAAGCTAAGCGCTAGGATAATGGCGCCGTGCGCTACAGCGATTGAGTGCATGCACTGAGACGGGATAGGTTACGTATCAACTCGTCTTAGTTGAGGGAAGAGAAGAACATAGTGGAATAAGGAAAAACTTGGCATTTTCCTTTAAAGATATATTTAAATAAAGTTTTCATTTTACATTCTATTATTATTTCACAATATTTATATTCTTGGTGAACATAAGATACTTCTTTCAAAAATCATACTAACTTACTGAATTCATTTTAATTTCTATAAAGAAAAAAAAAGTATCCATGAACAAATTAGAGTTTTGAATTAATTCAGTGGAATTCTGACAGTTAGAAGTGATTAGTCGAAATTAATCAAACCTTCTACATTTTACTTGAAAAGCCATACTGTAATTCAAAACCAAAACTTACCAAAAAAATTTTAAAAACAGAAAATATTCAATTTCTCTCTAAATTCTCGTTTTAATGTGAGACGAGAAATAATTGTGAAGCAATGGCCAAATAATGATTGTAATAACTGCAAATCAATGTAATATTCCCAATGTTGCTTTATTTTATATCGCCACCAAAATCTCTATGAAAATATTATCATTATTCGATACATGAGACGGAAACTCTCAAGCTAACAGATTCTTCTCTTCAAATACAGGTGAGAAGTTTGAGCTACATGCAGGCACAGAGTCTACACCCAGCGTTGTGGTCCATGTCTGTGACAGCGATACAGATGAGGAGGAGGAACCAAAGAACAACCCTAAACCAAAAATCATCCAGACCCGACGCCCAGACCTGCCAGTCTCACACTGAACTCTACAGCTCCGCACAGAGTCAGGAGGATTTATCCCCTCCACCATCTCCTTCACAGGACCTCTGTCACCCTCCTTCAGAACCTTTTTAAACACACAACCAGGGTCTGAGGGACTCTAATATGTGTTTCTCATTCAGCACACACATGTATACAATACTAAATGTGCTGTAACACAATTTGTTTTTATGTTGCAATACTCTATGTTTAATATGGCTGCTCTCTGTAACTCTTTCCCAATCTGACTCTGTTGTAATGTCATCTGATCACCAGTTAGAGGCAGCATGTACCCGTCCCTGCTCTCACTTCTGATTGGCTCCTGGGCTGTGGCACATGATAGTGTCAAATGTGCCTACCGGCTGATAGCTGGCCACTTGGCTTTGCTCTTGCACCACAACTATGTACCATTTGTACCCAGCAAGCCTTTAAGAATATTACATTCTTCATAAGGGCATGCTAGCCGCTAAATGTGGCTAAACACCAGCGCTGCATGTGGCACACAGAAATATATCTTCCCTAACAAATTTCTGTCAAATAACCCTAGTATGGCAAAAGGATCCCTTCTGCAGAGAAAAAATTGCAGACCACAAGAATCATTCTCTTCAGGCCAGTGCATGTTCTGGTAGCTGTGTTTCCCTATGTGTATAATTGTCTGTGTCTCGCCAACAGTGTTCTTACAGAAAAACGATGCTTTTTAAAACATTAAGCTGACATTTTGATCACACCTTTCAATGGAACCTATACAAGTTGCTTCCTCAATGTGAATTATTTTTTATTTGTTTTTGTAGTGCTTGTGCCCTTTTGAAGAGGGAAACCTTAATGAACTTTTTTCCCTGCAAGCTCCCATTAGAGATTAGATAACATCAATGGGTAATCAGATGTCATTTAATGAAGTCTGTTATGCACGGTTACTTGTTTCTAGAATTTAATGTAGCTGTCCAAATCCACAGCTCTCCTTGTAGTCTGAGACTTTCGCAAACAAGTTAATTTCTAATCATGTCAAAGAAAACATGTACAGTAGGATGCTACTGAGACAGATCTTCCAAGTGCTATTACACAGTGGGTAACAAAAAGCAAACGTTAGGATGGTGATGTCGACCTTCCTTATTCAATCAGTATCTTTTTGGTGTGCCTAACTCATTTATGGATTATTTAGCTAAAAGAAGCTATTTATATATCTAAAGTAAGAACATAACATCAAGGCATATACACACCATAGATTTCAGTCGCAAAGGCACTATAAAACCTGAATAGTCGGCAAACATTATTTAGCTATGGTATAAAGGTTATATTATTTATTCAAAAATATATAAATGTCACCCATCCAGGACAGTATATCAACACTGTGATGTGTCATTAAAGGGTTAGTTCACCCTGTGTTGTACTCACCCTCAAGGTGTATATGACTTTCTTCTTTCAAATGAATCCAGTCAGAGTTATATAAAAAATTGTCCTGGCTATTCCGAGCTCTATCATTGCAGTCAGCAGATGTTGCAGTTGAACAGTCCACAAGTCGTCGAATAAAGCACGTGCATCCATAATAAAACGTGCTGCAGATGGCTCCAGGGGATGTATTTAGCCTCCTGTAGTAAATCCATGTGTTTTTGTAAGAAAAATTAATTTTTGGGTGAACTAAACCTTTAATGTGATACTTGACTAACGCCCTACGTTGAAGTATTATTGTACGAGTATGTTGTAAATTTAAAGGGGTCATATGATGCGATATTAAGTTTTCCTTTCTCTTTGGAGTGTTACAAGCTGTTCGTGCACAGATATGATTCTTAAAGTTGCAAAGACTAAAGTCTCAAACCCAAAGAGATATCCTTTATAAAAGTTAAGACTCGCCCACACTCCCCTGTAACCGCTTGTTCTAACACGCCCCACATGTCTCCGTCACGATATGGGAAGATTTGCATAAAACCGCCCGAATGATCACACAAAGAAAGGGGGAGTAGCTTTTATTCTCTCTGTTGCCACCGCTATCGTGTTGTGGAGACGCTGTGTGTTTCATCGTGAAAGTGAAACTACTTTGTTTGGCCTTCCAAAAGAGGAAACAACTAGAAATCAGTGGTTAAGTTGTATTTACAATACTGTTCCAGGAAGGTTCAACCCAAATATTTGTGTGTGTGCAACAAATTTAACGGAGGACTGTTTCCTGAACTTACAATGCTGGCTGTTCTTACTCACAACCTGTAAGTATGTTTTCATATTTAAAGAATTTGCCACTGATGATTCAAATACGAGTTTTGAGCAATGTAGAGTAGCGCTTGTTGTTTGTCATTTCTCCGATCTCAAATGCAGACAAATGGCTTTATGTTTACACGCGATGCAACGCATAAAAAAACAATATAAGTCATAATCTATAATTATGTCCCCACTGGATGCAACAAATGCCTCATTTGTAATGGGTTTTATTGTTTTTGTCTCGTCGCACCAGGACACGGCATCACAGTATGTTAAGGGGCGTAACAATTCCGTCACATACTTGTGGTACTCAGCCAAACACAATGCACTGGATAGCTGGCCAATCAGTGTACACCTTGCTTTTCAGAACGATGAGCTTTGTAAAAATCTACGCGTTTCAGAAAGACAGGGCAAAGAGGAGCAACGAGAATGTACAGTATGTGGAAAATAATGTGTTTTTTTACCTTAAACCGCATAAAAGCATTGCATTAAACCAAATACACAAAATAATGATCTTTTTAGCAAAGTGATATGACCCCTTTAAGGAGGTTATCTGGCTTAAACACCTGTTGTTCAGTGTTCACGATTTGTTAAGGGTGGTAGCAGTTTTTTCCTCAAATCTCTGTTGAATTTGATTGCTCTTTGGTCCAAAAGCTGTTGGTTTGCAACTCATCTGTCTGTGTCCATAAGCCAGAAAGAATGTAGAAATAATACACACCATCCCCCTGAAGCAGTGACTCTTTCACTGTTTTGGAAACAGGGTACTTACAGCTCTCTCTTGACATCTGCATTATGACACACAGATGTTCCATTATGCTACCACAGCCTCAAGCCTTATTTGATTTATTGCTCACAAGACAAGCAGTGCACACTCTGGTCCTCTTCTCTGAAAAGAAAAATGAGGCATAGTACATGTCAATAGGCTAAATGTGTAAACGAATGGGATGAGAGCAATATATCAAAATCAATACCAACCAACCATCCACTGCCTTGGACTTTCCCTTCCAATTCATTATTGCCCGCTTGGCCAATCAGCTCTTCACGTATTCTCTCCTCACAATGACAAAAATCTATTGCAGTCTCACATGCCGCCAGCCTTCCTTACCGTCATGTAATTTAAGATTTTTGTATTGTTCTGTATTGCACTTTCTTATTCACATGACTGTACACAGTGTCACTCATTAACTGTATTTCCTTTTATTTTTCATGTACTCCTGAAGACATGATATTATCGCTGTTCTTAAAGTCTTTGATCTGGAGTTAGTGTCACTGATGTTGGGAAAGAATATCTGTATTGTGTATACTCAAGCAAAACCATTGGTGATCTTGTCATCTACATGTGCGTCCTGCCTGCCGACACTAAGGAGACATATCTGTATATATTAATCAATAATATTTTTACTGCATTTTTGTACAAATATTCATGGTAGCCATGTACAAGTAGTTGAGATGATTCTTTGTTAGTATTAAAAAAAAAAGTTTGGTTTTAAAACTCTGGTGTGGTCTGATGACTTGTGAAGTTCATGATGTACAGGATAGATAAATCAACATAAATGTGACATAATTTAATAATTTTTAATTATGGTACATGAGACAAAGGCATAGGCTAAAATAAAAATTAGGGCTGGTAAACGATTAAAATTTCCAATCTAATTAATTACATGATGTAGAGATTAATTAATCTAATTAATCGCACATCAAATTTGGAGAAATTACTCTGAAAAGATCATTTAAAGTCATTGTTGTGCAAAGCATCAAACAGAGATTACAAAAGGTAGGTTCAACAAGAAATATTTTGTTTGATAAAATGTATTACATATACTCTTTTGGACCATGTAAGTAAATGATGACAGAATTGTTATTTTTGGTTGGGTGAACTATAACTTTAATAATTTAGTTTCTTAATTTTATTATTATTTACTATGAAAATATTAAATTATTTCTTTAATGAAATGATACTCTAAATAATAAACTAAAACTGCCAGTAGGCGGTGGTAATGTCTTAATGATTAAGTAATCGAGTCATTTATTCATTCGTTTGATTCGTTCACATGGCTGATTTTTATATTATATTATATTCTGATAGCGTGACTTTTGTAACCACGTGTTGATAAAAATTACATCGTGCAGATTTTTAATCGGTTCTTTGAAACAAAAGATTCGATTAGAGGATACGAGTCGTGCTTAGCATCACGAATGATACGATTTCTGCGAGTACGAGTACGAGTATATTAATGTTAACAATTTCTCATTTCCTGATACTGTAGGTCAAGTAGATTAGACAATTTAGATGATGACATGACACTGATAATGACATTATAATATTTTTTAATTAGGTGGCCAATACCAATGATCAAATGTGCTTTTAAAGTTGAGATTCAGCAGCTTACAACAATAACCAAAATGTGTACACTTGTTTTATTACTTCAAGAGAGAAAGCGTGCATAAACCACAATGCATACTTATACTTAGGATAGTCACTGGTGTTTATTTCAATGTTGAGACAATTATTATTTTAGAAGAGTTAAATTATTTTAGAAAAGTAAACTTTTAGCAGAAGGCATCATCTCAATAATAAAAATAAATCCTCATTTGCTACCCATTTCATTCAATTTGACCCATTTTTATAATGGTTGTCTGCAAATGGAGTTTCACTATCCACCAGAAGATGGCAGTCATACCATCTGTTACTGCTAACTACTCAAACTTAATTTTAAAATAAATTTTAGCTAAATTCCACATTTATTTCTGTAGCTTTGAGACTTGGCTGCAACAAAATAGCGATCAGTCTCATTTAAATATGATTTCATTTCAATGTCATCGTATAGCATTATGGAAGCAAGAATCCCAGTGCTTGTCTTTTTAAAGTTAATATATAAATAAATAAATAATTGAATTTAAATCTTTTGGTCATGTGAACATCAGGCATTGCATACTTCTTAAACTTATAAAGTGATATATATATACAGTACAGACCAAACGTTTGGACACACCTTCTCATTCAAAGAGTTTTCTTTATTTTCATGACTATGAAAATTGTAGAGTCACACTGAAGGCATCAAGGGCTATTTGACCAAGAAGGAGAGTGATGGGGTGCTGCGCCAGATGACCTGGCCTCCACAGTCACCGGACCTGAACCCAATCGAGATGGTTTAGGGGTGAGCTCGACCGCAGACAGAAGGCAAAAGGGACAACAAGTGCTAAGCATCTCTCGGGGAACTCCTTCAAGACTGTTGGAAGACCATTTCAGGTGACCTCCTCTTGAAGCTCATCAAGAGAATGCCAAGAGTGTGCAAAGCAGTAATCAAAGAAAAAGGTGGCTACTTTGAAGGACCTAGAATATCACATATTTTCAGTTGTTTCACACTTTTTTGTTATGTATATAATTCCATATATAATTCCACATGTGTTAATTCATAGTTTTGATGCCTTCAGTGTGAATCTACAATTTTCATAGTCATGAAAATAAAGAAAACTCTTTGAATGAGAAGGTGTGTCCAAACTTTTGGTCTGTACTGTATATATATATATATATATATATATATATATATATACTGTATATATAAAAGTATATATATATATGTGACCTGAGTGACTAACTTGCCTAGTCCAAGTCAATAGTGAGTGTGTGTTTGTGTTCCAGGCCCAGGTTCCTGGACCAAAGTGCGTGAGTCACCAAGTGTCCTTGTTTCACAGCATTGCAAAAAGCAGCCTGTTAGAAGCTGTGCCAGGCCAGGTTCCTGAGCAACAATCCTAGTCTTGCCCAGAGAGACCCTCTTCGACTGTGGCACAGGAATAGGTGAATGGAGCGGTAGCCACCTGCTCAGAGGATTAGCCAAAACCACACATGCCCACAACCCACCAGAGACCCCCCATAAACACCAATTGCTTTCCAAAATACCTATTTTTGCTGTGAACACTTAAGTATTTGTGTCTTTGGCTCACTATTTAGAAGAATATCACATGCGCTCTATTTTGTGAAAGGTAAAAATATAAACAGTCAATAATCACAAAGGTAAAGTTAGAACAGTTTGCCAAAGCACAATTATAAACACAGTTATAAAGAATACTAGTTTCTAGATTAGTTTACCTGCTTGACGCAATGACATTAATGTACACCCCCCCCCCCCAGAAATAGTTCACACAAAAATAATTGTCTTACACAGACCAATCATTTAGCTTCTTACGACCTCAATAATGTTGTTAGAAGCCATGGGTATGAATTTTGTGTTTGATGTTTTGCTCTTCTGATTCTTAAAGTGACAGCACCCGTTGACTTGCATTCTATGAATCACCAATAATTTTCAATTTTCTACTGAAGCTAGAAATTCATCTTGGATGCCCTGGGGTGAGAAAATTTATAGTCAACTATTCCTTTAACAACACATTTTTGCATTATGAATGCTAATTGGTTTTCATGCACAGTTGTTTGTGCCATCATCAAAGGGTTTTGTTTTTCACAACGTTCCTGGTACAACATACACAGATTCTCCTGTGTGAATGCAAGAGGCTGTGTTTGTTTGTGTGGGACTGCAGTCCAGTCTTTAATTGAGGAGATGAAATATGCACTCACATTTTTAGAAAGGGACAAGAATGCTTGTTTGCATGGCTGGGATGGAAGGAAACACATACATGTAGGTAGTGGACAGATGGAAGGATGAATAGATATGTATGCGAATCAAACAGACAGATGGATCTAGAACAAGCACACAAACGTGAACCCATAATCCTGCCTGCCATAGACAAGAATGTGTCTACCATTTATTTAAATCTCAAGTACACAGTGGACCCAAAAGGTATATAGGCACTTAAGCCACACTTAATGTACCTATGTCATTGCATTACACGGAAAATGTCAGTAGATTTTGTTATCAAACACATTGGTCACAAAAACACATATAATTTTTATATCCAACAATTTCATGTATTGCAGTGGCCTTGTCATTGAATTGGTGATTGCTTCAATTAAGGCAAGTTAATATTAATTTGTTTAACCAAAGTACAGTAAAAGCATGCTAATTTTTACTCTTCAGCCCTATTGGGCAGGAGACCCCGGTGCCACCCAGTCCACAGTAGCCATTGGGGTTCTTGCTGAGGTATTGCTGGTGATAGTCTTCTGCATAGTAGAACTCCTTAGTCATTGTTATTTCTGTAGTGATGGCTCCAAAACCCTCTTTAGTCAGCATCTGCGACAGAAGGCCATTTATGATCAATATACAGTGCCATTTAGTGTTTAAGTGCATCTAGCCTGCTGAGATCAGTGTATTTTTGTTGTAGCCTTAAAGTAAGTTTCCTATTTTAGAACAAAATAGAAGAATGATATGAAATCTACATAAATCAAGCTTTTTTGTTTTTATCCACTTATTTCAAATGTTGAAATAAAGGTTCCTTTCACTAAAAAAGGTTGTAAGTTAAATTTTTTAATTATTTTTTAAAATATTTCCACCATCTCTAACATATATATATATATATATATATATATATATATATATATATATATATATATATATATATATATATATAAACAGGTATAATGGTTTGTACAAAAATACTATGCAGCATAACTGGTTTTAGCATTAATAATAATAAGAAATGTTTCTTAAGCAGCAAATCAGAATGTTTTCTGAAGGATCATGTGACACTGAAAGTGGAGTAATGTGCTAAAAAATGCAATTAAAAAAATACTAAAACAGAAACATTATTTTCATTTTTTTTTCTTTATATTTGTGATCTAATAAATGTAGCCTTGGTAAATAAAAGAAAAGACAAAATAATATAAAAAATATCTTACAGGGTGAAACGTCTTACCATTATTGTACATGTAATAATAAATATATTTTAGGGTTGGCTATATTCTTCCATGATATTTAACATCCTGGTGTTCTCTTCCAGGCCCATGGTAAATCCTTTGTGAGGCAGTGCAACATTCGTTTAGTGAGAGACAAAGGGAGAAAAAGGGAGTAATGGAGATTTCTAAATTGAGAGGGAATGGCAGATGTTCACTTCTCATTCCAGACGTTCAAAGTAGTCCGTTAGAAGGATTATTGAAAGTATGAGTACCCTTCACTCCTAAAGCCTGAGGCCGGGCACACACTCCCAATGATCCCTACAGCATCCACGGCTTCCACATGGCTGGTGCATATAGAGTCTATATTGATCTGCCCCCGTTTGTCTTTCTTTCTCAGTCAGGGTCGATGAGAGAAAGCAGTGGGACTGTGGCTTTTGTGAAACTAAGAGATCACCGCACCTGATTACCGTTCCACAACTCACCTTTACCGGTGGACAGTCTAACCCGAGGACATCTGAACGTAATAAAACAGATAGTTCTGATGCTGAAATCTGATTGGATCAGCCACATTAGAAGTTGTTAGTGAGCCAACTGTGGCTGCAAGTCAATTTTACATTTACACCAACACTCTAAAAAAAAGTCTGTAAAAAGAGGGCCCAGTGTACTAATATGTGGTAATATGAAGGAATTTTCCAAAGGTGTTTTACTCATTTTAATTACACAATGCATTGTGTTGTTGTTTTAGGGTTAAAGGAAATGTCTGCAGAATTATATTACTTTTTTGTTTTGTTTTTGTATTAATGTAAGTCCATTAATAACTAGTTTTATTCTATTTGAAAAGTTTGATTTAAAGGATATTTTGTTTATTTTTACCACGGATTAATAAAATAAAAATACATTTTATTACCATTGTTTATTGTATATAAAGCTGCACTTTGTATTGTGCACAACAACATCCCTTGGTAAATGACTGTAACACACTGCCTCAGTTGGTTTATTGTTCAAGTCCTCTGCCTTTCCCATCTTTGGAAAGAAAGGCTGCATAACAACTCTCTAAATTTTTGACACTGTGACACCTGACATGCTTTACAAGTCAAGGTTTTGAAAAATGAGTTTTGCTTGCAACAGCGCCTAGTCACCAAACTTTCCAATTCTCTAACCTCTCTACGTTTCAGTGCCTGTGTGACAGGGAGGGTGATTCTGTGAAGGAACTTGCCAACTACCATATTTTGCTGACCATCTGGCAAGAAGCAGTTATGCACCTGTTAGGAGCAGCTGCAGGAGACAGGAGACTAGGTACAGACATATCATCTCTCTCTCTGTCTCGCTGTCTTTTTATAAAGTCCTAGCAAACCCTGTGCATCCATCCATCCATCAGGTGCCCTAAGGGGCCACAGGGAGCTCCGCCAATGAAGACAAATTAATACAGGTTCAGCTGGAAGGTTTGCAGGCAAATGCGCAGGCTTTCACCAGATGAAAAATTTCATCCTGTACAGAAAATTGAGGTTGCTACATTGTCATGGAATTTGAAGAAAACACTTAAAATTAAAAAAAATTGAGAATGGCTGACAAGACCAGCATGCATTTCCATGGCAGCCCAGGCTAATTTATTATAGTTAGAAAAAATGATTTGGTGATGGTCTATCTGGTGGCATGATATATCTTGATAAACGTAAGGCTCAGTTCAGCCAGAACAGCCACAATGGTCTTTTCTAAAGTATGCACACTTCTGAAAGTAATACATGAGATATTTATTTTATAGATGCACAGGTTGTGGCCCAGATTGTGACTAAAATGAGACAAGTGAGAGAAAAAAAATATATATATATATATATATACACATCCAGCTCTGGCTTCCTGTTTCACAGAAATATAAAGAGGAGGGAAAACAAAGCCCAGATTCCCTTTATCATCCATCAAGATGAGAAAAACCAAAGAATATATTTCTCATGTGCAGCAAAAGATAATTGAGCTTCATAAATTGGTGACGTGGCTTTAAGAAAAGAGCTAGAGCAGTGAAAATTCCCCTTTCCTCCATCAGGGCAATAATTAAGATTTTCAAACCAACAGAAAATGTTACAAAACTGCCTGGAAGAGGACAGGTGTCTATATTGTCCTAATTCATGGTGAGAAGGAGAGTTTGAGTGGCTAAAGACTCTCCAAGGGTCACAGCTGGGGAATTGTAGAAAATAGTTGAGTCTCAAACCTTGTCAAACAGAACCTACATCAACACATGTTTTTTTGGAGGGTTACATTTAAAATTATCCTAGCTCATCCAAAAACATATTCATAAATGTATATAAAAAGCATATTCAGTTATCAGCCATGACTGGAACTTTAAATGGGAATTGCTTCTATGATCAGATGAAACAAAAAAAAAATTGCTTTTTAGCAGACAACACTCAAGATGGGTTTGGTGAACACAGAGATAAAAAGTACCCCATGTGTACAATGAAATATACTGCCTTATTTTTGATATTGTGGGCCTATATTTCTGCTGGAGGTTCTGGACATCTTGTTTGGATACATGGCATCATGGATTCTATCAACAGATAAAAAAAATCACTAAGTGACTGACTCTGTTAGAAATCTTATAATGGGCCATGTTTGGATCTTCCAACTGTACAATAACCCAAACACAAACCTCAAAAACAACACAGAAATGGGTCACTGAGCTCAAAACCAAGCTTCTGCTATGGACATTCCAGTCCTCTGGCCTGAAATGAGAAGAGCGAACTGAAGAGGAGAAGCACCAACATGGAGCTGGGAATCTAAAGGGTCTGGAGTGATTCTGGATGAAAGAATGGTCACTGATCTCTTGTCAGGTTTCTCTAACCTCATCAGGCATTATAGGAGAAAATTTAGACCTGTTAAACTGGCAAATGGAGGTTTCAAAAAGTATTGAATAAAAGGGTGCCGTTAATTGTGGCCAATGTGTATTAGAGAAAAACATTTATTATTTAATAATGATATTTCCCCCCTATTTTAAATTCTTATTATCCAATGAAAGGATATATTTGTGTGAATTTTTAAATAAAAGACAATGCAGATGAATTTTCACAGCCTTCTTTTAATCATATTTACCAAGGGTGCCAATATTTTTGGCCACTGTATGTAAACTATGTATATTTAAAACTGTAAATTCATCTGAAACTCACGCACATTTATTATGTTAAAATTGTAATCTTAGTTCAAAAGGAACATTATGTATTATTACAACTGTATACATTATTTAAATAAGCATGAATATATTGTCTAATGCCCAGATGGCAGAAGCAAAAGCAACCAGACCAGAACGTTATTTCTGGTGTGACAATCGAGTCTGTCCCAAAAATACCTCTCAATGCGCCCTCGTGGACTTGCGCCAAGGGCCCTATATGTCTGCACTACATGACGTCACCAAAGTGTGGATTCTGAGGAAGTCCACAAGTCGCGAGTGTGCCATTTGGGAAAGGGCCTTAGTGTCTTGAATCAGACCCAATGAATCAGTGAATCATTGAAAGCCATTTCAGAGTTCACAACTGTCTCACTATAATGTCATTTTTCATTTGTTTTCTGAACTTGAAATCAAAGATGCATATTATAAACATTTATGTTATCATAAAAAGAAAAAAAATTGCTGTCTTATTTTTTTTGAGTCAGTAAAGCCATCTGACATGGCCTAGCAATGCCTTCACAAATAACACCGCACAAGTACTCCAGGTCTGTACCATCAACCACCACTCTCAGCAGGGAAGTGCCAACCAGCAGCTGGCCAAGCTGACATGAGCCAAATGCAGCAAATCCCAGCATTCTGATGCCCTGCACAAGGGTTGGCTCCACCCATCAACACACCATCACCAGGTCCCTCTCCATCACATGTGCAGCTATTAGCAGGAACAGTCACCAAGGAGACATGCTGTTGGGCAGCATGACACAGTTTTTTGCTATCAGAGAGAAGAGGTATATGACCAATTTACTGATAATAGTCAAGTTGTCAATTTCCATTTCTACATTTGGAACACACATATGAACAGCTGAAGCAAGAACCTTCCTGAAAACAGACCAGAGCTGTGAGCCAAGAGCTAATTATGGAGAACATTAAGATGAGTTTAATTTTCTATGTTCATTTAGAAAACAGGAAGTATTATTACAATCACTCTGGAATACTTAATATTGATTAGTCTATTGGGGTAGTGTGCAGTCAAACATTTAGTATGATTACTGCTATAATGTATATTGTACATGCAATGTACCAGTATGTTCATGTCACTTGTATCATTATAACACATTTGTGACCCTGGACCACAAATCAGTCTTCATAAGTGTTTAATTGAGATTTGAATTGAGAAAAGCCGAATAAATAAGCTTTCCATTGATGTATGGTTTATTAGGATCTGACAATACTTGACCGAGATACAACTATTTGAAAATCTGGAATCTGAGGGTAAAAAAAAAAAAAAATCAAAATACTGAGAAAATCGCCTTTGAAGTTGTCCAAATGAATTCTTAGCAATTAAGTTTTGATATATTTACGGTAGGAAATTTACAAAATATCTTCATGGAACATGATTTTTACTTAATATCCTAATAGATTTTTGGCATAAAAGAATAATATAATATTGAAATTATAATCTTGACCCATACACATTTTTTTTGGCTATTACTAAAAACATACCCCAGCAAATAAAGACTGGTTGTGTGGTCCAGGGTCACATCTGCAAGAACATCTAATTGGTGTCAGCTTTTTGAAATAAATTAATACTTTTATTCAGCGAGGATGCATTTATCTGATCAAAAGTGACAGTAAAGACTTACACGGTTAAGACAATTCAGTTCTTTTGAATATTCTATTCATGAAAGAATCCTGAAAAAAATCTGTCAGAATACATTTGGTGTTCAGAAATTATTCTTGAGCACCCAACCAGCATATTAGAATTATTTCTGATGGATAATGTGGCACTAAAAACACTGCAGTATCATCATAGAAATAAATGACTAAAATAAATGACAAAAAAAATGAAATGAAAAAAATATATACATATAGATTTCAAATTGTAATATTTTATGGCATTACTGTTTACTGTGTTTTTGCTCAAATAAATGCATCATTGGTGAGCTTAATTAAAAAAAAAACATCTTACATTAATTTTCAAAACACTGAATTAGGCCATACCAAACCATAACATAATCACACACACTGTATAGTACAGATAGGAAGTGAATTGAAATGCAAATCTTAGGTTTATTTATGCTATGTTAACCTCTTTCCTTTCTCTGTGGAGGATTTACTGAGCTTTATGTGGCTTTGATGTAGAGAACAACATTCAAATTAAAAAAATATTTTTTTTTTATCATAGCAGCTGAGCACAAGGAATGTAAATAATGTCCGGTTCTTTGATTTGAAACTGCTATAAGGATGAATGAATAAACAGCAAAGAGATGTTGCCTGGTTTATTCTCAATATCCTTTTGTTTCAGCCTGACTCTAGCCTACAATTGAATTCCAGTCCCCAGTCTGGCACATGGTCTCTGGTCTGTCATTATTGTTCACCTCATCCTTTTGTCCTTGAGCTCCTTGAGTGGCATTGATGTTGAGACAGCCATTCAAAACCAGCAAACGGTTTCATTCTCTGAGGAAGAGTCAATTTTATATGAATCAAACATGGAACAAGTCACAGGTAAAAATCGTTGAATGCTTTGACTTGAAATCGTGTCTAGTGTGGACAGCATATGGTTATGTTTTTTAGTGGGGCCCGTCTGTAAAATAGATCTACTTCAATCAGCAGACACTAAGAGAGAGACAGCCACACTGGCTGGATGAGTGTTTCTCTCTGCATGTCAGTTCTATCTTTTATTCATTTGTGCACTTATTCAATCATATCTTCATTATGCCACATGCCTCCCGTGGTCAGGGGTCACTGTGCCTCCAGGGAGCCTGCGGTTCACCCCACCCATGAGTGATGCTCAAGTCATGCGGCTTCAGAAAGGGGGTCGTCAGCCTACAGGGACCCCAGAGTCCTCCCAAACAAAGAGGCTAGACAAACACGATCCACAGACAAACACAGAGGGCCTGATTCCAGTGACCTCATGCACAGCCTCTTTAATTCAAAGAATGAAGACAAAGACCTTAAGCTTCACTCTGAGGGACACCGTGATGGATGATGTCAACGCTGACCACATGCAACACATCAGTTCGTTTAACTGGAAAGACAACTGAGATAAAATGCAAATGACCGTTATTTTGGTTCAGCATGAGCTCAAATGATGCTTTATCTCAGATAGATTCAAATAGTGTTTAGATAAGAATACAATCTACATTGTGATTAACCAAAAAATAGGAAGGTGCTATTAAAAATAGGACTTCAATCAAAAGACATCAGGTCTTGTGCTTTGGATGCTAAAATATCTCTGAATCCCTCCAAATGTCATGAGTGAAATGATTACGGAGTCATCTCTGAAACATGCGGTGGAGTAGGTGGTGTGGTGCTGAGCTGTTTGGTTACATGTTCCTGTGTTTTGTTTGCACGCTGCTAAATGCATGAAATTCAAACTAATTAATTTGCGTGTCAGACAGAGCAGTCATTTGGTATGCAAATACCTGCATGTCCTGGTTAAGCAAAAAAAAAAAAAAGAGAGAAATGTGAGAGTCAGAGATAAGCAGACTAATTTTTTTGGTGAAGCAATTTTAAACTAAAGAAGGGAAACTAGAAAATTAGAGAGAAGGAAAAAGCAAGGTGTTATAAAGCTAGCATCAAATTAACAAGAGGAATATTAAAGGGCAAAAACTAAATACTTTTAAAGGTAATATACACATACTCCAAATGATGCCTTTAAAGGAAAAGTTCACTTAAATCTTTTTGTCATTATTTACCCCTCCTCCCAACCTTAATATTTTTATCTTTTACAGTGAGAAATAAAGGCATACATCTCTAAAGAAATTTAATAAAACTCTTTTTCTACAATAACAGCTTATGGTGCCAGGCTTGAATATACTGAGCTCATTGCTAATCAGAAAATCACATGTCAGCAACTCAATGAATTTAGTCATCTAGATGTGGTGAAGACGATTTGCTGAAGTTCAAACCGAGCTTCAGAGTGGGGAACAAAGGGGATTTAAGTGACTTTGAGCATGGAATGGTTGTCAGTGCTAGACGGGCTGGTCCGAGTATTTCAAAAACTTCTGATCTACTGGGATTTTCACGTTTACAGGGGTTTAACTAGGGTTTACAGGGAATGGTACGAAAAAGAGAAAATATCCAGTGAGCCCCAGTTGTGTGGACGAAAAAGCCTTGTTGATGTCAGAGGAGAATGGGTAGACTGGTTAGAGATGATAGAAAGGCAACAGTAACTCAAATAACCACTCGTTACAACCAAGATATGCAGAATACCATCTCTGAACCCACAACACGTTGAACCCTGAAGCAGATGAGCTACAGCAGCAGAAGACCACACCTGGTGCCACTCTTGTCAACTAAAAACAGAAAACGAAGGCTACAATTCACACAGAATCACCAAAATTGGACAATAGAAGATTGGAAAAACGTTGCCTGGTCTGATGAGTCTCTATTTCTGCTGCAACATTCAGATGGTGTCAGAATTTGGTGTAAAGAACATGAAAGCATGGATCCATCATGCCTTGTCCCCTCGGTTCAGGCTGTTGGTGGTGGTGTTATGGTGTGGGGGATATTTTGGGCCCCTTAGTACCATTTGAGCATTGTTTAAATGCCACAGCTTGCCTGAGTATTGTTGCTGATCATGTCCATCTCTTTATGAGTTTATGAGTACAGTGTACCCACCTTCTGATGGCTTCTTCCAGCAGGATAATGCACATGTCACAAAGCTCAAATCATCTCGAACTGGTTTCTTGAACATGACAATGAGTTTACTTTTCTCAAATGGCCTCCACAGTTACCAGATCTCAACCCAATAGAGCAGCTTTTGGATGTGGTGGAACGGGAGATTCAAGATGTGCAGCCGACTAATCTGCAGCAACTGTGATGCTATCATGCCAATATGGACCAAAATCTTTGGGGAATGTTTCCAACACCTTGAATCTATGCCACAAAGAATTAAGGCAGTTCTGAAGGCAAAAGGGGGTCAAACCCAGTACTAGCAAGGTGTACCTAATAAAGTGGCCAGTGAGTATGTATGTATATATATATATATATATATATATATATGTATATATATATATATATATATATATATATATATATATGTATATATATATATATATACAGTACAGACCAAAAGTTTGGAAACATTACTATTTAAAAAAAATTTTAATAAAAAAAAGTGATAAGTGATAAAAAAGAAGTGATAAGATATGAATACAAAATGCATACAGAGCGGTGGGTCGAGAGGACTGGAATTGAGAATTACTGTTATACAGAATACGAATCTAATGGATTCTAAGGGTGGAGGTACCTATGCATGGTAGTAAAAACTGGTTCGCTTTAGAGGGCATGCATTTACTTTTGTGCTGGATTTGCCCTTGAGATCAGGGTCTGTGTCTTTGAGAACTCATCTGCTGGCACTGATACTGGCATGGCTGTTGAGGAAGGTGGCACCATTTATTTCCTGGCAGCTCTGTGCTTCTGTCCATAATGATGTTTAAGGCTATGTGTTCTCCCGTGCCAAAAATCTGTTCTATAGCATTTGTTGAGTTCTCTTGAGGATATCATCATGAAGGAAAATGAAGTCTGGAATCGCTGGAAGAACAACGAGGGGAGAAAATGGGATGGGAGGACCAGTGGTCAGATGGTAAAGAGGGAAGACAAACCCATAAAGACAGCCAGCCATCTGATCTGGAAACAGTAGTTCGGTCATGCTCCACTGTAGGCATAAATGTGCTCTGATGCTTTGGGTTTATGGGCTTTAATTATATTTCAGATCACACAAAAGTAAATAATCAAAGTTTCTCTGGACACGTTAGAATCTCTTTATGAGATGCAATGTGTCAAACTATGAGGTGTAAAATACAGAATAAAAAGAGAAGAAAAGAGAAGTGCAATTCATTTTTACAGTTCTAGGTTTTGGTCATAGTTTTTTATTTAGACGAAAATCTCCATTAAATTTAGTCAGTTTCATGTCATTTCATTCAACTACAATTTGACTACATTGTAATCTAATTTTAGTTATGTAAGTAACATTTTATTTGATGAGAACATTTTATATTGTATAACTAATTAAAAATATATTCCGTCTATTGTTTCTATGTTTCATGTATTTCTTTTTCAAATGTTAAAAATTTGTGTTAATTCATAATTTTTGTTTGGAAAGACTGACATTAACACTGGATGACAAAATAACAGATAATGTTTTTTTTTATTATCAATTTTTTTGTCATATTCATTCATTTGAGCTATTTTTACTCAAATTTGACTAAAATAATAAAATAATTGACAAAAATCATTTGAAAAAACAGTTTATGAAAAAGTGCCAAATCAAACCAACAACTTAAACAATTAATCTATTAAACTTTTTTTTTTTTTTTTTTTTTTTTTTTTACTTTTGATAGAAATATCCTTCAAATTTATATTTATGCATTTTTGACAATTTTACTACAACTGGACAAAAATGTTGACAAAAAAATACAAAATTAATGTAGAAATGTAAAACACTGGAAGGGAGGATGAGAAAAGAAAACAAGAGACCAAAACAATAAAACAGATGAGATGAGGTAAAACAAGACGAAAATAGATGACAATGAGATCAGAGAAGACGAGACGAGAAGAGGTCGGAATAAAAAAAAAGATCACAATGGCTAGAAAAGTAGAGAAAATAAAGAGAAATGATGAGGCGATACTACAACAGAATAATATATATTCTATGATGTACACTAAGAACAAATGTTAAGAGACAAGAACATGCAAGATGAGAAAAAAAAAGATAAAAGGAACCTAAATGAGATGAGATGAGAACAGAATAGACAACAAGACAAAATAACAATGGCCAGCTGCGAGGAGCAGGAGAGAGCGCTGGGTCGAGGAGCAGAGAGCAGCACACTGAGGAAGGCAGGATGCAGGAAGCAAGAGAAGAACTGAGCAAAGAAAAGTTCAGTTTGTTACTAAAGCAATTTGAAGACAGATTTGGCCGGCAGATGGTTGGCAGCACTGTGTTTGTTAAACCAACTGGTCGGGTACATTAGGATGTCGAGGAGCAGCATGCACTGAGTCTCCATTTAGAACAGCCACACGTGGGGGAGGGGAAGAGGGGCTGACTGCCTGGCAAGCTGGTCAGGAAATAACAGGAGCGGTCGCAGAGCGGCCGGGGGAAAAGCTAATTAGTCCACGCATGGCCCGCAGTCACACACAGACACATACTCTATAATGAGACTCAGGTACAGTATGTTTAATACCTCAAACGGAGAGACCTAGAAAATACTCGTCCAAACACCTCGGCTTCCTTCTTCATTCAGTTTAATCACATCAGTCCACTGCAGTCTAATCTGGCCCATCATTTCTTTCTGTGTCTGTCTGTTTTGTAGCTGTCAAAAACATTGGCATGGGCCACTGATGGCAAAATACACTGGCACTGCATGGCAAACCAGGGTTTTTTTCATTAACTAAAAGTATTTAGCACATTATAAAACTATTAAGCACAGTTTTGTTAACTGAAATTTAGCTGTAATGAAATAAATATAAATATTAAATTAAATTCTTAAATTAAATGAAAATTAGAGATGTTCCCTTGGCAGCTAACCGAAATAAGTAAAGTTTGAAGAACTCAAATTACTGGAAAACAATTACCGAAAATAAATAAATAACTGAAACTGATATGAATTAAACTTAAATAGTAATACAAAATAAAAAAGCTAATAAGAATGACAAAAAGGCACATAAGATTACAAAAAAATAACCTAAATGAAAATAAACTCTAAATAATACTAAAATAACACTGCAGCAAACTAGTGAACTGTTAAATTCTATAGCAAAGTTATATGTGTATGCCTAAAAAATAGAATTATTTTACAAAAGCGAAGAAAAAAAAAAAAAAGCTACCATAAACAACAATAGTTCATGCCATAGCATTTTGGAAAATATTTTTTTAAAGGATTATTTGACCCAAATATACAATCTCCAATCATTTCACAAGAAACAATGTATTATTTATACATTTATCATTTTACATTTATTAGTCTGATTTGTGAATTAATCATTCAGACTGGTTTTATTGATTCATTAAAAATCTGACTCAAAAGATTGATTCAATGATTTATTTATGAATCACAGCTTTTTACATTTTCTGAAAGTGAATCATGAATTTGAGTCTATTTCTCACACAAAACTATCACATGACTTTAGAAAACAAGTCATATGGGTCACTTTTATGATTCCTTTGTGGTGTTTGTTGTGGTTTGTTTTTTGGAGTTTTCCCAGCTTTTATCTTCATCTGCTAACATTATATTGATCGTGTGGTTGGGATATTCATCATCAAAAAAAAAAAAAAGTCAGCATGCAGCCTACGAGAAAAAAAAAATTGTAATAATAATAATTGGACCCTGGAAGAAAAAGCCACAGTAGGAATGACATGAGCGTGAGTAAATAATTACAGAATTTTTATTTTTGGGTGAACAGTTCCTTGAAAAATCAATTAGCCATCCTTGGAAGGCCACACAAAAAAAGTAAAAAAGCCACAAACACCCACTTCCGATACACCTCCTCCCTCGTAATTATAGCCCACATTATATTATCCATGCAGACTGGTGGTGAAGGTGCGACTGGGCTTTAACTGCGCTAGTGTGTAATAGAGTGAGGCTGCAGTCGCTAATTAAGGCCATTGTGATTTCTTGCAGACATTGATGGGGAGGTGTAATTGGTGGACTGCAGTCAATCTCCTGGATTTCGCTCAGGGCGCACAGAGACTAGGTAAACCACACATGTAGAGGCCTCAGAGGGGAAAAACCTGTCTTTTGTTAGCCCTTAATTGAGATGATAATAGATGGGAACATGCCACACCAAGTTCTTGAGACGTGAGGACAGAGAGAAGGAAAGAAAGTGAGAGAGAGTAAATGAGCACAAAGGCAGGAGGGTGGACGAATGGAGCGCTGCCCCTGTGGATAAAACACACTGCCCCCTTGTGGTTACTTTTACCAGAATTTTATATGATGTTATGCAGAATGATGCTATCGTCTCCGCCAATTAATGGCCCATAACGAAACAAGAAAGGGTATGACCAGGATATTGAATATCAAACAATCTTGCAGAGGTCGATAAGACCCATCTCCTTTATTTAAACCCTGAGTGATCGTTACTTTCTGCATTAATATGGTCTGCTCTTGGAGAAAAGCGATGCTAGCTTATGGCATTCATGTTTTGCATTGAGAATCATCTGGAAGGTGATCTGAACGAAGATGCCAAGGCAGATCAGTGGTGTAAATGTGTGCAGATATCAGCTAAAATGAGGGAAGAATTAGGAGGCATGCTGCAGTGGCCAGCAGGGTTATTATCATTAACTATTATCATCAAAGACTATTAAAAACACACACAAAAATTTTTTTTTTACAAAACTAAATATAAATATTAAACCAAAAACGAATTGTAAATTTAGTTAACTTAAAAATAATAAAATAAAATAATATGGCCTAATATTTTCTTTTAATAGTAGTATTAAAAAAAAAATGCTAAAATGTAACTAAAATTAAAATGAAAAAGTATAAAAATAAAAGTAAACAAATAAAGCTCATTCAAAATATTAAGAAAAAAAAATCTTAAAGTAGCACTGAGAAATGTGACTGTAATACAAATTTCCAGTGAAGCCAGATTTGTAGATCTAGGCAAAGTAGGAAAAAAACTCTTGCTCTCATTTTGGTGCTGGTTTATTATTAATATTCTTTGCTTTGAACGTTTTATCCCTATGGTGAAACTCAATGAACTTTGCATGTGTGAAGGGTCTGTGGCTAATTACATTTTGTGTAATTATGGGATGGATGGAATGGATGGTTGCCTAGCAACTAACTGGTTAAATTCACAATATTCGAAAACATCAGCCTCACTACTACGTTTGAGCTAAAGACTTTAAATATCACAGAAGAGTCACTTCTCATAGAGAACAAGTCTGCCCCAAGGAGCCATATTTTCTGTTAGTGTTATATTTTCAAATCCTATGAAGCACTCATCATCTTTGGACATGGTTTTTGGAACATGTGAAATGGATATACATAAAACTGTTAATGCAACTCAACAGTCTTCCAGAAAACCTATCGTGTCAGGATTTTCAGTGTTATTTAACATTATATAAAATATCCATTTAATATAGCCTACTTCAACAGCAGTTTCTTACACCTGCACAATTCTGTTAATTGCTACTTGCAACCGTATACTTTTTTTGTTGTTTTTGTTGGTGGAATCCAAAATGGCTGACAAGTTCAAGATTAAAAATACTTACTTAATCCATAAAATTGTACACTATGCCAAATCTGCATCTGCACACTTGGGCATTTTTATTGGAGTGACAGAAAACCTTCACTGAAGACTGGCAATTTTACTCCTCAGGCTAAAACCTTAGCAGCTTAAAACAAGTGGAGCCACACACAGCATTGCAAACAAGATTTATGATGACATCAAATCTTCCCTTATGCAACACAGATGGGCCCCCAACCCAAGATCGGAGTCCCTCATCTCCAGCATCCTCCAACCCCCTCTCACCGGGCTCCCTTTCCTGACCCTCACTCATAATGGACCCAGCTGCCAGTCAGACCAGGCTTTATTAACCCCTTGCCTTCTGACACTCATTTCATTGTGGCTTGGGGTCAACAGCTGATTAGAACACCGGTGAGGCGGCACTCTACAGACGACCTTCGACCCCCAGCAGCCTCGCCGTTTAGGCAGCGGGCCAATAGGAGGCAGCGCGGCCTCCCTTATTGCCATGGAGACAGGGCCTGCTGAAGCGCAGATGGCTCAGCAGGGGGTAGAGTGGGTGGAGAGAGAGAGGGACAGCAGAAATGGAGGATGGAGCGAATAAGTAAGAGAAAGAGAAAAGGGAGATGTAGTTAAAAAAGATGGCCGTTAGAGGGAGCGTGTGAGTATGCAGGCATTTCAGAACAAACTAAAATCTTCTCTGACAGCATGCAGCTTCATAAACTCCTGTCTTCTTCATCTGACCAGCTAGAATAGAGTGCTGCAGGAAATATTTGATTTAACCCTCATGCTTGTCCAGTTGAAATAGCCTTTGCTATGTGCTCCCAGAGATCCCATGTTATATGTCTAAAAATGGCCTAATAGTAATCGAAAATAACCTTTTTTTTTTCAATGCAAATTCTTTTTACATGTTTCTCTGACCTAATCAACTCAAGTTGTATCACCAAATAATGTGATACACTGACTATATTGGATATGGAAATGTCACTGTTACTGCAATAACCTACTTTTCTATAAACATGAATTCAACCATGAAACATACCAAACTTAAAATTACCCATTTTCTAAGAGGAAGAACATCTCTTCATACCCTATTTTTATGAAACATAACTATTTTAGAGGACCATAGAATGGCTCTCATTTCCAGTCATTAACAGAACCCTTGTCCATGAAATTCAGGGCAAGAAAACAAAGCAATTAACATTGAAACATTCTCTTATCAAAAAGGCTGCTCTGCCAAAGCAATAAGAAACAAAAGGCCTTTTACAAAACAGAATAAAAAATATTAAAAAGGCATCATTATTTTATTATGCAAATTCATAAAGCAGAATCTATATGCTAGGAGATATAGCACCTAACACATAAGCTGAAGTTAGGCATGGGATCAAATGCTGTAACCAGTCAGCATCGAAGACCAAATCTCTGTAAAATTCGAAATATGATTAAAAAAAGTGTCTGATTTTGGAAGTAGGAAGCTGATCAGAATGTCAGAGACTAATGGTGCAGACAACTGGGAGTCATTATCAGCTGGAGCCAGTGCTGCGTGAAAAAACAAATGGCACACATATGCTTTTCCCGCTCTGAGGCCTGTGTCCCCTTTTCTCATCCCCAGGGTTCCAACACTACAGCCTGTGTCTGTAAGAATAAGTGTGTGTGTGTGTGTGTGTGTGTGTGTGTGTGTGTGTGTGTGTGTGTGTGTGTGTGTGTGTGTGTGTGTGTGTGTGTGCTAGAAAAGACACTTCCTTCATTTGGACACTTCAAATCCCCTGGTTCCTGATCTCAAAATCATTAAATGTATTCTGCAAGAAAAGTTCTTAATATGCCTCTAAAATAATGATTGTGAACAGCGAGGACTTCATTTGTGAGCATGTGTGAGTGTATCTGCGAACATCAGTGTCCAGTGAGATCCTTCCCTTCTTCAAGAATCAGTTGCTGAGTTACCAAATGCACAGTATCACAGGAAAAGATATTGGATATTGTGTTCAGCATTTGTTTAAAATGGAGGGCTGAGGCAAGAGTGACTGCGCCATTCATTTGGGCTCTTTTGATGTAAAAAGAGAGGCTGCAGAAACCCCAGCACAAAAGCAGTCGACAGTTGATGTGAAGTGCAAGAAAGGACTCTGTGACGATGAGACAGTCAAGGTCATCTCGTCAATAGTTAAATGTGTCTAATGCGACACTATCCATAATGTGTAAAAGCATGAATACCGAGCATGAGTGCTTCGCTGAGGTACAGAACACACAGCTGCTAATTTAATCTCAGACTGTGGACTGATCTGAGGGAATGAGAAGGGAAAATCCCGCCCCCCCCCCCCAAAAAAAAAAACTATGATCATGCACAAGGGGAAGGGGGAGGGAGAAGGGTTTTGAAAGAAGAAAATGAGACTACAGGGGTACGGTAGGGAAGATTAGTGCCTGTAAGAAATACAGTCAGTTCCTCTGCTTCTATTGTTTCTAACAGGCTTCGCTTTGACGGAAAGGGTGGGGTTGTTAACGTGAACCGCATGCAGGTTTGTAATGCAATGCACCACCAAGAACAAGAAACCTCAATTTTCGGCTCGACAACAGAGCTGTTCTGCAATTAGAGAAAAATATATGCATAATGCAGATGGCAGCATTCACACTCAATGCCGAAAGGCTTTGAACCTCCTCGTGCACGGATTTGAAGTCTCCCTTCTCCAAGCTGTCTAAAAGACAAACAGAATTACCATTTCATGTGTAAGATTCTATTTCCCTGCTTAGCAGAAAACCTCTTTCAACTGGGATGGATTCGCAGGTTATCAAACAGAGCAAGAACCGTTGAGAGCTGTAATCCTCAACACCTGTCCCTTCTTACTGTCCACTTGGGGACCAGAGGTGTGAGCATACCATTATATGAGGGTACCGTCGATACAAACAGCTTTTGTTTTCTAAAAGCAGTGGTTGTCACCCGGTGGATTGCAGGTGTGTTCTGATATGGTCGTTGACAGGAGGGAAAATACAATACTAAGCCTGTTGCCTAACTTGCCTTAAAATGCCTTGTGAAAGTGAAGAAATTAACACCATCACATTAATATTCCAATAGTCAACAACAAGAACAATAACTCTAATAATGATACTACTAAACGATACTACTTAATTATTAATTAATAATTAAATATATATATATTTATTACATTATTATTTATTTTTCATAGATTATATTTTTGTATAATTTATCAAATGTATTGTGTTATTATTAAAAAATGATGGGTCGTTTCAACAGAACTTGACTGGGTCAAATATGGACTAATCAAACAGTTGGGTTAAATTTTTACATTAAATGTTTAACCCCAAGGTTGGGTTAGTCCATATTTGACCCAAAGTTGTGTTGAAAAAACCCAGCATTTTTTGGGGGGAGTGTACAACTGAAGAGTGCAGAGATCCCCAAAACTATAATATCAATAATATTTTCAAGGAAATTTTTGCTTTTGGTGCTTGATGTCCCATGTAATATCTGGATCCTGAAGCCAAACTAGTATTGAACCAGTGATCCACAAACTGATCACCTGAGGGTTGTTTGTATATTGAGGGGAAAGATATGAAAGGCCTGTATAGAGGGATACCTTCTGATATTCGTCCTTGGAGTGCAATGCCTGGCCGAGCTGTTCCTGTGTATACGCATAAATGGTTGATCGATAGACCGTTCCAACATCGTTGCCCTGGCGCATTCCTATCAAAGAAAATGTAATGATATGTCAGTGCTAAAACAGGGTGTTTGAGGATCTGGTTACGACACAAATGTAATTTTTGAGTTAACTACTCCTGTATATTCAATCTTAAACTCTATATAGACATCTGAGAACTAAAGTAAGTCATGTAACCATGATGTAATCATGCAGTTCAGCCACTGAGTGCATCTTCTGTTCAAAATTAGCATCTATTAGTACTTTAGTCTCTTGGGAAACAAACTCCCAAATCAATAAGAAAAGAAATTCCTGGGAAGAGTGCAATTTTAATTAAAGCTCTGTTTTGTTTGTTCTTGATCCAGATATGACTTCATAGATTCGGCAAAGATATTTTTGTTGGATGGGAAGAGGACATTAACTATGCTGAAAAAGCTGTATTGTACTGGACGGAACACTTGACTGAGGTCTTTACCTCATGTGATTATAGATTATTTTATATAAATTATTTCTGAGCTGTAAAACTGTAAAAATTACTTGGTGCATCTTAAAAAAAAAAAAAGTATGTTTTTTTTTTTTTTTAAACGGCAGTTCAACTTAAGCTAAATCATAATGATTTCAGTGTGAACATTAGAATGAGCTGAGAGTTAGTCATCACCACAGACAGAATCAGAGCATTATACTTGCCATCTCCATCAGACTGAATGTGATTGGTTGGTGAGACACTTTAATCTCTGATCTGAATCCTCTGGTCATGATTGCAGCCACTCAAACCATTGCCTCTCCTCTTTTGAATTCAAAATGGGCCTCTTGTGGCTCTCAAACTACTGGAACTTAAGATTGTATTATGTTAAAGAGCTTTTTTACAGGATTTTAAATGGCTTTTTTGTGCTTAGCCTTTCTGTGTTAAACAAAACTTACTGTGTACTGTATTGGGTTTCAACTAGTAATGAACTAAATATGATCATAAAGGGAGAGTTTACCCAAAAAGGACATTTTTGTCATTTCTTCAAAACCTGTATGACTTGCTTTCTTCTGTGAAACATAAAAGAACACACTCAGAAGAATGCTTTGGCTGCTCTATCGCATGCAATAAAAGTGAATAGAGACAGAGACAGAGATTGTTGAGCTTTAAAATGACTTAATAAATATTTGACTAAATTATAAAAAAAAATATAAAAGTATTAAAAAAGCTCTGATGCCATACAATTGTGGAGATTTGAGGAACAGACTTAAATTCATTCATTTAAAATCTTTCAGTGGAACATATTCATGTGGCATCCTATATGGCAAACTAAAAATATTTTTATAAAATACATAAAAATGGCCAAAAATATACTCCTAATTCAGGTTTAAAAATATATTTACATAAATACATATGTGCAATAAGTTAACAGTTAAATAGTTTAATATTTTTGGCCATTATATGCAAATATGTTTATTTTTTTGTTAAGTGTTTTTCCCAAAACTGTTTTAAATTTTATATTTCTTATAAACATTTCTCACAGTGTTTTCTTTTTTATTAAGTGTTAAACTATATTTTAAGGGTTAAACTAAATATATTTTTTCAATTTCAAATATATATATATATATATAGATCATACAGTTTTTATGTATTTAAAATACATTTTAGACATTTACACATTTTATGTATGGGATATTTAAATGAATGAAAACTTATGTATATTGCTCATTATAAGATCACACAAAGTCTTATGGCCTACTTTTAAGGTGCTTTTCAGAGCTCAATATTTCCTCATTCAAGTTCACTGCATAGGAAAAAAAACAACTTCTTTGTGTTCCACAGAAAAAAAGTCAGAATGAAAGGTTTGGAAAGACAAGAGGGTGAGTAAATGATGACAGATTTTTTAAGTGATTTTTTTGAAAGATTTTGTGTGTGTGATGGAATGAAATGTTACCTTGTGTAGGGTCGTGGCTTTCCCAAAATACCTTGAGCAGCTGTGCAAAGTTGATTTTCTCAGGCTCATAGACTACGCGAACCACCTCTGCATGTCCTGTTTTACCTGTGTGAGTTAGAGGAGCAGAGGTTATGGTGTAAACATCATCGTCAAAAGAGTCACAGTGCGCACACATGCTCGTATTAAACAGAGGTGGCCTGCAGTCCCAATCCACTGAGGTCATCAAGGGCCACTGATTTTGGCTTGACTGGCCACATCTCCGGCGATAAGGTCAGTCCTCCATATTGATTACATTTATGTGTCTTTTGACCCTTTCATAAAAGTACAAGGACAGTTAATCTACCTGTGTGTCATAGCATCAGCTGGGTGCTTTTCTATAAGCTAAAAAGAATTGCAACCTGAAGAAGGAAACCATGAAAAAAACTTCTAGAGGAAACTCTCCTTCTCTTAGACAGACTCATAACAACAAGAAATTATTTTGAAATGACTCACTGCAGGTTAGAAAGCATGGAGGAGGAGCATAGAGAAGCATCAAACAAACACATGCACAATGCATTACCTACTCTGCCTGATGATTATGCTCTCTTTAAGGTTGGATTCAAACAACAGCCAGCCATTAGTAGCATTCGAAAAAGAAGGCATGAAGTGGTTCAGACAGAGATTAAAATGAGAACTGCTGATGCTTTTCTTTTTCAATGTTTTTCAAGCACTGAACAAAACTGCAAGGTTTATTTTTTTACTTGTCCTACAGAAGCCATTGACGTTTCATGAAAGTATTCAGACAATTAAATGCAATTGCAATAAGGCTTGTTGAAGAAGTTAAAAACGCAATGGGGGAAATCACTGCACTGGCTGATAGTGTTGTTTATTTCCACTCATTGGAAATAAGTCTGCATTGTTTAGGGCCCATTTCACTAATAATGAAACTAGAAATAAAATGGCACAAAAACACAAAATGTGTGTGAAACACAATTTGCATGGCACCGACTTGCAGACTGATTGTGAATGTTAGGTTGTGTTTGCACTTTTAAAAAATTACACGGACTGTGCTGCAATACAATTCGTTAACATTTAGCACCTTGTTTGTGGTTTGCAATGTCAAAGTCAAACTCTGCTTTATTAAAATACTGCTTTATTTTTCAATTGTCAGTAAATAAAGAAATTATATAAACACTATACATTTTTAAAGAAACTGATCTTTTTTTATTCAGAAACAACACATTAAATTGATCAAAAGCGACAAAAATAAAATTCTTTAAAAAAAAAATTATATTCTTTAAAGAATCCTAAAATGTCAAATGTATCATGGTTTCCATTAAAATATTGAGCAGCATAAGTGTTTTAAGCATTTATAATAAAAATAAATGTTTCTTAAAAATATATCAAAATAGAAAACATTTTTAAATCAATCTAAAATTGCACAATAATACTATAAAATACACAATATAAATAATTTATGTAAATAAATTTAATTTAAATAAATTTAAAAATATAAATTCCAATTATTTAAATCATTCATTTTTGAGAAAATTACATGAAATTAATCTGTTTTTTTCTTGTTTGTTTGTTGTTATTTTTTCCCTCCATATGTTTGTTTACATTAATTTGAATCCAGAAAACTCAATTCATAGTATTGTCCTGTCTAGTATCTATAGTCTATATTTTGGACTGTGAGCAGCATGTTGCAAATGAATCACAGAGCATGAACCAGCTGTGACTAGAACACCAAAACAGAGGTCCTAATTCCATATCTCCTATCATTAATTTATTACCAAAGAAGTCTGCTTAATAATCTCTGCTTCAGTCTTATGGGGGGGGGGGGGGGGGGGTGCATTATGTCCTCTACATTATCTCCAGTAAATCTATATTGCTTTGATATTAAAAAAGTAATAAAAGACAAACCTGTGGGGTTATTTTCATTACCAGGCAAGACGGCAGAGGGGTAGTAACATTATCAGAGCTCAGATATGGAGAACCAAAGCCGTGCCATTGCCCATACACCCAGGGCTGTCGCATCAGTTCACATCTATACTCTTGGCAGTGTAAAAATGCAAATGCAAAATGCAAAAGCAAACATCATAGGTTATGTCATTCCCAGCATCATAAAAATCACAAAAAAAGTAATAGTATCGCAGTGACTGCTAAATACTGCTAAATGGTGAACTTTGTTAATGATATGTGATGATTTTTCATTAGCAGATGGGAATTACATGTTACAGTACTTGAATTTTGGCACTTGTTAATATTGGATACTGCAGATACATCATCTGTTCATATTTCTCTCTAATCATCTTTTTTATAGAACAGATTTAGAAACACTCATGTGCAGTATAAAAAAAGAAAGCAAAAATGTACATTTTCTGCACTTGTTGTAACATTTTGTCAGCATTTTATGCAAATGTTCATATGCAGCGGTAAGACAATGGCGTTCTAATGGAGGCATAAGAGCCCACAGCATTATCCTCGAACTGCGTTATGCATGTTGGCTTATGGGAGAGTAATGAACCCATTGAACCCGTTCCTACACTTCCCACTCCTCTCTTTACATTCATCCATTTCTCCCTCCCTCTTGATTTTATCTCTTAACTCTCGCTCTGCTCGGATTTCTTCCCTTCTTCATTTCCTTTTTGAAGCATCTCGCCTCTTTTTCTTCCCATCTCCCAGCTCAAATCCTTTTTCTAAACCCCCCATTTTTTTTTGGTGTAATCCCCTCACCCACCCCCTCACCAGGCTGTGCCGTTCTAGACGAGCTGAAGGTCGACCGCAGGCGGCCATATTTGCTGCAGCTTGAGACATACGTTCTAAGCGAAGGTACAGATGTAATGCAAGTATCAAGGGAAGTGCTTTTTACTGACCATCAATACAAGTGGGAGCAGTGAAAACTGCAATCCTCTGAAATTCTGAGATAAAAGGTTATGTGAGATGCTGCAAAGGCACAAGCACGCCATCCTCTCATGTTCTCTCTTTGTGCCGCTCTAATTCTGCATTGCAAAATGGGTGAAAAGAGAGACTATGGGCTGCTTCGGTTTTTCATTCTATGCCTTTTCTAGTTAAGGTGAATTTTAAAGGTTTTTTTTAATAACATTTTAAATTGCGCTGTGCTAACTCGTATATATATATATACAAACACACACACACACAAATGCTCACATTATTGTTCAAAAGGGGTCAGTGAGTGTTTAAGTATTTAATGCTTTGATTCAGCAAGGATGCATTAAATTGATCAAAATGACAGCAAACTTTTTAAAATTAAAAATACACACACACACACATATACATATGTATATATATATATATATATATATATATATATATATATGCACCACACAAAAATACCACATTTTTTGTAGAATGAGTCATAAGGTGCTATTTTCTATGATTATTTGCATTGTTGGCTTTATCCTTAGTGCATGTTTCTGCTTGGTGGACATGTCTGTACCCTTTAATCCCTGGTTAACACATGCTCTTGTGCAGACAAGACTGAGATTAACATTGAAAGAGAGCTTCATATGATCGTAGCACTTCCCTTCCCCCTCACATACAAGAGTAAAATCCAGTAAATGATTCTATCGCCCCCTTCCCAAACCTAATAGGCTGTCTACATTTTAAGACCTCACAGGCGCACCCTGATGGCACAGCAAAAATAAACACTAAAGATGACTCCTATTAGATTAGATTCATATTCTGAGCCCTATTTGTATGATGCTCAGAGTTTCTGCCTTTTTAATGTGTTTTGTCACTTATAGGTTTTAGCTTAGTAAAGATGCTGCTTTAAATGGTAGCTGCCTATGTAGGAATCAATGCAACCCACTAGGTCTTGGTGAAAAAGAAATGAAGCTATGCATTTGCACACAATTACAGATCATATCTAGGAGCAACTTTCCATTTCTTTTGAAATCTTGTTGTTTGTTTCAAAAGGATGTCAGCATTCAAACCCTGTATGGAGCAAAGAGTGTTGCCAACCATTTCAGCACCAGCATTCATTTAAGCACCACCCACTGGACAGCTCCCTCTGAGTTTTCAGCACCCCATGCCATATATACCTACGTAAGTTCTGCTTGCAGTGAAGGACCTGCTGAATCATCACACCCAGCTATACGACGGTTTTGATTCTTAAAATGTACGGTTTCTTAGAAAAAGGAGGAATTTAAATATAAATGCCCTGCAGTGAGAAACATGTTTGCGTTTATGTCGTCCAAACTTTGGAGTAAAGAATGAGTAAGCATACTCTGCGAGAGCCCATTAAATCAAATTCATTTGATTGGAAATTGTTGTGACTGAACTTGAGCTAATGCAGCATACAGGGAAAGAAATCTTGGGAGATCAAAGCCCAGGCCTGTCATGCTCTTCAAAGAAAAAAAAACTTGAGAGTAAGTAAAACTCCTTTTGTTAGACTAAGCACTTCAGGAGGCAGAATGAAGAATTATTTGTAATATATAATTGCAAAGAAACAAAAAAATTGGGTGTCCATTTAAATAATTCATACTTTATTTTATATTTTCTGTTTAATTATATTTTAAAATGTAATTTATTCATGTGATGCAAAGCTGAATTTTCAGCAGCCATTACTAAATTCTTTAGTGTCACATGAGCCTTCAGAAATCATTTTAATATGCTGATTTGCAGGAAATGTTGAAAACAGTTCTGTTACTTAATATTTTTGTGTAAACCATCATACATATTTATGTAGGATTGTTTGATTAATATTTATTTATTTATTAATATTTATTAATATATTTTTTGTATCAATTTAATGCATCCTTGCTGAATATAAGTATACTTAGTAAAAAAAAAAAATACACGTTTTAATGGCAGTGTATATGCTCTAGCCACCATTTGGGACTACTGCATTCATATTCGGTTTTCCTCTCTTGTTTTTTAAAGGAGCCTTAATTTTCAAAACCTTAAATCCAGGATAAGGAAGGAGAGGCTCAGATCCAAAAAAATCATCTGGCACAGCAAAGGAAAATCCACCCATGTCAAAAATGCCCATCTTGATTATTTCATTTGGGTAGAAGCTTCATGTTGGTTTTTACATGGGCAAACCTCAACAGTATGAGCATGTGTTATTTTTTCTTTGTATATTAGCCAGTTACCAGACTATTGTTATATGAGCAATGTGTTATCATTTTAGATATAAGCATATATGAACGCAATCTGGATGCCTGCAGATGTTACAAAAAGAACAAGACCGTAATTACTGTATGAATTCTGTACAGAATTCTGTTCTGTACATTTCTATGATAGATAGATAGATAGATAGATAGATAGATAGATAGATAGATAGATAGATAGATAGATAGATAGATAGATAGATAGATAGATAGATAGTTCAGTTTGTGCATTATTTATGATGCTCAAATTGTGTGCATCTTCTTTATGTAGCTAGAGCTCCACAAACAAAGAAGAAGAGAAGACAATTAGTCACTGAAAGCTTGTAAATGGTACTCAGTTACTGTACAGTTGCAATTTTTTAAAAGTTGAGTTTAGATCACATACCTGTGCACATCTCTTCATAGGTGGGGTTTGGGGTGTAACCGCCAGAGTAGCCTACTTGAGTGGAATAGACCCCCTTTTGGACCCAGAACTTCCTCTCAGCTCCCCAGAAACAACCCATACCTGTGTTAAATAGAGAAAATAAAAAAATATTCCTTTTATAGCCACAGACCATAACTGGTCCATAATTGAGACAAAAAAATATATATTTCTACTATTGGTGGAAATGACAAGGACAGCCTTGATTCTGAGAATATTTATAGTACTCATTTTATGGAAATTGTAATTTATACTTTGCATGTTTACATTACATGGAAAATCAAACCCATGACTTTGGAGTTGCTAGCACTATGCTTTACTGCTAGAACTGTTTGAACACAAAAACACAAAACTTATTCAATGGCTGTTAATAAGACAGCAACTGAATGTCTCTTTTGAGATATGTTAGAGCAAAATGTTGTTGTTGTTGTTGTTGTTTTCACTGTTTAGATATCCACATATATGCCGTTTGTTTGTTTGTTTTTTCCAAAAATTGTTTTGCAGTTTTTGCCATAGCACATTAGTTTAATGTGACTATGGGGCTGTCAAGCTCCAAAGGGACAAAAGCAACACCATGAAAGAAATATAGAAGTGGACCACACGACTTCCCGTTTCTAAAAAAAAAAAAAAAAAAAAAAAAAAAAGAAATTCATAGTTTGTGTTTTGATATTTTTTTATGCTTTGGAGATTCACAGAAAAAAAATTAAATATTGTAAACATGAGAACATTAAAATAGAAAACAAAAACAAATAATAATACCAATAGCAATAATAATAATATTATATATATATATATATATATATATATATATATATATATATATATATATATATATATATATATATATATATATATATATAAAATTTATTTTTTTATATTACAGTTTTTAACTGTATTTTTGATCAAGTAAATGAAGCCTTGGTGAGCATAAGAAACTCATTTCAAAACAATAAAAAAAAATGTTTAAATATTTATCTGACTTTTCCCCTCACCAAATTCTATTCACAGTGTTTTTTGTTTTCTGCTGGGGCTGAGTCTCCTCTAGCATCTTCCCACTGGTATTAAATCAACCCCTAAAATTCAAAGCTCTGTAAACTAAAGACTCCTCCATCACACATTTACTCGGGGCCAATAAAAACACATCAACCACCATAAAACTAACACCGCCTGTAAGCATTTATTACCAAATAATACTTCCCCTCTATAACAGTAAAAATAAATTAGAGGGTAACTAGTATATCGTTATCTACCACAACGTCCCATGGGCAGAAAGTAATTCAATTGTTAAAAAAAAATTAAATAAAATACGTACACGACTGTCAGCTTGACCAGATTTTTCTGATTTACAAGCTGCTGTGGAAAAGTGAGCATAAGGCGAATGATGGAGAATCTAGAATCTGGAGCTCAATTACAAAGGCCCATTGGGACGCCCAAACGCCAAGACTATAAAATGACGCTTTCACACGGGGGATGTTCAGTAAATGAGGGTGAGTGCTGTTCATGGCGTCTAGCAGTCAGAAAGGCAAGTTTTCATGAAGCCAAAGGTAAGAGTTACCTTTCATCACTCTCAGCAGGGGGTTGTGAATTGCAAAGGCACATACATACTTTAAATATTATTTTATTTGTATACAAGGCCCTGTAATAAAACAGCCATTTAATTCGTGTCTGCCATGATGAATTACACAGTTTGAGAACAAATGAATTTATTAAAAAGACCTTAATCAGCAGGACACAATTAAATCGCACAATCCTCCCCTTTATTTTCCTCCCGTTTTGCAGTTTTGATTTTGCACTTCTTGAAGGGGTGCATGAGGGGGGACTAATTACCTTCCACCACGGGTCATTTTAGCTGGATCTACCCCCACGCCGTGATGACACGCACACACGCACACATACACACACACACCTCTCTCAGCTCGGATCACTTACCGAATAAGACCATCTGCAATCCCTCTGGGAACGGTGGCACTGTCCTGTTACCATTCACGTCGTGTTTAGCTGCAGAACACAGGGGAAACAATGGAGAGAGTGCCCTTATAAATCAACACAATGTCAAAAGGATTTCATAATGTGCTCTTCCCAACGCAGCTCACAGTAGGGAAGAAGCTCCCAGGAGGATAGTGGCTCTATTCATACACAGCTCATTAAGTTCAACCCTTAAATTTTGGGTTGATTCCTTTATCTTTCGCTTAAGGAGCACCAAGAAGACAGGAAAAAATCAGGGAAGGGCGAATGATGGTCATTCATTTCTACGCATGTTGGAGGGGAGGGGAACAACACCTGGTCGGATTAATGTATGTCAATGCGACGTTTTAACATGTGACAGGGATACAGATGGGCCGAGGCATGGTAAACCATTGTGTGGATTAGAATAAATGGAGGTCACTGAGTTCAACATCTGGGCGCAGCCATGCCGGAGCTTCAACATGCACGTACTGTACGACTATGTTGCCATGGCAGCAGAGCATGCCAATACAGCCAGGCGGATGGTAGACCTACAGTACATGCCAAGCAGCAGTTCACTGTATCACTCATGGCCACACTTTCTTCAAAAATGGATGGTTAAACCACTCTGTGTTTTAATTCTGGGAAAAGCTTTACATGTTAACTTAATTATGCTCCATTATTAACAATTTTCTTGTTAAAGAAATACTCAGTCCATTGTTGACTATTTTTCTGTTGAATTAATAAATAAAATGAAGTCATAAATAAATTGTTACATGTTCAGTCTAATGCTGACTCTATTTTCTTTCATTTTAGATCCTCCTTTTAGTTTATCATATCTAGAAATTGTGTTTGCATCCAAAGTCAGTGGTGTGTTTCACAAAGGGCTTCATGAAACGTGGCTGTGATTTTAAACAACAATAATAATAATCCTAGGTGAAACAGAGTGACCTTCTCTTGGCGCAGTAAACCTTTCCATTTTAGAATTAAAATGGCACTCAAACAATACAGTGAAAGAGAGGCTTTCTGTGGAGGCCACAGCTCTAATCTAATCTGTGTAAGTGGACTGAAGAGAAGCATTAGAACAGACTTCATTAAATCACTTTCACATTCAGACTGTCACTGCTGATCTGTTTCAACCGCTCAACACTCTCTTACACCACACAGTACATTGAGCAAACATTTATTGTAGTCACTTAATTCAATATCAATGAGTATAAAAAGATAAACATTTGGGTTGTAATAATTCTTAAAGAATTTGAATTGTTTTTTAAAGTGTTATTTTATCCAAAAATGAAAAGTCTATCATCATTTACTCACCCACATACCATTTCAAACCATAAAAAAGGTTTGTTACTAATTGATAAATCAATAACCTAGACTGTAAAAATAACATGCAGATGACATTACCTCACTACTCTACATTATTTTTAAATGATCATTTCGCTTTTCAATTTTTTTACCTTGAAGTATCAGTATCAACATCATTCCGTAAATACTGTACACTGACTTTTAATAAGGCGAATGGTTTCGGTTTCTTTCTCACACTTCTGTTGTTGTACGTTGGAGCAGGTAGGAAATTCCGCAACAAGGGTAGATTGCTTTACAACAGCAACAAATGCACATGTACAGCTTATCCACTTACTTAACTGAAATATACACAAAACTGCATACTTCATTGTAAACTTTTTCTAGCCCAATCAAATAATCTTAGAAAAAGCAATGGAACCAAAACCAGTTTATTTGTCACACTTGAAATGGACAAGTCGCACACATTGCATTATGTGATATAGCATTCCAGGACAGTATGTTTGCATACAGCACATTGAAATGAATGAGGTCACACAGGGGTTCTGTATGCATATAGAAAATCTGCAAACTACACACAGTTCACACAATACAGTCTTTTAAAAACAGTTAAAAGCAAGCCATTCAGATCAGTCACCATATGTTTCTCAGGCCCGGTCTGCAATGCATACGCACAGAGTGGAGTAGTGTTATTGATCTGCAGTGCGTCATTCTGGGAAAAAGTAGCTTGCCTTACAATAAGGACTGGCAAGAGTCGAGGGTTGGTTCAGTGGCTGCACTTTTGCCTTTGAATGTGAGAGGAGTGACCAAGCCACTGCCCATGCTGAGATACAGAGCTTTCTATTACCCTCTCACCACGCTCCTGCTCTCTAATGGCCAGCACTCACCTTAGCTGTATTTCAGTGCTATAGTGTATGGTTACACCTCAACCCATTCCATCATGTTACATCCAAAGCAATTACATCCTGACCTCAGAGCACAGACCCAGATTGACCGGCGTTTGGAAGCAGATCTTGGGGGGAAAAAAGTACAATCACTCATATGAACTTACATGACCTTTGCAAATACCCATATATATACCCAAGGATTTTTCTTTTTTTTTATAATACAAATTCGGAATGATTCACTAATGAATCTTTCAGACCTACATGGTTCAAATCATTTAATGAAAAGAGTGGAAAAAAATGATCAAGATGATGAACAAGAACATTTATGTGATTAAATATTTTAAGGATAAATATCCATATAATATAACAGAGAAGAATTATATACATATAATTATATACTATATACTGTACTATACTATTCTGTATATACTACATAAGAGAATTGATAAAGAATTTAAGAAAACGTAATGTATATCATTTCTATAAATGATATAAAAATCCAACAATTACTAAAAACAACAACTTAAAAATATGAAATCACATAAAATTGCATCACATTCTTGTGTATATGTATATACAATTTATAATATAAAAATAATGAATAAAAAGTAAAATGTAAGAATAAATAAATAAAAATATATAGGCAATACATTTTACATTATATTATTATTATTATTGTTATAGATAATTATACTTATATACATTAAATATATTTATAAAAAATTGTTTGTTTGATTTTCAGCTAATGCTGACAGAAAGGTGTTGACAGTAAGGCCTTAAACCTGCATTATAGCGCAGCTGAAAAAAACTGCAAGCTTGCATGCGTGTCTATGCCCGAATCCCTCATTATATTTAAACAATAGACCGGGAGAGATCTGCCTACAGAATGACAGTGAAAGCGGCACAGAGTCCTCCGTGTTCCTCCAGTTCATCCCTTGCTGCAGTGTCTAAAAAAGCACAACCACACCAAGGCCTTTTCTCTGCCGTGGCTAATGCCCACCTACCACATCCCTCTACTTTCATTATCTTAACACAGAGCCGGTAATTGCTGTCTTTCTGGAACAACAGAAGCATATTCATTAATGGTCGGACACCCCCCACAGTCAGATAAACAATCTAAATGTAAATGTCAGCAGCCAAAGACAATGAGTTGAGACCGAATACTAATGGCTCAAATCTAAGCGTGGAACACTTTCCTCTCAGCCGAAGAGGTTGGGGGGAGAAAGATACAATGGAGTGGGAGGGGAGGGGAGGGGTATTATGAAGCATTCTCTCCATCCATCCGTCCCTCCCTCTGTGCATCTTCCATAACCCCCCCCCCCCCACCCCTTGTTTATCCAGTGCCACGTGCCAAAGTATTCCCTGCCGCCCCAGTCCTTTGATTCATCTCTCCCACAACATCACTGAAATTCATATAGTGCTTTACATTTTATTAATCATTGCTGATCACAAGCTCTTTTGGCTTTTCTGAAAGAGGCAGGCCTTCATTAATGGATTAAGAAAGAAAAATATAATCTACTGGCTCTTAAAATTAATGTTTCAAGTTCAAGTATGAATACAGAGCTGTGCTTAGATAATTTGTTCATCAAAACCAAGAAAATTATTAGCATGACAAACATCTTTTTGGTGCTGCCTAATTATCGTGTTCTTGGCAAACAGAGAAAATAATATCATTCTCACTCAAACTTCTTTTGTGTGGATTTCATCTAATAATTAACACCTGAAGAAGAAACCATAGCATGAATTTGTTACATTACATTACATTTTCTTTGCATATGCACACCTCAGGCGTTCTACTGACTGAAATTCTGTGCAGGGACAACTTTGTATGTACATCTCGTTTCTGCTCGGTAAGTTTTTGACAATCATTTCCGAAAGCTTCTCCACAAAAAGACAGGCTCCCAAAACCATTTTCATGAATAACCAAACTTCACTGACGTGTAAATCTAACATTGAATAAGCAATAAGTAATAATAAGCAATAATAACTAATAAGCAATACAGCACCATGACAGTCCCACCCCTAAAGCAAACGTTTCCGCTCTCTTAGACTGTTCTGTCCGGGTTTTGGATGAATAACTAGGCTGCCTAGGAGCCTTTTTTGTGAACCCAAAAAAAACTGTCAAAATAATGAGGCTAATCACAGGAAAGTCTTTATCCGTGCTGGCATTTGCACTCTCTGCCAGCCAATGTCATTCCTCCGCAGCGCTCTTCGAGTTAGTGCTGCTCTATTTCAGCACCGCACACCATAGCTATGAATATTCTATTAAATATGTAGAGCTCCACAAAGAAAAGCCAATTTGAACTGACAAATATTAAGCGGTATTTAAGTCACCATAATTTATGATCACCAGTATAATTTGGTCATGTCACTTTAAACTAATTTTGCCACATATTTGGAATAAACAAACACAAGATTAAAGGAAATCCTCAAAGTTATAAATTAACATTTTAAATGTAACATATTATATGTATTTAACTAAATATAATGATTTTTTTAAGATGCAGAATTGTCCCTTTTAATTAATAAAATACTAATATATATACTTTTTACATAATTACGATTTAATATAAAAATGTGTTTTGTATCTGCAGTTTGACAACAGACACAGAATTTCCCCTTTTTTTAAGAAGCTCACAATGCCCTTTTTATGATGCAAATCATTTTTCAAATAAATTAATTCCTAACAGGCATAATCCAAAAGGGGTTTAATTATTTTAAAATTAAATTACATTTATGCATTTAGCAGACGCTTTTATCCAAAGCGACTTACACTGCATTCAGGCTATCAATTTTTACCTATCATGTGTTCCTGGGGAATCAAACCCCCAACATTGCGCTTGATATCGCAACGCTCTACCAATTGAGCTACAGGAACACTAAATATTAAATGTTAAATATTTTAAATATCACCTTTCAAAACTTCCATGATCCGAGATATGGCACAAAATCCATCATTGTGCAGGCATCAATCTGGGGTGTGATTCTGTGATATAATTAATGATCTTTTTAGGCCAGTGTTGACTGAATCTGCTCTCATCTAAACAGATTGTTAGATACGGCGGTGAGATGCTGTATTAATCTATAATAGATAGAGTACGGAGTGATCCACTGGCTGAAAATTCAAACTAGCAGCGTAATATTCCCTCTCTCTTGCTTTGATGATCCTGCAGGCATGGCTACACTCATTTACAACATGTTCATAGCTCTCAGTTTCCTTCATCAGGTCTCCATTGATCTATCCCAGCCCTACCCCTACAGCCAATACAGGCTGAATACTACGCCACTCACATTAGTATTCTACTCTTAACAAGTGAAGCATCTACCTAAAAGTAATAGCTTAACATTTATCACAGCGTAACAATTGTTCAGTTGAATCTTTTCAGTTGGCTCTTATTGGATGGTTCTTTCAATTGTCTTATATGTAGCTCGTTTGAGAGTCTGATTCATTCTATTGAAGCGTAGGCCTACACTACATGACAGAAGCTCACTGGCCTTTTATGTTTTAAAGTCTGTGACAAGAAGTTCTTGATCATAACCAAGGGTCACTGATGCTCTTCTACTGTACAAAAAAAAAAATTTGTACTACTACACAACTTATATGGATCATTAAATGGAAATCGATTTTTAGAACCACATCGTGTAGCTGAAACGTTGTCTCTCTATTTTTCTTTGCAAATCAGGCAAGTGACCACAAGCCGATGTTGGTTCTTTACAATATGTCAAGAAATATCTTGTAAATAATTGTCCTCGGATTTTAAACATACATTGTGTGTGTGTGTGTGTGGGGGGGGTAATATTTTATATACACATACACTCCACCAATCAAATGATTGGGGTTTCATGAAAGAAATCAATAAAACAAACAAACAAATATTTAGTAAGGATGCATTCAACTGACAGTGAAGACATTTAGTGTTTAAAAAAAAAGGATATAGCAAATAAATGCTGTTCTTTTCAACTTTCTATATTCTAAGAATCATGAAAAAATGTATCATGCTTTCCACAAAAAATATAAAGCATGTTTCTTTAAAAATGTTTCTTGAGGACCAAAGCAACATAGAATGATTTCTGAATGATCATGTGCCAAGAGAAGATGCTAAAAATGATGCTAAAAATTTAACTTTGCCATCACAGAAATATGTGTTAATATATATATATATGTATATATATATATATATATATATATATATATATATTATGTCTCTGTGTGTGTGTCTTATTTTAAATTGTAATAATATTTCACATTACTAATGTTTTATCGCATTTCTGATTAAATAATGGCTTCTTATAAAATACTTCTTTCAAGTATTTATATTTTTCATGAAAATTTGATTTAAAGTTAGGACTGGCAAAGTCTGGACACACATTTTCATCATCTAAAATTTTATGTCATTACAGTCACCATAAAATAGACATGACTTTCCAAGACAAAACTGTGACAAAATAAGGAAAACTGTGAAATTAACAGGGATGAGGGATGGATTGGAAATACTGAATAATGCTTGCTTAAGCAACTTCAAAGATCACTCCAGCAAAGACGTACGTGTATGTCAAAAGGAATATAAAAACAGTCCAGCCACAGTGCAGCTCTCAGCGCTTTTGTTTTCCCCATTCTGTGGTGAAGAGAGCCTGTGAAACGCGATTGGAAATGGTTGTGCAGAGGGGATCAGGCTATAGTGAGCACTCTGTGTGCAAGGCGATATGCTATCTCAGCCGTGCACCTCTCCTCCCCCCTCCAATGGCTTCCTCCATGCCTGCAGATTAGCAGGCCCATGAGGCATGGGAGTCAGAGTGCACACGCAGCCAGACGACAGACCCGCGACTTAGGCAGCACGTGCCTCGCCCCTCCCCCCTCCAGAGTCTCCCTGCATCCCTTTCCACCCCCATCCTGACTGCCTCTATTCAGAGTGACAGTGATGAATGGGCATGCTAGGCTAATGGCGGTCTGCGACTGATTGGAGAAGCCTCCTTTCTTTTTAATAACAGACCCAGTGGCCGTCATCAGCTGCATCATTTCTTCACAACCACCGTTAGTACCATTATGGCTATTGTGAGCCATAATAGCAATTATCTTAGCAGAGTGAGAGTGCCTTGATGCAGAGAACAGCCATTTCGATCTGAGAGTGCTACGCCGGAGACTTATGAGTGGCAAACACAAACAGCAGGTAAATGCTAAGAGAAATTAGGTGAAATTAGCTTGGCTAGCGTTCTTCTTCAGCCAGGCTTCTGTAAACAGTTTAGCAAAGAAGCCGTTCAGAAAGGTTCTCAAGAAGACACTGAATGAGTTGTGAGCTGGCAAACAAGAACTTAAAAAACATTCCTACGGTACTTCAGAATGTGTTGGAGATGTTCCTTGTAATAGCATGGGAGGCTTGATTTCATTCACTTGTGTTGAAATAAGGCAGCCACCCGATCCTCTTCCAACTCAATTCTGTGTGGGTTTGATATGGTTTTAGCTTGCAATTCACGTTTGTACACACACACACACACACACACTTATACACATCTTTTAAACTGTCTCCATCCTGATTTTGCAGGGTCCTTCTATCTAGGCTCTTCATATACAATATTTATACTTTTAATAGCAATAGGTTTTGAATAAAAGTTCCTTATCACTTGTTTCCTTCTGCACTTTTGAATCTTATCTTACATTTTTCAGTTTTATTCTATGAAAGGAGCTTCAAACTGGTTTGCTGCAGGAGGTTAATTACTTATTCTCAATTTAAAAAAAGGCCCTGTTGGAAAGCCAGTCACCTTCAGTCCTTGCACTTGTGCCCTTGTGCGCATACTCTGATATATGCACACACATGTTCGACTGTTTTAAACCTCTATGGAATGCATTATGTTCTGACATAATTTTTTTGACATACCATGGGTCTAATAAAAATTTAACTGGCAATTTTGGAGAAACAAAAACATTGCCCTGTAACTCATATAATAATAATGATAATGATAATAAATAAATTAATAAACAATTGCAGTAATATAAGTTATGGCATGGCATTTAACTCTCAATAAGGAAATGCATTAAAATATTTTATGTTGCAGGATGATCATATGGTGACAATGTATTTTCTCACTGTACAGACAGACAGAGATAGTTAATGCATAAAGTTTTATCAAAACAATGTTATATAAAGCTGATCTGTGAACAAAAACATCTAACCTAATCTATCAGTGATTCAACACAAAATTTCAGAAAAGTGTAGAAATCTGTTTAAATGCATATATTATTATTCCAGGAAATGTTTAACTTCTTTGTTTTTATTTATTTATTTTTCATTTTTCATTTATTTATTTATTTATTTATTGAAAAGTGGGAAAGTGAACAAAAATGATATATTGCAATATGGCAACACTACTACACCATAGAGGGAAAATGGACTGCTAACGAAGATGACAAACTACTGTATATATGAGCCATAATTATCCTTTTATGCAAAGGGAAATCAATTAATAAACAAATCGTGCTCATGCAGATTTATTAAACATTACATCTTAGATTCAACATGCACATTTACTCTATACACAAACATATTCGGTCCAACAGCTAATTACAAATTTCAAAATATCCTGGAATGAAGAGAAGAGTGGATAGTAAGATGAGGAATGAATGAGCCATTAAAATACGTTACCAAGATGGACAATTTGTCAGCATCAAGCATCCAAACAGATGAGGCTCTGAGGGTTTGCTCTGCTTTGATTCCACAGCGGGGGCCATAATAGGAAATGAGAATGTGGTCAAATACCACAAAACATTTGGGCAGGGACCCAGCACTCAGTAGAGTCATCATGGCTCGTCTTAATTCAAAATAGACAAATGCTAGATTGATCTTTACTGACAGGCCTTAGAACCGGGATTGAGCATGATGGAGGTTTTGCAAGGACACTTACAGTACATTAAAAATGATTACTTTCTCATTTTATTCAATTATCAGTGGGTCAGTAGTTGCATTTAAATTGAACAAAAAAGTTGAAGTCCGAGGTGTTATAAATATGCAGTCACATTTACCATTTTTTTTTGCAAGTATTTTATTTAATTTCAAGTGAAAAATATTTTGTAACAAGTTCAGATTGGTCATGCAAATTCAGAAAAGTGCTTGGTCTGAAAGTAACTTTTGCTTGAGCAGTGATTTATACTTTGATACCTTTTTGATAAAGGTTTTTTTTTTTTTCACAAAAAATTGCTAATATGACACACCTTATAATGTGAAACCAGTGCCAGTGTCAGCTGGATAAGCAGAAACTGACTGATGAATGCCATGACTGACCAATCAAAACTCAGTATTCCTGAGAGCCATGTGATTGAAATAAATAAAGGCTAAATATAAAAAAATAGACTAACCGAAAAGGACAGAACAATCTGGATACAAGCTCCATAACATAGATGGATTTCGAATGATTGAGAAAGATCAACTTAATTCTAAAGGCAATAATGGTGGGGGGAAAAGACCCCATAAGAAATAATATCAAACAACTTCAAGCCAAACTATAGCACTGCCATTTCAGGCGGAAATATTGGTCTATGCTTGATTTATTGCTCTGTATAGGTCTCTAAACTATACACAATTTCCAACCAGTAGCAATAACTTATACACAGGAGGGTTTTAAAACTCATGGAATGGATGATGTGCTTATTAAATATGAAGTCACACAGTCTTGAACCCGCAACCCCTGTCCACGTTGATTGAGGACCCTATCTTTGTCTTTTCCCTAAAAGTGAAATTTTTTACTCCAACAAAAAAGTTTAACACTCCAGCCTCCACTCAAACAATTTTTTTCTCAAAGTCGTAAGTCTCCAGAAATGGGTGACTATTGGTTTGACGGGGCCATAAATGCAGTCCACTCATTAAAGCACTGCTTTACGGGTGGTTAAAGGGATATTTCACCCAAAAAGGAAAATTCTGTCATCCTTTACTCACCCTCATGTCGTTCCAAACCTGTACGAGTTGCTTTCTTATAATGAACATAAAAAGATATTTTGAAGATTGCTGGTAATCAAACAGTTGGTTGTTCCCATTGACTTCCATAGTATTTATTTTCCTACTATGGAAGTCAATAGAAACAATCACCAACTGTCAACATAAGAAAGCAACTCATACAGGTTTGGAACAACATGAGGGGGACTAAATGATGATATAATTGAAATGTTTTGGTGAACAATCCCTTTAAACTCTGTTGTTCAATTATAACAAACCATTCCATTCCATCTGAGATCGAAGAGAGCAGTACACAATAAATAAGTTATTTTGGGTTACTTTCATTTCTTGGATAGAATTCAGCATTCATTATACATTAATACAGAGTCACAATTCAGTGCCATTGCTTAGTTGTTGTTTTTTGAGCATGTATTTTATATCTTCAAAGTATACGACATAAAGATATATAAATGTACAATAACATTTAAAAAAAAATAAAAAAAATTGTTATTGTACATTAAACATTTAAAATGTATACTCAAAATCACTGTAAATAAATAAATGTCTTTTAAAATTAAGGCTAAAATATATATATTGTAAAAAAAATTATTAAAGAAATATGTCAAAACATTAGAAATCTAAAATAGTATATTATATTATTTTTATTATGTACTACTACTACTACCACTACAATTTGATAATAATAATAATTATTATTATTATAATTATTAATAATATTGTTATTATTAATACATTATTTAATTGATTTATTTATATTAAATTAAATAAAAAATAAATACAATAAAAAAATAGTTTTGTTTTGGTGCCAGTGAAAACAGGGCAGTTAGAAATCTGAACTTATGGCCCAAACAAGCAAGCAGGAAAAAAAAAAATACTGTTTTACTGACCCCGAGTGATGTATCAGATACATCTCTGTCAGACTCCATCACTCCTATTGTCAGTTAAATAAAGGAATATTTCCGTGGTTGAGTGTGGAGTGATTAGATTTTTCATACAGTCATGACAAATGAGTCATCAAATGGCGCTTGGTCTGACTGATGTCCAGTCAGCATCTATTATTCTGGATGTTTTTGATCGACAAACCTTGAGAGATGCAGCAGGAGTTCAGATTTTACTGATGTGCCTCTTGTTAAGGGTTCCTCCAGCTCCCTCAGGCCTTGCCCTTTGGTCCCTCTGCAGTCTAGCAGCCTCCCTGTGGACTTGACTCCAATCAATGCACAGGGAAACCCATTAAGAGCCACGACGCCAAGAGTGGACTGGGGCCAAATGCACCCTTAACAAAAGCGAGAGTGGCCAACATCAGTTGAGTTAAGGGGTTGTGAAAAATGTGTGTGCTGGGAGGGGAAAGGGACTGGGGGTCTTGCTCTCTTGTCTAGAAGGAACCTCACAATAATGTGGCCCTGCGGAGCCCACTTTGTCAATGGCTGCAAAGAAAAGGATCTGAAAGTACTCTGTGCGCTTGTGCAATTAGCCATCTATGGTGGCAAATATATCTCTCAGATTCTATCAAGACAACTTGCATCCTATTCAGTTTGTGCTACCCCCCCCAAACAAGCTTTTGTGCCACCTTAAGGTAGATTCTCTGTGAATAGGTGGCTTGTTGCATTTGTCGGGGGGTCTTAACTTGACCTCTTCAAAAAAGTACATAAAGTAAAATTTGATTAGTTTGCAGCCAAATGAACTTACTCCAGTCTTTAGTGTCACATGCTCCTTCAGAAATTATTCTAATATGCTGATTTGAGCATCAAACAATATCTGTATAAACAATATCTAGCATAAATGCCACAGGAAGTACTGAATGTACTTTACAGCTTTTGCCATTGGCTAAAGCACCAGCCGAGCAATATGTGGGAATGCTAACAGCTAATAGCTAGCTTTCTCCAGTCCGCATATGGTTTTAAAGTAACAATACATGTCTATTTATTAGCAAGTAGCAAATCAACAAAGAAAGCCACATACTGTTACCACATGTTTACAACTGAATTGCTAAAACTCAATATATATTCCACCAAGTGTGTACAAAACATGCTAAATTTTATGTAGCCAAGCTAGATGGCTAATGTTAGCTGTTTAGGCTGTTGAGTCTTTGATTTCTCATTATTCCTCATAAATACAGATTACTAGTTAGAAAAAGTAAAAAAATATTGTTGCTATTATATAAATCACCCTTATGAAAATTAACCATGGCAAAAAAAGAAAATTTTCCATAACATGTCTGCTGCCGCAGTTTCACTCCTAACATTAAACACATTCCAACAACAGATAAGGAGAGAGTCGGTTTACTTTGAGCCCATGCTGTTCAAGTGCTAATAAATGGCTGCTAGTCTCTGCCCAGCAATCAGGAGCTCAATAAGTAATAACCATTCACCTTGGCTAGTTCCACACCATTACACCAGCACTGCTGATGACTCAGGAGACACTGCAGACGCGGCAATCACTAAAAGACTGTGGGAGGGGGAGGGATGGAAGAGGGGTTGAAAGGAAAGGAGGATGAGGAGGAAAGGAGGAGAGTAGTCAGAGCCTGAGAAAGAAGAATGACGACCTGGGAAAGAATACAAAAACGAAGGAAACCAAGAATGTTAGACTAATGGAGGACTGACAGTAAAATGATGAGACACTATTACGTCATTTCCGGATGAAGCTTTTCAAAGAAGAAAACTGCTGCTTATTCTCACAGCTGCAATGTAATAGCAATGCTTGTCAACTTGAAAAAGGCCTTATATTATGGTTTCTTTATTCTGCATAAGCATTCAGATACATTCCTATGCCTATGTTCATTCATCCATCTCCTCATCTGTCACTGTATCCTCCAGTAGGGTCAAGTAACATGCAAAGCATATTAAAGAAGATCAGTACACTTTGGGACCATCTTTGTCTCCCTTGGGCATCTTTTTCCAGTTATTTGAGCTGGAGTGTCTGCTTGAATGGGGAAGGACTGAAATATCCAAAACTGTTAATAATAATACATTTTGCTTCTCAAATCAGACCATGTTCTTTTCAGGCTGTTCCAGCTGATACTCTACAGCTAATGTATGCAACACAGACAAAACATAAAAAAGGAAGTTTGTACATACCTAAATACATCATAAAATGGTTTGACTAACAGAGTCTGACTTGTTCTAACATTTTGGGGGGGAAATAGTGTAGGGATCTTTTTTAAAAGAAAATTTACACAGACAGGAAACCTGGTTTCCACTCTGTTTTCCAGGAAGAGAAATCATGTTGATTAAAAATATAAAATACATTTTTAAAGAAATCAAAACTTTTATTTAGCAAGGAGGCATTTTAAGAGTACAACGTGCATGTGCATTTTGTAGCACAATAATGTCTGAAGTCAAGCTTGAATAGCTAGAAGCGTTTGCATGTTCCCTGAACAACATTTAACTTGTGTTTTCAACTATGACCATAGTCATAGCCATATGACCATAGCCTTTTATCAAAGTTCCAAAACTTGGATTCTAACATTACGCATGGCTCTTATGCATGGTCCGGTCAGATAGGGGATAGAGAATAAATCACTGGTCAACCAGACACTCTCGTCATTGACCATTAAAACAGACCACAAGTGCTGCTGATAGCCTCCATACATCTATACTGCAATAAACTTTCAAAGCACGATGTCCTCATTTACCACAAAAACACGGCCTGTTCGATGGCTCTCTGCGATCTAGCACTAGGTCTAGCACTAGCGACACAGCGTCTGTCTTTATAATGAGATCTGATGAGAGGAGCGGCTATGCTCTCAGCTATTACGGCCCATTGTTTTAGCTGATTATACCGGCTGCGTGTCTGCAGCACTGCCAACATATCATAATCAGACAAAAAGGAGAGACAAAACTGGCGAACCTACGCATGGGAAGAAATCAGCAACAATTCACACTTGAACACCGTCTGGCCCTTAATCTCCTGTAAAGCAGAAATGGATAAGAAGGACAGAATTCCTCCCATGCTAGTTTGCATCACCGTGATGTACAGAGAAGGTTTGGCCTATATGGACCTTAAAAGCACTTTGTCTGGAGGTGAATCTAGTCTCTTTGTGCAAGGAGGAAATAGTAGGCAATCATATTGCTGACATGAGACTCTGGCCAAGCTCTTATCCATTACAAAGCTTAAAGGGGAGACAGGGCACTTGTGTGTTGGAGAGGCCATGTCATCCAGGATGCTTTTAATGTGCACCCATTAAGCTGGTCAATAGGTTCCCAGAGGTCCATATCCTCAAGAAAGAGATCCACTGCTCTTTTGAAATGTCCAGCGGTTGACTGCAGTCAAACATACAGCTGGGGATGATGAGAAGGTGAAAGATTGAGATTGCATGAACTCAACACCAAGATAATGTGCTTGTTAGCAGAATCTGATGAGCAAAACATGGGTGGACTGGTGGAACATCTTCGTATGCAGCTCTGTCTGAGAAAACAGCATTCAAAAGGTAGAAAATCGATCCATAACACTTTCAGAACACTTTAGCTTCTTATGTTACACTGTGAATTGCATCCATTTAATAAAGTAGGGGCATCTGATGCCTGATACAGACACTAAGTCACATAAAGACTCGCATGGTTTCAGTGTAAAAGGCATTTTATACAATACATGGCAGTTGGTTTACCATACAAACATGTAAGTGGAATTGCAATGGCAGCCGTTATTGCTTTAGCTCAATAATACTAGTTAGCAAAATTAATTTCTTTTCTTTACTATTTGTTTATTACTGTAAATATTCAATTATACAATGCCTATAAGTGAAAGCTAATAAAATCATAGGCTTTGGTAGACACTATTAAGGGGCTCCAGTAGGGCTGCACGAATAATCAAAATAAAACTGAAATCACAGTGTGACTTAAAGGGTCATGAAGCCCCCCATTTCAGCACTGGTTAGTTCCCACCACAGTTTTAAAAAATGCTAAAAAAAAATTGGGCGTGGAGCGGAGCATAGGAGGTGGAAGAGGTTAAAACCATTGAGTTAAAAAAACAAAACAAATAAATGCACAGCCATTTGCACTCTGGATCGAAAACATGACCATAAAACCAATCTTAAGTCACTGGGGTATATTTTTGGCAATAGCCAAAAAAACATTGTATGCATCAAAATTATTGAGTTTTCTTTTATGGTAAAAAATCATTAGGATATTAAGTAAAGAACATGTTCCATAAATATATTTGGTAAATCTCCTACTGTAAATATATCAAAACTATGCATTCCTAAGAATTCATTTGGACAACTTTCAATGTGATTTTCTCAGTATTTAGATTTTTTGCACCCTCGGATTCCAGATTTTCAAATAGTTGTATCTCAGTTGTATCTCAGTTTTCTCCAACAATTAAAATTAACTTGCTTAATGTGTGAAATCTCAGAAAAAGTAGTCTGGGGTTTCATGACCCTTTAAATGGCTTATGGCTTTGTCAGAGTGAAGCACAGCACTGTTTTTCTTTGTGTTTGAGCAGGAACTCGTTCCACTAAATGTGCATGAGTGTGTTTGTCGGCCGCATGCGGGAATGCTCACTATTCAGGGCCCTCTCTCGCGACACTGTAAAAGCTTTGGACTCCCTCAAAGAGAGAGAAAGGCCTTATTCACTAGCAGAGAAAAGGAGAAAGCATTTCAGCATGTCCCACAGGGATGGGCCAAATCGGCAGTTTGTTAATAACACAGCTTAGTAGCGCAATAAAACCCACTCAGCTAAGAATCATTACAAAATAGCCCAAGTTCCTTTAACTGTAAATCACCTTTAAGAAGTGTCGAGAGAGTCATCGCTCAGCACGTCCAATGAATAAAAGGAAAAATCCATTAGCTTGCAACTATTTTATAGAAAATAGAAAATTCCTCAACAAAAGCCTGCACAGAGGAGGAGGCGGTCAGGCCAAGCGGGTGAGCGGATGATGAGGGCATGAGAGCTGTGTGTGGGGAGGGATGGTATTCCCAGCAGGCAACCTGGCATGTGCCAACCACTCATGTGTCAGCCCTGCATGCATCCTTCTCCCAGTCAGGGGGCCTGATTTGGGACAGGACCTCCAGGGACAGCCTGGCCTGTATGGAATGGCAGCAAAAAGCTTATTAGAAGCAAACAGACTGTTCTGTAACATGCCAGCATGGGGATGTAAACAAACACATATAAATACACTCATGAAGGTTGGTGTGGACTGAATGCTGATTATTTAATGACTACGCAAAGAAAGAAGAAAATTCGATGAAATCCTCAGAAGTTAACAAGGATAAAAAAAATCAGAAGCCACAAATACATAATCTAAAAACAACTGGCAAAGAAAGCGGCCACTTTTGTGTGTTCTGTTTGGTTCAAATGTTTGTGCAGCAAGACAAAGGCGCATTTGAAGTCAAGAGGAGGATTGTTTCAGTTTGTGGCTATGACATTACTGTAAGCTAAAGACGAAAGAATCAGATTTGATTTTTTTTCTTGTTCCCTCTCATCCTCCTTCTTGCCATTGTGTGGCCATGTAGCAGTCAGCTGTTTTCCTCTGCCAAAATAATGGGCAGCTCAGCGCCGGCTGTTTTACCTGCAATTAAGGGAACTAAAAAGATAATTGTCTTAAAAGCATAAGTCAGTTACATAAGGTGATACTGCTCCTTCGTTGAGGTGCGCTAAAGGCGCCACATTACATTATCTCTTTGATATATGACTCTCTCATCTGCCAAAAGGATACCCAGCAAACTAAGCTGTCGGAGAGAGGTAGTAAATATCATAAAGCCGGTGGTATAATATTACATTTACTGTACCACAGTATTACACCAAATACCTCATAAGCAATATCATACCTGTTGGTCTAAATTACACTTGTCTGTTCTTTTTCCTTTATTTTGTGCATAAAGTGCTATTACAAAAAGATAATTTTGCTTTTTAGGGGTGGAAATACGTAATGTCAAATCAAACCATAGTGTACCATAATTGGTGTTCCCCAACACCAAAATCCCAACTTAACCTCTCACTGTACCTATAAACAAAGCAATCGATCTGAAAAGACCTACATTAGAATCTGATTTTGCCATGAAAAATGGTCAGCAACAACATCCCCATCCATTACATCAGCCCACAAAAATTCACAAAATACATTAAGCACAAATGAAAAGTCTGGAATAACTCAGATTTATTTTAAGAAGTCTCACCTTCAGTGACATGCCTATTGGGTGATCAATTATCAATAAGGGTTCTTATTATCAATGTTGAAAACACCAAATGCTGCTTAATATTTTCCTGGAAAACGAGATACAGATTTTCTAGGATTCTTTAATAAATAGAGAGTTCAGAAGAACAGCATTAATTTGAAAAAGAAATATTTTGTTACATTAAAAATGTTTTTACTGTCACTTTTGATCAATAATGTCTTCTTGCTACAGTAAATAAAAGTATTATCATTATTTTTCAATCCAATTTTACTTAAAACCTACTTTTTCCACAAAAAAGCAGCAAAAACTGTTTTCAACATTGATAAGAAATGCTTCTTGAGCAAAAATACTTTATATTAGCATGATTTCTGAAGAATCATGTGACACTGAAGACTGGAGTATCACTGGAATAAATTACATTTTGAAATATATTTAAACAGAAAACAGTTCTTTTAAATTGTAATAATATTTGATATTTTTTATCAAATAAATGAAGACTTACTGCAAGTATTAGAGACTTCTTTCAGAAACATTTGAATGGCTTTATTACTCCAAACTTTTGACTGGTAGTGTATAAATTACAATAATTTATAAATAATAATATATTAATTATATAACCCACTACTAGCCAATACTACAAGAACAAATTAGAACAAAAAAATAAAAAAATTAAACATGTATTAACAAGTCTACAGTTTTTGCACAGCCCATCATCACCCAACAAAAGTGTCCAAATTGTTCCATTTTTTTGAAATGGAAAGAGCATGCAGTGGTGTGAGAACATGCATGTACTGTTCCCAAAGGTGCTGGCATTCTCCACCCCCTCCCTCGGCCAGCTAAGCACTTTCTCACATAGTAATATCCTGCAAGAAGGTCCAGCTGTGCTTTCATCTGCTGATTTCATTAGGCAGAGTAGGTAGATATCAAGGATTGCATTATGCTTTCCTGTAATTCAATTCCCAGTGTTCCCAGTCGACACGTTCTTTGCATTTGCAAAGACACTTCAACCTCCCCCTCCTACGTAACTTACCTATATGCCAGCAATTTCCATCTGGGGGGTGGGGGTGCTCAAGGCTGATTGGAAAGGTATTGTTAGCAGTTTTGAACAACAATGTGTTTTGACACCGATGCTCCAGGTGGGCAACTTCCATGATGTTTGATTGCCAACATGGGATCATCATCCTACATTCAAACTCTTCGGCCACAGGGCCACAATGACACTGGTAATCTGCATGGATGGGCCTTTGAAATAGCTGATTTTCAAAAGGAAGGGGAACATCTAAAGGCAAGGCCCATGAAAAATTAATGCGAAGGTGCCAGATCATTTCCATGCAGCCACGCTGTAGAAGCCCACTCGTGTGACTAGAACATTTTTGACAGGTCAGCCAGGCGGAACAGAGCAGTGCAGGCATGTGGTCCACTAAGGATGCGGAGAGAGCGCAGGACATGCTGATTCCTCTGCCTTTCAGACTATCCAGAGGTGGCCTGCCACTTTCAGAAGATGTCCGGGAGTGAAGAACAGAGATCAGCGCAAGAAAAAGAGCAGACAAAATATCACTACTACCCTCATTTAAAAGGTTAAAATTCTGTCATCATTTACTAAGCCTTATGTCATTCCAGTATGGGTTATATGACTTTCTGGAACACAAAAGGATATGTTAGGCAGAATATTCCTGCTGTTTTTCCACCCTTACTAATGAAAGCTTCAAAAAGGACAAGAAAGAATAGGATAATGAAAGTGCTATAAAAGCGGTCTATATGACTTCCACCCTCTATTTCAAGTCTTCAGAAGCCATTTGGCTTTGTGTGAGAAACAGACAGAAATTTTAAATTCTAATTATTTGTAAATGCATGGTGTAGATCTTTTTTAAGAATAATTCATCCATGCACAGCTTTCATTATTATACTTTTTAACCTCATAATGTTTAATCAAAATGTCATAACTCAATCTTAGGCTGAAACAGACTTTTTTTTCTGGTGATTAATGGCATAATTTTTGATTACAATACATCTCAAAAACCAATATAAAACCAAAAAAAAAAAAAAACACTGTACATTTATTTCTTATGAGTTAGTAGAGTTAAGAGTTATATTTCATAGCTCTGAAATTTGTCTTGGACTCTAAAGCCACAGTGATAGACACCATAAATTAAAAACAAAATAGCAATAGATATGAATACAAAATATTTTTTTAAATGGTTTTCACATAGTGGAACCCTACCGCCTATAATATTAACTGATATACTTTGGATAAAACATGGCTTAATACAGTCACAATTTATTGTGCGTTTTTAAAAACCATCTTATTAAATGGTTCTAATCTGCTTCACTCAGGTGTACATCACAATACGAAGAAGATAATATCTGTCACTACTTCGGGTTCATTGTGTCTTTAAGTGCTTAGTACTGGTGCATCTTCATGTGCCACACTTATCTATGCCAACACAAATGTTACAAGCTATATCAATCTGTTCCTCACACAAAGCTATCATACGGCTTCAGAAAACCTCAGCACACGAGTCATATGTACAACTTTTATGGTGTTTTTCATTTTAATAGTCTTTTATAATAGTCTAATCTGCATAACGTATTCCACAGAAGAACGAAACTATGGGTTTGGAAAAAACATGAGACTTAAAGGGATGGTTCACTTTCAGATAAAATTTTTATATGTTTTAGCTTACCTCAAGGGCATCCAAGATCCATTTTGGTATTTTTAGGTCAAACCGTTCTTGTCTGTGACTCATATAATGGAGGTCTATGGTCACCACTTCAAAGAGTAGGCACAGAGGAGTCCAAATTAAACATTTCCCCATCGTAACTACACATTGATGACCTAAGAGACGAAACGAGCGGTTTGTGTAAGAAAACAAACAGTATTTATATCGTTTTTACCTCTTGTACACAACCACGTCCTACTGATCTGAGGGCGCGCGTGCTACCTGTTGTCGTGTGACGTTTGCGCGTGCTCTGGCTTAGTCTGCGCAAGTGCGGAAAGCCCCGGAAGTTATCTCTCGCACGTGTACGTCACTCATTGTTTACACTGTCTATGGTTTACACAGAGATTTCAGAAGTGTTACCTTTCACTGAGAAGATCTAAACATATTTAGATATACAGGAAAATGCAATGGAAGACGATTTCAATATATTAACAGACAACGTTGATTTTTTTTTCACAACCATATATATTTGAACCAGAATACACAGCTCAAGAACTCAGAGCGATGGAGGAAGCATCCGCTGCAGCAGCACATCTTCAAGCCTCAGAGAGACAGAGATCTCTTCAAAATTGGTGGTGCTTTAGTAACAAGTGTTGTGAGATGCCAACAGAAGTGGAGAGCATATGTTGTCACGAATGGAACATAGCAATGCCACAACTACAAGACGACGACGAAGACATTATCGCATCACACACCTGCCTGACTGAAGATCCTGAGTTTTCTCCGCTGTTGAGTCGCAGCGTTTTGCACGTTGTGTTTTGTTTGCCATGTATAAACTGGAGGCGACGTCCAATGCCAGAGGGACCCAATGGCACGCTGTCAATAGAGTGAGTAATGTGTTGTGTTTATTATAATCGCAACGATTATAGGGTGCATTATAAACAAATTAATTAATTACAATTGCTGCATTATATTTCAGACAGTGCAGATTGGTGGCGTATCATGTGGTAAACAGTAAACAATGAGTGACGTACACGCGTGAGAGATCACTTCCAGCGCTTTCCGCGCTTGCGCAGACTAAGCCAGAGCGCGCACGCACGACACATCAGGAAGCACGCGCACCCTCATATCAGTTGGACGTGGTTGTGTACAAGAGGTAAAAACTATATAAATACTGTTCGTTTTCTTACACAAAGTGCTCGTTTCGTGTCTTAGGTCATCAATGTGTACTTATGATGGGGAATTGTTTAATTTGGACTCCTTTGTGCATGCTCTTTGAGGTGGTGACCATAGACCTCCATTATATGAGTCACAGACAAGAACGGTTTGACCTAAAAATATCAAAATGGAAACTACTGCAGAAACAAAGACACCTACATCTCGGATGTCCTTGAGGTAAGCTAAAACATACCAAAATTTAATTTGAAAGTGAACCATCCCTTTAAGTTGAGCCAGGATTTTTGCATGAACTATCCCTTTAAAGGAGCTATGTGGAGGTTTTTACTTAAAAAAAATCTTTAAGATAGAGTTTTCATTTGTACATGTATGAGCCAACCATGATGTAAAAAAAAGAATGACACCTCGACTGTCCACCACGGTTGCCTCTATCAGCCTGTAGGCTCAATTGTGTGTGGAGGAGTCGGGCCCGAATTGGCGCGAAAATTCATGCGCGTTCTCGTCTACTTGGACTTACAACCATACGGCACGCCAGCCATTATAGTAAGCAGCGGCAATAGTGTTTTCAAATGGACTCTACGGATGGAAAGAAGCGACCAGCCTCCAGCACAATTCAGACACCCATGGACACTCCTCGTTAGTAAAAAAAAAAAAAAAAAACTGAGAACGAGCATGAGACTGGCTGCAGTTCCTCTAACGGCCACTGGTGTCAGTAACGTTTAGAAATTTCAGAACCTACACAATGCTCCTTTAACAACCAAAGTAAGAAGTGCTGAGAGGTGACGATGATGTGATGACTACTATTCAATGCAGTCTATCATCTGCCACAATAATTTCCTGCTTAAATGAAAAGAGCGGAAAGACCCTTAACTCGAGAGCCCACTTCAATACAGACTGTATATATGTTTACAAGGGGGTTTCTGATATAGGCACGTGACTGCCAAGATAAAAAATTTGAAAAAATTTGAAAAGGGAACTTTGAAAACACTGAAAGAGTGTGAGAGGAAGGAGAATGGAGAAAGAGAGAGAGAGAGAGAGATCCGCATTGGATCAAAAGTAATTATTCACAACAGGAGGCTGCAGAGTTAATTCGACCAATCAGAAGGATGGGTGGAGGGAGGGCTAGAGAGAACGAGAACAACAGAGATTGTTGAGAATGGAAGAGGCAAAATCAGAAAGAATCACATCAAATACAAAGCTATATTTACATGGATAATGTGTTCCTCATACTTCATGTTCAGCTGTGGAATGGAAGTGTTCAGTTCATTCCAGTTCATTTGATATTGTCACCATTGGCAACAGCATGCAGTCAACCACAAACACAAGGACTGCCAAGAGACGATCATTTTGTAAAATGCCCAACACTTAATCACTTCCTTTGTCACGGTGATTAAATAAAGCTGTTCGGAAAAGAATACTAGTGTACTGCTTGCGGCATGCTGCAGAGTATATAATGTATACCGCCCACTGTTTTGCAAAAATTAAATGTTAAACAGTATAGTATACCATGACAAACACTGCAAATAGTAGTCTTATACTAATTGCATATTGCACATTGTACATTTAAATACCATAAAAAGGTGTTAGTGGTGTAATATTATGCACTTGTGAACACATTCAGAGCTTTATAAATCAACTCAATAATGTGTGCTGACTGATACTGAATCATCAAAACTTCATGCCATTTTTATGGATCTTATCAACACTAATTAATGGTGCATACTGCATGCAGTGTACATACATTCACATACTGCAAAAAAAAAAAAGTATTGGTAATGTAGTACTACGCAATTCTGAATTCATCCAGAGCCTTATGAATCAGCTTATTGCGGTGTGTTAATTCATATTAAATCTTCAAGACACTTAAATGGTGCATACAGTGTGCAGTGTACATAACTTTGCATACTGCAAACACATCCAGAGACTCATTATCAATCTGAAATTAGTAATTATCAGTCTTTAACCCCTAATGTCATGTTATATATCTCAACAACACAAATTAATGTTGCATACTTTGCAATATAGTATAGTACTGTCATTTTGAACACCTCTAGAGCATACTTCACATACTGCATACTGTACACATAACTTTACATTACATTTACAAATTTACATAAAGCAATAGCAGTAATATGGTAGTATATGCCATTTAAAACATCCAGAGCCTATTCAATTTCAATCTTTAAGTATTTATTATGTATTTATACATCCCCTCAGCACTTATTAAGGAAAAAGGACTTAAATCATGGTGGGTCAGTATGTTTCCGACATTATTACCAAATTTGCTTCAACTACAGAACGTTTCATACTGGAAGTCCTCCTAAAATAGCAGCCTAGACACTACTGTGATCGATGGAACTGACAACTCTCGTACTGAAACATAGGGCATGTGCGACAGACAGGGTTTTACCCTTCTGCTCACTAATGAGCTGGTAACGGGTAGACGTGTGGCCACAGAGGTGAAGGAGTGAGAGAGATCTCTTTGTGAGTGAAAAGGCTTCCTTCTCCCTTCATCTTGCGATTATGTGTCAACATCAAACATGGCGACTAGCGCTCCACACCTGTCCATCAGTGCAGTCCTTTGGAGCCAAGATTAAAGGGGCTTTTGCTCACCAGAGGTAAAAACAGTGAAATGAAATGCACTGTAGGACCCAGAACACATCATATATTTAATTTTTTCAGTTCTTTGTTCAGACAAACAGGTGGACTGTTGCGTCCTCAAAGCAAAGCGAGCGAACCTGCATTAGGAATCCAAACACATTTTCAGAAAGAATCATTTTGATCTCTTGAAACAACCCTTCAAGCTGTGAGATTTGGAATTTATCATACACCCAGCAATGATGCCAAATCCACCAACTCAACACGGTGATATTCATTTATCGTCTTCTCTTCTTGGACTCAACCGTTCTAAGCAATTCCAACTTCCACCATGTTGCACAAAGAGAGATAAATCACAGTTTTAACAACGAAGATGATGTTTGGCCTAAAAAATACAGATATCAGTTTTGGAAAATCCCAATCAGTTAGCAAGACAGAAATTTCAAAGGCTATATCATATGCCCATCAGCAGCACTGCCAAAAGTCGGCATCTCAAATATATTTTCTAAATGCATGTTACTGATCTCGAATTGAATAATTCAACCATGCTTATATTTTTTTAATAATATTCTGAGCTTTACATCTGCCTCCATCCAACCGATGGATAGAACCAAATCCTACTTCCATTACATCACAACTTTAATGAAAAACAAACTAAGCTTTGTCAAAGGATCTGTGATAGGCTGTCAATTACAGCAGACTCACAGACCATCATACTGAACAATGCATTCTGGTGGTTTTAAAAGCAGAAATCTGAAAAAGTCTTTACATTAATTATATACTAAAAATAGCATTATTTTAGTTGCACTGTAGTATAAATCCGTTTTTTATTTTTTTAGCAGTACAACTACAGCAGATGAACTTGTATCTTAATGCAAAGATTCTCTTTTTGGTGTTCTTGAATGTATATTATTGTTATCTGAAGACAATAGCTTAAAAATTTTGATTTGCAAGTAATGTTAGGAATTTTCATGTTAACAATGCTTTTAAAGAGATTAAAGAATCTTTCACACACACCCCCCAACGTGGAAGACGCATTTTTTGGGTGGACTATCTCCAGACGACTGGCCCATGTCCTAGACTTCCATTGTAAATGCAACTCTGTATGCACAATTTTTACAAGCTGATTGAAAAGCCAGCATAATTTTCTATTGATAGAGTTTAACTTCTGAACCCAGAATGTTTCTTTTATGCTTGCTCATGCTGATGAAGTGTGAGCCAATTCAAGACCTTGGAATGATTTATATTCCTTATTTAAGTCCATGTCTGTCATAAAATTTTACACAATCATTAAGCCAGTACATAAGCCAACCACTATCTTTTGTAAATCTGTGACAAGACAGACAAGTCAGACGACTGCTGAAAGCAATACAAGTACTGTGTTTTGACAGAGGTGTTCTTGAGCAGGGCAAAGAGCACTATGGGAGACAGAAGGAGTGTGTAACAGGATCTACTTAATCACATCAAACTTCAAGGTCTTCCTTTTCTGTACACATTAGGGTTAAAAAGGTCAGATTACATTTACGTTCATTCATTTAGCAGACGCTTTTATCCAAAGTGACTTACAAGGTGTACATTTATCAGTATGTACATTCGCTGGACGTCAAAACCATGATCTTGGCCTAGATTTATACTAAAGAACTTCACATTCAATACAGTAGATCAGCAAAGAGAAAGACAATTCTAAAATAAAAATTTCAAAAATATAAAAGAGTTAAAGTGGGTCAACATGCACAATGATTCACCAAAAACTCCACACTGCTTCTCTGCAAATATTAAAAGGTTTCAAAACTGTATTGCTGAGAAAAGCCATGCAAACATATCAGGTTTTATATTATCTGCAAAGGAAGTAATTTACAGCCACTGTAGCACATGCATGGTTCGACTGTTCTACTAGTTCACTTAGGAAAAAAATTCAAACCAAAAGATTTTCACACCTTAAGGAACTTAGTTCTAACTAATGATAAAATGCTGATGTTAAAAAAAATTATAAATAAATAAAAAATAATAATAATAATAAAAATACTGAATACATACAATGTTTTTCAAAGAGGTTTCTTATGCTTACCGAGGCTGCATTTATTTTATTAAAATACAATAAAAACAGTAATGCTGTGAAATATTATTACAGCTGTTTTCTTTTTAAAAATAAATGTAGCTTATTTCTGTTGTGGCAAAAGTGAATTTCCAGCAGCCATTACTCTAGTCTTCAGTGATACTTCAGAAATCATACTAATATGCTGATTTGGTGCTCAGAATATAAAATTTTATTGCACCCCAATATGAGAGTACCATACATAATTGTTAAATTTTGCAGTGTTCAAAAATGTAAGGTTCTTCTGTCTAATCAATGTTGTGTGCTGTAAATAAACAGCTAAGTGTTGTGTAGAGCAGTTTGTGATTTTCTTTCCATTTGCACGTACTTTAATTGGTTTACCTGAGGTACTTTGTGCTTTGCAGTAGTGGTAGTATTTCACTCTAAATGATAAAAAATGCCTAAATCTACTCTACCGATAAGCTTTACATGAACATATTCCAAAAACAATTAAGGTTGTTAATTTAGATTTATCCAGGTGGTATATGAATAATCTTGTTGATAATTAATAATAATTTTTTAGCAAATGGAAAGCAATGGAGAGTTTCCAACTGACATTTTACAGTTGCCCAAGCAGCTGTTCTGAGACGCTGGTAGCAAAAAGAGGGGGGGGGGGGGGTTCTACTTCATAAAACATATCAGAAATGGCAAACTAGTGATTAAAAATGAAATGTCCACGTTTGAAATTCCACCAAAAAAAGTTTAGGCCTTTGCAAGTTTTGAGTATTGATGGAAAACCAATAGGCCTGTTCAGACACCATAATATCAAACTATAATGCCAAACATTATAATGCACGTGCTCTATCAGCCATGGACACATTCATGCTGGCGCAGAATCGACAAAATCTCTCTCTGACTCTTCTCTGTTCTTGCCCTTTTCACAGTTATTAACTGGCAGACTGCCGATGTAGCCAGAATCCTCCAATGACAATAAGCAATGCCAATGTGTAAAAAAAAAACAGTATATTAGCATAAAGGCTGGTAATAGGAAACCTACAAAATCAATATAGAAGAATGGACAGGCATGAACTACAAAAGGTTGTATGAAAAAAGCAGACCAAGAATCAGAGGAAATCAAACTCACTTCAAAGTACATCACATCTTAATAAATATGATAAACTGATAATAACAACAGTGACTCATCAGCATCAAGGAAGCTCACTGAGAAAAAAAACTAACTCTATACTTAATGACCATCATGTGATCTTTATAAATACAAGATAATACTGCATTATTTGGCTTGAAAGAGACGCCACTTACAGATGTTAGGAAATCAACATCCAGGCCTTTTTTGTACTCCAGACATTTGTTGACCGCAAGCTTTTGAGCACCAAAAATGGCTGACTAACAGTTCATCTCCTTCTTGTACAGCATCAAACTCCCTAATAGTTAGAAGACTGGAATATCACCTCAAAACAAAACAGTCTCCTCATGCCTTCATTGATATAAATATGTTCAAATGCATACAGCCTTTGGAATATGGTCTTGGTTTTCTGGAGAAACACCTCAAAGAAAGAAGACCATTAATGAGGACACTTGGAAAGTCACCTCACTTCTTTCAAGACAAAAACATCCATTTCCCACTTAGGAAAGAATCGTCTTGGTTCTGGCCCTTAGTTTTAGAAGTTATGAAAGTAAAAACAAAACTTTTTAGTCCAATCGTAGAGGTGCAAAGGTTTCTTTGGCACTTGCCGTTTGTAGTTCCAGACATAGTAAAGCCATAAGTCAGAACATAAACAAGTCAGATGCATCTTCATTTGCGGTTAAGATAACAAAGACCCCTGAAAACGCATGGTCATCTCTTAGCGCAAGCAAGTTCAAAAATCCAGTCCAAAAAAACGGGAATTGTCCAGAATTGTCAAAAAACGGCTTATTGATTATGATATTTGTCCCTTTTTGTCCTAGCTTCCTGCGAAATATAATGCCGTTTTCTTTTAAGATTTTGTTTTTTAGCACTGAAGCTGAGCTCCTGCACTCAGGGTATTTTTGATTTCCTTTGCGCAAAAGCTGAGCAAACAGACAAAGGGAGCTGCGATAGAACCCTGCCAAGTCTCGCCTGGGTTTTTTCTCTTCCATTCCTCTCCCTCTCCGTTCTCCCGCACTCCCGGCATGGCAACTTTCCCGTGAAACCCTGGCGGAGCTCCAGCCTGTGTCTGCTTGTCTGGGCCCCCCTGCTCCCCCCCGAAAAGAGCCAATTTAGGCCAGTTGATCAAAACAAATCTCAAATTAATTTCTCTTCTGTGCCATTCCCTGCCACCTTCATCCAGATTCGGTCCCCCCTTCTCCCTCGCCAGATGCACACACGCAAGGACATTGGAATGTCTGTCATCCAAATCTCCCCGGGGTCCCCACACCTCCAACGTCCCTCCTTCAGCCGCACATCCGCTCCATCCGTTGTTAGCCACTGGCACTCAAGAGTTGCTCTGTGTTTCACCTATTCACTTTCAAATCTGGGAAAAATCCTGCTGCTGTTCTTCTTTTCAGTGCCGCGATCATTCTCCATGTGCCAAAACAGCACCTCCTGTGCTACTACTGCCATATTTGGGGACATGGCAGGGATGCAGTGCCAAAGTGGAAGAGCCCCAAGGACGCCCTCCCTAAATAAACTTCCTCACTTATATAGAAACCTAACCATGCACTGCCACAAAATGTTTTATTTTATTTAGTATGGCAAATGAACAGCTAGTGTGGTTGGTCTATATTACACTGACAAACTTTAATATGACCACATGCTTCAATACAACAACACCGTTATTAGACGTGCATGAGCAATCAATTTCAAGTGAAACATTTATTCTGTACTACCTAATCGACTAATTTAACTACTATTTGAAATTCCACTAATTAGTGTTATCTGTATTTTTGCCTGCTAATAGTAAAATATACTTTTACACTGAATCAAAACATTTAGTTCTTGTTAAGATCTAGCATCTAGATGAATATTTGCCTTTTTTTTTTGTCTGTTTCAAATTAAAATGTCTATTGTCTATGTACAAAGCACTTGAAAGGTTTTTTTTTTTTTTTTTTTTTGTAAATGCAATAAAAGTCAGTGGGGTCCAAAGTTGTTTTTGAAAATATTGGAAATAGCTTGCCTGTGCTTGAGCACCTGCCCCTTTTCTCCTTGATGCCCAAAGTGCTCTTTTGTCAAGGCTATTTTTTTATTAAACGACCTTTTGTTAACGCCTGACCAATATAACTATTAGTAAAATTAAGGAATAATAATTTAGCCTTAAATAAAATGATCCACATGATGACCTGACGATCTCATTAATTAATAAGTTAATTAATTATCATTATTATTATTATTATTTTTATTGTCTAATTGACAGATTTTATTCATTTTTTATCTCTTATTTTTAATTGGCTAAGAAATCAAATACACTGCTGGACAATAACCAATCATTTGTATTCTATAATATTTTGTTCTTATATTTTCAATTTTATGATTGATTTATGTAGGCTACTGCAAACACAGAATAAGGCAGGAAATATGTTTTATAGTTTCTATACTAAATTATATGTCGATTAGCACTGCATTATTCATATTTTATATATTTATTACCTGGAGATGACTTGAAAAACACACATAAACCATGTATTTTTGCAATCGTGTGTCTATTTTCTTCATGTTTCATCAGTCAAAATGTATCTGTTTTTTGTTCGGCTCAGCTACAGCAGATCATGCACATCATAAGTTATTACTACTAGGAGTCTGTTTCGGACTTTCTCTCCAGCTTCGAGTATGAATGAAACATACACTGCATGAGAGTGTTCAGCCATCTATGATGTTCACATTGCCTTGTTTTGGATACGAAAAAAACTTCATGCACAGACTATCCTATCTCTTATTTACACTGGCTTGTGAACACACCTGTCCAAATAAAGTGCAGGGGACGAATTTACATTTTTTCTAATTAAATATTTATTAAAAAATGTAGCTTACACATAGTTACAAAGGTGTCTGTTCATCTCCGTTCTTGCCGATTGATTGAGAAAAGTTAAGTGGGCATCTTGTCTTTTTTATGTTATCTGACTAAAAACTATTATATTATTATTACTACAGTATATTTTTTTTAAACATAGAGGTCCTTAAGAATAATTGTCACAACACTGTTGAAAAAAAAGGCTCATACTGATTTTCTCATACTCTAAATTATTATGGTGTTTTTAAATGGTGTTTTCTGTTCTGTTTCTTTTTCTAAACTGCGTCACAGCATTTGCTGCAGTATTAATAGAGAAGCATTCATATCGATACATGTATATGCAGCAAGAAATGCTTCACAGTATATTGCTGTATTGATATTTTGAGCACAGCCCTAATTAAAGCCTTGTTCCATGTGCCCCTTTTATACTTTGAGCAACCTGCCACTCCAAATGTCTCTGCACGGCCTTGATGGTGAAGCTACATTTTCAGCATCATTACTCCAGTCTTCAGTGTCACAAGATTCTTCGGAAATGAATAGTTAAAATGACTGCTAAAAATTCAGCTTTGCCCTCACAGGAATAAATTGCATTTTAAAATGTATTCAAATAGAAAATGGTTATTTTAAAGTGTAATTTTTTTTTCTGATAATTCTTTAATTTCATGAGCATAAGAGACTTCTTTCAAAATACAAAGAAAACAAAATCTTAATTATTCAAGCAATTTCAACTAGTGGCGAATATTTTTTTGCATATTAATAAAATAAAAAAAAGTAGTACAATCCCACTCCAAAAGACCACACCAACTCCAGAACTTGAAAGAACTGAACCAGTTTCCTCACCATGTGAGCTAAACGCCCACAAAGATTTTTGTAAGAGCTACTCGTGTTCAAAGATACATTGCACTGTCCTAAGCTCTGATCTCATTCTTCCATCTGTTCTGTGGTCCATAACCTTCAACCAGGTTCATTACATCTTCAAAGCAAGACACGCATGTGTCAGTGTTGCAGAGTGTTACCTGGCAACCTTCCAGCTCCGTGGTGGAGTCCCGTTGCCAAGGGGAAGCCTTGAGAGCTGAGTGCTGATAATCAGTTCTCTGCAGTCTGAAGGCGTGGATCCCTGCATGGGCTCGCTTCATGCCACTGCACTGAACACCAATGTGAGTCGCATGTCAAGCAGTCTGCGGATGCTACTGAGAGCGAGGTGTTGCAAACATTATATTTTTATACTTATTAACTTCTAGGCAGAGTTACAACAATATCCAATCATCCTAATCTACAATTTCCTTTATAATTTAAGTCCACAGCTGTTCATTGAAAAATTAATGCAAAGGAAATATCTCCAAAACTCGAAGGGAAATGTCCACTCGGACCTGCTGCTGGGAGGACAGGACAAGGAATATGGCTATAGGCCAAGGCTAAAAGGCAGAAAATTGCTAAAAGAAAAGTTCGAAAGAAACACGCCTCGTTATCACTATTGTGCCCTTGAGCAAGACAAGTGATGCACTATAAAAGGGATAGTGTCTCAAAAAATTATAAAAAATTCTATCATTATAATGCCTACACATATGCTGTTATTTTTCAGTGGAACAAAAAAGGAAAAGTGTAAAACATTGTGTATGCTCCTTTCTTTCCATATGAAAAAGAAATAAACAATGCATTGCTCATGCAATTTCTCCAAGGAAAAAAATTATAAAGGTTTGGAACAAGATGAGGGTGTGAAAAAAAGGAAAAAAATATACATTTTATTTTTATTTTATTTTTTTGAATACAAAAATATTTTAACTACAGGAGGACTGCCCTTTAAGAACATAAAAATAAATAATAAAATAAATAAATAAAGATCGCACCCACTTTGGATAAAAGTGTCAATGGACAAAATGTTTGATATAAGTTAATTATAACATTAAAATATTTGGAATAACATGTGGGTGTAAGAATTATGAAAAAAAAAACTATTTATTGATGGTATAAACTATTCTTTTAATCCCAGGATGACTGTCCCTTTAACAACTGTACCCACTTTATCATTCACACTGGCTAAAAGTGTCTGCTAAATAACTACTTACTATTTTAACTAGATGTTTTATTTTTTCATTTAAATTATGTCAAACGGTGTGATTTAGGATTCGTAGCAGGCCTCCTATTCCCATCGGAGCTCTTCACACTACTTGAAGCAGCATTTCCATTTTTATGTAAGAGCCTGAGTCAGCTGTACTGTTCCACTGCAAGTGTGCCTTTTATTGCCCTTTACTACTCTGAGGAGAAAGATATTGAATATTTAATGCCAATACTGTTGGAGACTTTACTCAGTTAAAAAAATACTTACTTTGAAAACACTGTCCTTCACCTAAATGGTACTTTAAGGAGAAAATTGATGAAAATGAAAAAGAGAAAAGTGCCAAATAAGATGGTCTTTCTATAAGGTGTCATAACAAAAAATCTAGGGGTTGACTATTGATTAGGCAAATACGAGTAAATAACATCTGCAAACATTCGCTATCTGACCGTCTATAACAAAATGATGATTTGACCTTACTGTTGCACTGCGCATGCGCGTCCCACTGACTCCCACAGTTCCAGGAAAAAGAAAACAAAGCCCCTCGTTCCCTCGACCGCAGAAGACCCGGCATAGCTGTCTTTTGCACATGTAAGCTTCGGCTGCAATTCCGTAACCTATAAGATTGTATCCATCTCATCGCGTCTTAACACGTTAAGGCTCTGTCTTGTTTTGACAGCGGATTTGCACGTGAACTTAGAAAGATAAATTCACAATGCCATACCTGACACTTTCATGCTCTGCTCCCTTCCAGGTAGCGCTTCCTCCGAAGACGGCATTCGCATTTTGGAGGACATTTCTCCCATTCTGTTTTGGACAAAATTACGCCAAACCAAACGCACTGAAGTCCGCGCGACCATGAGCACAAACACGCAGCACGCGATGCACTTGTGTAACGACTGCACAGGCGCATGCTCGTTACTTAACGGTTATATATTGTAAATACGTAAGCGTGCAATAATCAAATCTTACCTGTAATTATAGTTACCTTTAATCCTGTGCTCCGTGGTCATTATGCTGTGTTTGAGGACATTTCTTCCTCAGTGATTCCAAAAAGTTTAGGAGCGCACCAGAAAAGTGGTACGCTACTCATTTGTGTTGGCACTTTTCATCGTTTAATTTATATTTTTGATGGCTGCGTGGTGTGGCAATTATTTTTAACACTAGTACTCTTAATGTGAGTTTATATAATGCTATACACTAAATTATGTCACCACGGGGCATAGTAACTTCACAACATGCTTTACGAACACATATATTGTAATATAAAAAAATTCATGTTTATGTGCTTGTATCAGTAAAAGCCTACGTTTAGGATTTTCCTTCTAATTTTGCGCTTAAATGCTTTGTCAGGGCAGGTCTAGGATAGTATAGGTATTAGGAAAGTTACATCAGTTCTTAAATCCAACCACATTACACTTTATGTGAATTTAGGATATGGATTGATAGAATGAAGCCTAGCACATTCATAAGAAGGGTTTATAAGGGATATCTGCAATAAATAATAGACACAAACAGGACACTTGAGTAGCCACTTCTTTATTTAATGGGGTGATATTCCCGGGCGCTTGAAGGTGTTGGCTGTCTGCGAGCACTCAGAGACAGTGTCTTTATCCATGTGTCGTCAGCATAAGGGTGGATTGAAAAGCTTTGCCATCTGGAGTTCACCGCGTGTCGAATGTGTTTGTTCGAGACGCGTGCGGCAGACGACAGTCCTCTAAACTGCAACACAAGAGAGGATCAGGAGACCTATGATGACCTCAAAGCAAGTGCATGGACGGGTACTAAACCACACAACACAAAAGTGAAGATAATCCACAGAAGATGATAGATAGATAGATAGATAGATAGATAGATAGATAGATAGATAGATAGATAGATAGACAGACAGACAGACAGACAGACAGATAGCACTCGTTCTAGTGCTTTCCTTCAGGTTTAGTTGGCTACATATTGTAGGTTAGCCTGCATAGGCCTATTGTAGTTCTTTTCAAGTTTAAAGTGTAGGCTATATACAAATGTATTCACCACATTTTAAGGTATTTTACGGTAATAATCTACAAAGACAATTCGGAATGAGCGAGACGAACCTCGCGAGTCGCATCAAAAAATGACCAAATTCCCTTTAAACTCGCTGAAGATTTTAAAGGTTGAGGCCTGCGTATAGCCTATTTTTTTAAATAAGCCAGATGAGCTGTTGTGGGTTTACATCCTTAACTGTGAGAACTATCAGTGATTTGGAGTCGGTGGGAACGTTTTCGTGTACCAGTAAAATGAGAAAAAGATAAAGATAATTCAGTGTTCAACAATAAATCAATGCGCATGAGGGATGAGCGCGCGTGGGGGATGGGACTCAACGCGCAGATGACAGGCCATATGGAGTCGGCCTTCTTTTTTGGACACAATTTGATGAACTAATACTTTCTAAGGGTTTGTTGCGGTGTTAACAAAAAATGTATTTCACCTGAAAACGTTTATTTCGAAATATTAACAAATCAATGGAATCATGATGAACGATAATCTTATTTCTTTGAGGTGCCCGCGGTTTATTTGGCAATACGCATTCCATGAGAGCTTTGCATTTTTATGTTGGGGTTAGAATGTAAAAATAAAAAATAGAAATAAAAACTTATTTTTATTATTGTTCAGATTATAAACTAGTTTGAGTAGTACTGCGCACGAATTGCACATTGAGAAATGAATAGAGATAAAAAAAAAGTGCTTTGTTTAGAAATCACGACGATGAAATAAAACAAACATGTGCATCGTGAAAAGTGCAGAAACTATTTTACAAACGTGAAATGTTTAGTGGCTATTCCTAACCCGACAGATGCCACCTCTTTCCACCAGAGTATAATCCTCTCAGAGGGGAAGGGAACAGAGGAGCAGGACGGAGAGCTTCAGTGTGTGTGATAAACTGGGCTGCTCTCCTCCTCTCTCTCAGATCGCGCTCTGCATCACACCATTTCACATGATGACCGACTCATACGAGCACAGAAACCTTCAGCTCTGGCTATTTGCTTCTAGTGTGTGTGTGTGTGTGTGTGTGTGTGTGTGTGTGTGTGTGTGTGTGTGTGTGTGTGTTTTCCTGCTTTTTTGTTTTTTCGTTAATCTCGAAGAAATTTGAGTGATGCAACACCGTAAGAGGAAATGATTTATGTCGCATCCTACAACATCAAGGTGCGCAAAAGGATGCGGAACATTTAATGGTTTTGGAAGAAGGCTCTGCTGCATCTACTGCCTTGTGGACATTTCCCCAAACTGGATATATGGACAATTATTATCTCGGGGGATAAAAACCTATTATTTATATCCTGCTTCGCAAGGTGTATTTGTGTAAGTTTTGATTAAATCAATGTGCATTATTTGTACAAATTGTTAATGTCAACCAACTGCGTCCGTGTTACTAAAGCATGTTTCTGTTTTCCTTCTTATAGCGCATATAACAGCTGACTGTAAATGCATTGAGGTGCGACTGTATCAGATTATGCCAGGCTATATTAATAGGTTCGTTGATTTTCATACTGAATGTTCGTCAATGAATGGATCGCCTACTTAAAATACTATTTGTGGGAAATTTTCCTTTCTGTGTATGGTGCAAGGTTGGCTTTGACAAATGGTCCCCTCCACTTTTTTCCCAATATTTAGTTAACCCCCCCCCCCCCCGATGCAGGTGCTTTCAACTGCCCCCACCTTCTAACATATACCCCATCGGACCCCCCCACAAGAGGCGGCCGGTCTCTGGTTTAGTCCCCCAGTTACCCCCTTCTTTCTTACCTCTGCTGCATTTTGCATGAGCTATCTAGGTCATTAGCATTTTAGTCTATGCAAGACTTGACAAAGCTGGTGAGGAGCCAGATGGGCCCTCTACTGTTTTTTTTTCCCCCAATATATATCTCATGGGAGTTGAGCAAGGGACCAACTGCAGCAAGCCACTGAACGCTTTCTTTTTATTACCATCACTCGGGCCTTATGTTGCACCAACACATGATGGAGAGATACGCACCGTCCTGTGGAAATATCACATAAAAAAATAGGTAATGTAATAAAAGGGAGCGCTTGTTTGAATTATTATGTGATGTAAAGGTGCTTTAAGGATGCATGATGCTCTGTGCAATGTTGGATGCTGATGATGCACCAGTCGGAGGAGGACGTAGACATTTTGATGCAGCATCTTTGCTGTAGCTTAGTTGTGCGATTCTGAAGATTGTGGTTGCAAACAGGCCTGCTTTTCTTCGTGTTCACAGCGGACCTTGATTTAAATGTCCATACAATTAAGGCACGCGGTGAATGCCAAGAGAGATGGCAAATATCATCAATGATTGTTTTTATGAAAGAACAACGCAACGCATGTAGTTCGTGCTTTGCGATGCACGACAGTTCTAATTTTTCTTTCGTTCAGTTCTTGCGAGAGCGCGCGTTTGGAGGCGAGCCGACGCATCAATGCGGCCAAACTGAGCTTTAATATTTAATTGCGTTCTTCCATAATTTGGTGTTGCGCAAAAGAGCGTATCGTTGAATATTGTTGAGTGTTATTATGGATAGTTTAAAACTCTAACAAACAACTTGAGGTCTGATGAAACGTCTTTTTGTCATTTACTGTCTATTTAGAGAATGCTTTTAAAATTTTGAAATGTCACATACAGTAGTCTCATGCGCAAACCTGTGTGGGGACACGATGTCTTCAAGAGAAGATTAAGAATGTGGATAGGAAAGCTTTGAGGCCTACAGTGACAACCGAATTAAACAGAACGCACTGGTTTCTTGAATTTCAGGACGACAGCAGTTGGTCCTCAAAGTGACACTTGTCATGTGTCCTTATTGAAAATATTGAGCATGTACGTTTGTATTGTATTTATAAGTGTAAATAATTTTAGCTTGTCAATAAATCACATTCACTAAACACATTTCTTTTTTTTTTCTTCCTCAATATTTGCCATTTCACATTTCCATTCATCAGAACACTTATTACCCAAGGCAAAATATCTTCTAAATCTTTACAGGTCTATTTTCAGACACGAAAATGGTTATCTAATATCTGTCTGCATTTTATTTTTACAATACAATCTGGGAGTTAATGGTTCTCAGTAATTAAGATGCAGGCCGCAAGCTTTTTAACCCTATAAGTAATATTTCATATACATTTAAATTTCAAAATGACAAATCACAAAATCAAAATTTTATTTGTCGTCGAAAAGATGCAAGAAAAATCCCCGGAAGACTCATTTAAAGTCCTATTAGAGCTTTTTATCCCCTGCTTCTAGAAAATGTTTTGAATGGATAATTTAAAATAGCCTACTTCACTGTAAAAAAAAAAAAAAAAAAAAAAGATCCGGAGAATCAACATCAACATCAAGATGCAACATCAAGAAAGTTTTAAAGCCAACTCAAGAACCGTATGCAGCAAACATGTTCTTCATGGTTATGTGCTCAATTTAAGAGGACCACTGAAGAGCCTTTATTTTAAACAGTGTAACGCTTATTCCGGTATAAACTGAAGCGGATTTCGACATACACGCGCATTTCACATTAGCTTTATAGGCACCTTAAACATGACAGCTGTTTTCACAATATTTCATTTTCACTTCATGAGAGGATGTTCATTTTTAGAGAGGTCTGTAGATCCAAATCAATGTTTCATCCCTGTAGGCTATTCCTAGTTCCGTATACTTACTTTTCAAGGTCATTTAATGGTTGTTTTTGGAAATGTATAGGCCTAGGCTTTTGCTAAATCGCTTTTCTAATTAAATAAATCTACATTATATAGGGTAAACACGTAAAAAGATTCTAAACGCCAAAGAAATCATGCTGTCGTTGCGTCATAAATATTTCTGTACCGATCGATTTTTTTTCCTAGATGAGCGTAGAAATCAAGGTTAACGATATATTATTTCCCCTAGAGGTTTAAATGTAATTAAACCCCGTAATTAAACTCAGTATATCGAACGTGCAGGCCTTCTTCCTGTCCTACATGCGACGCTTCGTCCGTTTACAGAAGATTAAGCGTTCAGACGATTCAAGAATAAATGGAGAAACCACGGGTGTATTACTTGACAGGCTGGAATTTTCATTTCAAATGTTCGAGAATGAAACAAACACGAGCAGTCTGCGCGACATAAAGGCCTCATACAACTGAAACTGAATGATGTGACCTCGAACCAGTGTACTAAAGTGGTCAGACATAGCAGAAATCAAAAACGAGAGATTATGCAAACACAGAATTTTCCGCCTTTTAGCAACAGGCCTTTTCTGAGAGTCAAGCCTTGGACGGCCTTGTCGAAAATGCTATAGGCCTGTCCTGTAAAGGGTATTTAAGGACACTGCATAATGTCTGATCGACCTCATTAGGCAGAGGTGTAGCATATTAGCATGTTTCATCAAAAGAATATTTAGGTCGCAGATTCGTAAAGGACGTGGGGACACAGAGTGAGTTCAATGGGATTTACATGGGTGAATTTAAATGAAGAGTTACTGGATGAGAAACAATAAAGACATTTCAAATTACAAATCAAAGAAATCATGTTGGAAACATGGACTGTTATTAACAAATACAGAGATCTGTGAATTGGTATTTATTTATTGAGAAGAGCAGAACTACCAGGTACACGCTGGTCACAGAAGGCAAACGACAACATCAGTGTATGTTCAGGGTGCAGATTATACAACTATTTTAAATTAACTTGAGTTTTTAAAGAATTTCAAACCTCTGCTGAATGATTAAAATGTAGGCTAAATATAAACTTTCTTCTGGCACAACGCAAATCGTCCACTAACAGTAAGACAAACTTCCCTCATCTTAAACACTACATAACCTAACTTATGATTCAAAATACGTAGAAACCTATATATGCTTAAACAGAAAATTAGCATACTGTTTGTACTTTAACCATGACTCCCAAACCTTTGGACTTTACTTGTTCGGGCGGTCTGACCTGATGAATCATTCCTTGTGGCAATTATTTCTTTACTGTTTTTTTATACAAGCAATGCAACGAAGTACCATCAGTGTAATGATCCGTCCGGTTATATAATAACTAGAAACTGAAACCAAAGCCAACCACCCATTCTACTAATTAACCTATTTTTACATATTAAAATATTAGCAGTATAATGATGCCTCATAGTTTAATGCGTTTTTATGGAACAAAGATGTGAATCAAAAAAACAAATACATAAATAAATACTCCACATTATTATTACATCATGAGAACTGAAATTTATCCCAGACTAGAGTGCAAGTGTGAGTGAGTGTCCTCTTTCACGCCAACACGTTACTGTCTCCACAAGGTGGTGTTGTTTGACAGGTAACTATTAATTATCATTAACCAGTTGATCGTAATACATAACAAATAAACTACACTAGTGAATACCATTGATAAGTTACTGCGTACAATTAATTTATTCTAAATATGATGCATATTGCCTTCAGAAATCTCAGAAATTGTATCACACCTACCAGTTAAACAATAATTCTGATTCATAAAATGTGGACATAATATCTGGTTTTTATTTCAGCTGAAGATTTTTTTTATATCTTCATACAAATGTAATGAAACACTGACAATCTTTATTATTATTTTTTATTAAGTGCTTAAATATCAAAATATCCAACTCATATGAACTAGTGGAATGTGTATTATAGTTACATATTATGTTCAAATGAAGATATATTCAAAGGCTTTCTGCAGTCAAGCCTATTTAACACACATGCATTGAATGACCTTCAGGTACTGACCTTATGATACTTGAAGTATTAAAAAATGGCCAAGGAATGATGACTGAGAAGTGAACATTGATTTTGGAAAAGAGAATGAAAAGGGCAGGTTAAATGTTTAAGCAGAACGGCTGGGAGGTGAATATGAAGAACAGGATGATGACAGATAGAGAAATAGATATTGTGCACCTTCCCCGATCTCAGTGGAAGGAATATCCAGCTGAAGAGAGACCTCCGCACCACTGTGTGATAGATTTCAGCACATTCTGGACTGTGAGTGGTCTAAAGAGTGAAACAAAAACAAGCAATCATGATCAAATCACTGCAGGTGACAAACTGTGAAGTAATGCAAAACTGGCAAATGCACCCATCAAGGATAAAAACGATGATGAAATACATCGAAAGAGAGCATTTAACACACTCTAATGAATTCAGTCCTGAGTGTTAACTTTTGATCAAAAGAGCAGAGGAATTATAAATCAAACGCTTATTTGCTTTGCTGCCATCCCTGGTCTTTTGAACTCAATTTTATTGCGCAGGACAGGGTAACCTATGTTCCAAACAAAAAGAAGAAAAACAAAGTTTTGTGTTTTATAATTACACACTTGAAGGTGACAGCTCACCCAAAAAAACATTTGGTCATCACTTACTTACCCTCAAAACCTTTGTTCTTCTCTGCTAACAATAAAGGAGATATTTTAAAGAATGTTTGAGCTGTTTTTGTGCAATGACAGTTAATGGAGTCCAAAACAACAATGGACCCCGCTGGCTGTCACTGGAAGGACAAAAACAAACCAAAAAAATCTTCTTTTGTGTTCCATAGAGGAAATAAAGTTGGGAATGGCATAAGGATGAGTAAATGACAGAATTCTTATTTTTGGGTGAACTGTCTCTTTAAAAGAACCAGTTCACAAGCAATTGAAAGAAAATATTGCTTCAACTCCGACTACCACAGTCTTTTGTGCAGATGGCCTCACCTGTGATGATGCAAGGTAGGGACCGGATGCCAGTGCCGGCTGCCACTAGGGAAGCTTCGTATGTGCTTTTCTCATCCTTCGGCAGCACCTGTTCCACCCGCCGGTCCATGGACACAGTCAAAACCCATTCCCTAATCTCCTCCCTCTTCTCCACCTGAAACATAGCCAATGGGAAGAGTTTACTCAAAGGGTAAAAATACATAAATAATAATAATAATACATGAGCACCTATGCATTGTTTGTGGAAAAAAGGCCTACGGTGACGGGTAGCTTTAAAGGTACAGGGACCTCGAATGGGATATCTGTATCCTGGAAGTCTGTGATCTAAAGCATCCAATGTGCCCTCATCAATGCCCTGAAAATTTAGAACAATTACTGAAATTAGGTCGTGTAAGGAATGTTATTAAAAAGGTACAATAAAAATAGCATTTGAAGGAGCAGTTGAAAGCAGTAGATTAATTTATAAATATAATTTTGTCCATTCCATTTCATTTCCACTCAGAAATCAGCACTGTTGTCATAAATATCCACTTTGGTTATGTTTAAAGCTCACATAAATTTGTTTTAGATCATTACACATGACATTATGAAGTCTTAGAAGTCTGTCTAAAACCAGGTTCCTTCGGAGGTACAATACCATTCAAAAGTTTCATAAGTCTCTTATGCTCACCAAGGCTGCAATTATTTGATCAAAAAATGCAATAAAAACACTTATATTGTGAAATATTATTACAATTTAAAACACCTGTTTTCATATCATTCTGATATGATTTGCTGCACAGGAAATAATGGTGAAAACAGTTCAGTTGTGCTGCTTAATTTATTTTAATTTTTTTTATAGCATAACTGACCGAGCTTACTCGTGCAGAAACTCCTGATATAATAGATAACTAAATATACAACGAACATCTTATTTTCATCATGTATGTTTTCTTTTTGTCTTGTTATAATAGGAAGATGAGCGTGTAGGTAGAACAACGCAAACTTGCAAAAACAAAAATGAGATCAAAGCAGATTCTGACTAACCTACAGTAAACACCTCTGATTGCTTTCAACAAAGATCTCTGTGATTGGCTGCAATACTCAACGCTGCAAAAGACGTTGTAAATTGAAACTTTTGGTTTTGTAATTCGAAACTAGAGCGCATACAGAAAAAAAACAGATGAGTTTTAAAGCAGGCGACTTCAAGTGGGTACAGCATTGAGTTGGTACTACTGGAACTGTAAAAAGACCCCCCCCCCCCCCTTCTCACTGGATTTACACCAATCTTAAAGGTGACATATTTTGATCTCAAAAAGGTGAATTTTCACAGAAAGGTGAGGAGTTTCCATCTATGAAGATACTCATCAGACTGCACACACAAGCAAAAGTCTGCTTACATCAGCCAAATCCAAGAACCGGTTTAGAAAGATAAAGGCCATGTTCTCCCATTCCATAGCCTGCATGAGAAATATCCATCAATTACACGCAGAACTGAAGAAGCTCAAATTAAAAATGAAAAGTTTAAGAAACATATATTTTTTAAAACTCCAGGAAGAGGACACAACACACTTCATCTTCAAAATGTGCGGCAACTCGAACTGCTTTGCAAATCAAATTATTCACACTTGCTGTGAAATCTTACTGAAGCAAACAGGAGAATTAAGTCAATTTCCCAGGGCTCTTAGCTGCCATTTTGTTCTCTGTCTCACTTGAATGGTTGAAGCAGCTATGTGAGTGTGTGTGTTTGGAGCTAGGCTCACTACGAGTTCACCTTGGCTGCCAGGCCGGCCTCATAAAAGGCCTTGTCAGCTGGAATGAGCTCGGTGTGCCTCAGGAGAGAGATGGACAACTTGGCTGCCACAGAACTCTGTAGACAAGTAAACACATATGCAAAAGTACAGTGACACCGATAACAAAGGTGAAGTGTATACATTTTTCAGATGTAAAAAAATAAACTCTCCTATCCCAGTTTATTATGCCAAGTCAATACAGGCTTAACTGAAGGCATGGCATTGGGGCTGGACTATCTAACCAGTCAATGGGAGATTTATCAGAGTGTCTATTTACACGAAGTGCAAATAGCCTTCCTTGTTGGCTATAGCTATTTACACTAACTCCACCCACCGACGTGTGATTCGGCTAGTCAACACTACAAAAGACAGCCAACAGTCATCATCTCCAGTGGTGCAGATGGTAAAACCTGCAACGTTCATTTTGACGCGATCAACCTGGGTTCGAGTCCGCCTTTTTCTCCCTTCAAATTTCAAATCACATCAGAAAAGCATTTATTTTCAATGAAAATTAAGAATATAATCAAAGAGTTGAAAATAAAGTATTGGCTAGGGTTAGGATAGGTTTAGGGAGGACTTTCTTGTCCCAGTAAGGTAGCATCCATTTATTAATTTGAATTAGAATTAAAATTTACACATTATAAGTTTATATTGTATACGGTTTTAAAATGTACTACAATACTGAGGTGCAAATAATTGCCAATATTTGCAATAAGTAGTACAATTTTAACATAGTGTAAATAAAATCTATAGCTATTTGCACTTAGTGTAAATAGCATCTATCACTAAGAAAATATGCTATTTTCACTTATTGCAAATTTATTGAAATCAGTCATTATTTAATGCATCCTTGCTGAATACAAATTTAAATGTATTTTAAAAGCTTACTGACCCCAAAACTTTTGAATGGTAGTGAATAAAATGGTTTATGTAATATACTGCTTGCATAAAACAAAGATCTGCTGTGAAGTATATACACACCAGCTGGTCAATGCCTTTGGCTGCAGAGCATGTGGCGTAATAGTGAGCAACCAGCAGCATCTGCTCAAACTCCTCATGGGCTGGAGAATTAGCTTCTGAAGTCTTGGTCAGGTTTTCACACTGCACAGCAAAGAGATACTGTAAGATTCACTATTTCCTACTTGAATACAGAATCAATACTGACTAAAGAACTTCCCAAGTGTAAGCACCCAGAGCTCACCAGCAGTAGAAAGATGTCCCTCAGAATCGGCCCACATCTGATAAGCTTCCGCACAATCCCGTTCCCTTAGACTCACTAGCTCCAGGAACACCCGCTTGTAGATGTTGAAGTTCTACAAGAAGGCAACAAAGATGTTTCTGATGAGATCCAAAAGTCTTCATCATGTATCATTTTGTTTTCTTTTGTAAAATAAAAGAGTTGCAGACACGTGTCCATGTACCTGTGAATAAGGTGGCATGCCATGCTGGGCGTAAAGGTTGAGTATTTTCTCTGCCTCACCCTCTTTGATCAGGTGAGTGGCATACAGAGCAATGTACTTGTGTAGGACCTTAAAAATCTGTTGGAGAAGAGAAAAGCAGATACTCTTTGAAAATGTTGCCATGTTTCCACACTGACATGTCTGTGGGGGAAGAACACATAAATTGGCACCTGTTTTAAGGTTGTGTCAATACATTTCTCCCACTGTCCTCTCTCAGCGTACATGTCAAGGACAGCCACCACATCTACTCCAACCAACTGATTGAAAATAGTGGAAAAATATTAGGACAAATTGAAATTCAAATGATTACTAATAACATTACATATATTAATAATATTAATATTAATAATATTTAAAAAATAATGCTAATGATTATTATTATTATTATGAGCAATTGTTTTTTATATTATTATTTGTAATATATTTTAGAATAATTCATTTCTATTATATATTAGAATTAATATATGTTTTTAAATAATTGAATACTGACTGAAATATAAAGGAAAACTAACATAACAAATAAGGATTTAAAATATTTCAAACTGTTTCTAAAAATATTAATTATTATTATATAATTATAATTAAAACGTATAAAATATATTAATATGAATAACATCAAAATAAACCATGTTAATTATATTTATAAATACATGACTATGACAATTAATAATAAGAGTACATTAAACATTAATAAGTGTACATTGAACTAGTGTCATTCTTTTCAATAAAATGCCCTAAACTGCATCATTCGGTGATTGTAACCAAACTGCCAGTGAAGCGTGCCAGTTAGGTGACTCATATTTGTCATTCTAAATTGAATCAAGCCAATCATCTCCATTTTTCTCTCCTCCCAACAATAACTGAAAACAATGAAGTACCAGAGCGGAGGAGCTGCAGTCTGCGGTATTATGTTATAGTCATTTAATGCATTCTTTAACCTCGACTACTATTGCTAGGAAATAGATTTTATTTGTTTGAACAAACAGGATTCTGACAGCTAGTAGATCCCTGATATTTTGAGCCTAGCTGCTAATGTGGGCGACATGAGTTCGATTAACAATCCTGTTCCCTACAATACCTGTGAAAGCATTCTTATTTATCTCATTGACAACTACCCTGAGTTGTGATGTCAGAAGCAGCAGGAGGGGGGAAAATTAGTCAATTTCATGGTTTTAGGAGTCCTCCAAAATAAAATCAGCCATTGGCAAAACATTACTATAATATAACAATATATTCAGATTTATATTCTGCTTGCAATACACTAATAAATGTAAGTTATTAAAATAAAATTGTGATTCATAAAACTATGGCTATATTTCAGGGACTTTTTAATAAAAATAAATAAAGCTTGTTTGTCTGTTCTCAATAGTGTAGCAATGTAGAAATCTTTTTTTATTTATCTACATTTTATGCTAAGATTTTTTGCCTCTATGATGTAGTTCCAGCATTTACCACCGGGCTAACCAGCCAAACCTTGACCAATCATCTGAAGTCCTCTCTGTAATATCTCTATTAATGAAAGTGAAAAAAAAAACGAATTAATTTGCTAAGGTGAACTTACAGGGTCAACTTCGCCTTGATTTTTCAGGTGCTCTTTGTAGCGTTTGTCCACATATTCCTCCAGCTTGTGAAGAGAGGAAATGTCACAAAATCGAAATAATGGCAAACTCTTATAGCGAGTGATGTCACGATATTTTAAATAAGACATAAATATTTATTCTTTACCAGTCAATCTTTAAGAATACACCTCATGCAGAACTGGAAAGCATTAAGACTTGATTCCTAAACCTTTTGTTCTGTCCTTAAATAAAAGACAGTCAGAGATAAACTGCGAAGGGCATCTGTGCTCCTTTGGCCTTGTGCTGTCATGCACTGCATTTGTTGCACTGAGTGATTTTTCTGACAGCGAGAGAGTGATTTCACTGCCTCCCTCTCACATTGTTGGCTGTAGCGTTGTTAGGGGCGACCAGTCTGTTAAGGGCTCACCTTGGATCGAGCTCCTTGGCCACTCTTTTAGCTTTGTTCCATTCTTCTCCCTCAATGAATGTGTCTATGGTGTTCTTAATGAGGTCCAGGTTGAGGTAGAGCTCAGCAGCCTGAAAAAAAAAAAAAAAAACCTTTTTGTATCTCAATAGCTCCATGGCTTGAGGACGCCGAAGAATGGATGAAGTCTGTGAGCTTTTTGTGTGGTCACATTGCTTTTGTGTCAAATATTAAATATACACTCGCACACATGGACACACAAGCACACTGAAAGCACTATTTCCTTTTGGTTTGCCACTCTCAAAACACAATACTATGAAAGAAAATAAAGCTTGTATTTTGGGGGGATTTTTCAAGTATTTGTGCACAAAATTGCACCTGTGAGGAAAATGAAAAACAAATGTCAATGTCAAATGGAGGGTTTTATATACTGAATGTGATTCTATTCCTGAAAAAAATAAAAGAAACATACCTCGCCGTACTGTTGAGCTGAATCAGGCGTGGCCTGACGACCTGACTGACTTCCACAGCCTTGTCATGGGGTTAAAATTTAATGGCCAATTCTGCTGCCTGGAGGACATGAAAAGATGAATAAACCTTCGTAAAAACTGTAAATACAAAAATAAATAAATATTAAACATAATTTTGTATATATATATATATATATATATATATATATATATATATATATATATATATATATATATATATATATAAATGCTAAATTCCCAGTTGCATGGGATTTCTACTGAAACTGGATTTTGCACATGAAAGTCTGTCAAACTTTAATCATACTTGCTGACACACTGATAAAATAATGCATTTAAACAGATCGAAAATGTATTAAAATATTGCTCTTTATAGTGCTCTTAATGAAGTTAGGGCATGGTGCAGAAAAATGGCTCCGAGTCTGGACTTTACCTTCATCCAACACTTCAGCAGCAAGTCCATGTTAGATGAGTCTTTCACTTTCAGATAGCAGTCGACGGCTCTGGCATACTCTCCTTTCTGTTCCCACTCCTGAGCTTGCTCAACCATACCTTCCACACCCCTGTTTAATCACACATATACAGTACGTTTATTACATGTATGACATGTTTACCATTTTCCTACTTTCCTTCTGTCACTATTGATGTCACTATTAAAGGTCCCGTTCTTCGTGATCTCATGTTTAAACTTTAGTTAGTGTGTAATGTTGTTGTTAGAGTATAAATAATATCTGTAAAATTCTAAAGCTCAAAGTTTAATGCCAAGCGAGATATTTTATTTAACAGAATTCGCCTACAAACGAACGACCCGTTTGGACTACATCCCTCTAGTTCCTGCAGTAATGACGTCACTAAAACAGTTTTTTGACTAACCTCCGCCCACAGGAATACACAAACAGGGGGGCGTGGTCTTGTTGCGCTCCGACGGAGGAGGAGGAAGAGCTGAGTTTGTGTTTGTCGCCATGTCGTCGAAACGCTGTTATTTTCATCTCAGAGTCCAATCACCTTTGTTTGGGCTTCCCATGGATGCTGTACTTGGAGATTAATGGTTACAATTTATGTTTAACTCTGTTCCCGAAAATTATAATCCACATGTAAAACTATGTGCAGCACATTTTGCTGAGGACAGCTTCCTCAATTTCAATCAGTTTAATGCCGGATTCGCACAAAGATTATTCTTGAAAGATGGAGCAGTTCCCTCTTTGTTTGGAGAAGGCGCCGTTTATGGACCACAACCGGTAAGTGTATTTTATTATTTAAGTTGGTGTGTTTAACCGTTTCTGTAACTTATTACACAAAGGGCAACGCTGTTTAGCTTTGTTAACTAGATGTTAGGGCCGTGAAAAAAAAAGAAAGCGATTTTCATGCGCATCTCATCAGTAAAAACGCTCCTGTGATTATAAGTACATCTCCAGCACATGCTCCTGCCCACTTTGCTTCTCAATACTAGTCCAAGTGTTTCCAGGAGGGCAGCGTGCGCTCAGCTGCTGTCAAATCACAACACAGGAACCGCTGGCTCAATCAGAACTCGTTACATATTTCTGAAGGAGGGACTTTATAGAACAAGAAAGTCATCAGCCCGTTTTTATGACAGTGAAAACATCGGTATACAGATAGGTGAATTGTGTGAAAAATACTGTGTTTTTTTACACGCGAAACATGAACACATATTATATTGCACACTGTAAACACAATCAAAGCTTCAAAAAAAGCACGAAAAACGGGACCTTTAATACTCATGGGAAGAAAAACACTGCTATTACAGTTAGTACTATGGCTTTATTAGTGCTGGCTAAATAGATTGCAGTTCATCTTACTGTGAGAGTTTTGAATAAAGACTTGAAACCCTTGAACCCCTTATTTATTAAAGGTCTTTAGACTTCTGTACTACAAATCCTGAGATTGCTTGGTGGTTAATGACTGTGAAAGCTACATGAAATGCTAGGACTATGTTTGTGTGCTTCAGTGTTTAGAAATGATGGCTTAAAAACTGCAAAAAGTTAACTGAAATTCACAGCTGTGTAGGCAAGCACTCAATCACTTTTTGGCTCAGCGCAATAGACAGGCAAAAGGGACACACATCCCTACACCTCTGCCACCTTTGGGATCATAAAGTGACCAGAAAAGTCCATTTATAAGGATAACATGCCAAGAAAGTTCAAGCTCTTGATTGAAAATAGGTTAATGATACAAGAAGCCTATATTACTGCTGAGTGGGCCTTGAAATGACTTTGCAAAATGTTTCTCCTTTTCTTCCCAGGGAAGACAACGAAGAAGCCTTAGATGTTTTCCCACAAGTCATTAAAAATAGGAAAATTATCAGTGGAGATGGATTCGCTGCATGTCTGCACGTTAATGAGCTGCTCATTATGGATTTAATTTAGGATAAAAAGCTTCCATGTTCTAATAAAGGAGGGAAGCCAAGCAACGAAAAGAGGATCCAAATATAGTTCAGAGCTGCTAGTTTTTCTGCACAACTGCAGAGCCCTAGTTTTTGAAGGACAATAAACAAGGGAGGATTTTCTGATACAGCAAATGAGACATATGAAAGTAAGGCAGGAAAAAAAGAAACAGACAGTAGTGGAGTTAAAAGAGAGTTATTTTACCAGTTGCCCTTGCTTTCTTATTCCTTTTGAAGGATGCTTAACTTGCTGGGCAAATAGTCTTTACAGGTCCACATTGCATCAGTCCACATCCCAGCATCCTGGATAAGAAATAAATCAACTTAAAGCCTGCATTACTTAATATTCAAAATTAGCTTATCATAAGAAATCTTACATTTTGAAAATATAATTGTGGTCAATTTTGTCTTTTGTAATTTTAAAGTAATTTTAAACATTTATTGCTGTTGGCTCGATTCCATTCATTATTTATTTCTTTTTTTTAATTATTTATGATGTAACATGCTAATTCAGTTCAATTAATTATGTTTTTTTCCAGTGATTGTGAACAGTGAACTGAACTTTGGGATGGTCTTAAGAGTTTTACAATAAAAAAGTTCATTGAAATGAATGTCTGCTTTTATGTTTGACCTAAATCTTATGGGATTGGAACAACATGAGTGTGAGCAAATTGCATTTTCGGGTCAACTGTTCTGTTTAACTTTCTGTTTCTGTAAAACTTAAACTACAGAAAGTAGCTGCCCTGATTTTTCTTTAAAATGTTCTGTAAGTTTAGATCTCTGTGCTTTTTGGTGATGTTTACTACAGCATGGTTATCCTTAACAGCATGGGCATCAAATCCATGATATTCCACAGTGAAGAAGATTTTGTTTTACTGTCTATGTACAGATTGTGTTTTATGGAATGAGGAGTCTTACTTTGTAGTATTTAATAACTAGCTCAGGCCTTTGGGCCCTTAGCAGGAAGGCCTCTGCTTTTTGGAATTCCTTCTGGTCAAAACAAAACTTGGCCTGGCTCACTAGAATGTCTGCCACACTTTCCGGATCATGAGCCTCTGCCACTCTCTGGGCGTTACTCCAGTCCTTGTTAAAGACGTGCCTGCAATAGAAATAGACAGACGGTCACCCATATTTGAAAAATTATTTTTAGAAATTCTATGATACAATGTATATACAATGACCACATAATAAATCATGAAGTCAGCTGGATTAAAGATACTGAAACCATTATGCAAAATAAATATTAATTGAACAAAGTGTTGAAAAATATACACATGTTCTATGGATGGACATATCTTTTAATAGTGTCTTTTATAGATAGCCATGAAATAATTTTCCTTATTTCCATTTTTTCATCACTGCAAAGCTCAGTTAAGAGTATTTTTGTCTCATCTCCTGTGCAAAAATACATTAATATCCTCAAAACAAGATAAATTAAGTTGCAAAAAGGTATTATCAGGACAGAAAAGTAGGCAAAATTTCCATATGATGATTTTTTTTTTTTTACCATACAGTAAGCCTCAGCATTTTTTGTTATATTTATACTTAAAAGATAAAGAAAAACTTTTTAGATAATTAACAATATGATTTCTTGGAGTCATGAGATTATCTTTAGCTGCCAGCATACCACTCCTCCATGAGATCTACAAATCAAACACTCTCAATACCAGTCCCACCTGCTTCCAGCTACTCATTACTTGTAATGTGAGAAACTGCAGAAAATCTATCAGTAATCTATGCACACAAAAATACTGAAGCAATGCAATCCCTCCATAAAATGGTCTGTGTGTGTACTGGAGTAGGACAGTGTGATATAAAAGCTCACTCACATTAGCACAGCCTCCTTGGGCTTCCCGGCTTGGGCTTCCCGGCTTTGATGAACTCAGTCTCAGCCTCATTGAATTTGCCCTTAAAAGTAAAAAATTACAATTATGCTGTGCGCCATGTGATCATTAATAAAGAGAATAATAAAATCTGAGTCTGGCAATTAATAATAAGTATAAAAATTATGTGCGGGCCTGTCTTAGAGTAAGTGTAGAGTAATATGTCATAATAAAAACTTTAATACAACAGTATTTTCAAAATGTCATAGCTTTAGCATTCTGTAAGAAAACTTTGATTTCACATTTTTGCAGTCAGTGGGAAATTTAATTTTATGTTTTTGTCCACTACAATGGCTGGTGATTGACATTTTTACCAACAAATCTTTGCCAATTTATTCATATTTGTTATTTTATAAAACTATATTGTTATAAAAAACATTATTTTATTTATTATATTAATTTAAATAAACCTACAGAAAAAAAATAACTTACAAAGCAACAAACATTCAATCCTTGTCCTAAAGTCTGCATTATAAAGAGCAAATCAGACATGAAAAGTGAAAAGACTCCAGTATAATGTGCATTCACAGCCCGACCTTGAAAGTGTACAGTTTTAGTTGTCTTTGTCTATTTCACAGCCGCATTTTGCTGGAGCCACAGGCGTTAACTGTGTAGAAAAGAGAAATAATTTCTTCCCAGTTAGTTATACCTGGTCCTCGAGGAACATGGCATTTTTGAGATAAATATCAGGAATCTTCAGTTTCATTGCGAGTCGGGCCAACTCAAATGCAAAGTCAAATGTGCTAAAAAAAAAAAAAGACAAAGAGTGTTTCATTTTACTATATACCTTAGTTAATTTTTTATCTGTATGCACTAATTATACCTGAATATACTAGAAATCAAAGGACTGAAAACCACTATTAAGTCCTAACACTGACTTAGGAGAGACTTACAAGTTATCAGCTGCAAAGTCAATGAAAGTTTCCAAAAACTCAAACTTGTTGAGCGGTTTAAATGCCGCCTCACCTCCAAAACTTTTAACCCACAGATAAGCCACTTGCTTATCAGCACTGGCTCCTCCATGGGTCTTCGCTATCTGTTGCAAAGACATGCAGAAGAACTTTGAACATTTAGATTTAGATTTAATAAACCCAAGTTTTATTAAAGGCCACGTAGTGTGCACACACACCCGATTAGCTTCCTCCCACATATTATTGACTCTATACATGTTCACAGCAGCTTTCCAGTCTTGACCCTATAGGTAATGATACTCCGCTTCCTGAAACCTGGATTCAGCTTCTAGCTCCTGTTATAAACAACAACACATAGCACTTAGACCATGTGAAGGATCTACTGAGCAAAAATAAGACAAAACTCCATTGAAAGAGACTTGGCTCAAATGTGTTTAGTAACTAAATGCGAATAGGAAGAATAAAAGAATGGCCAAAATGCTCTCTTGAACCTTGGCTAGGTGAATGTGCGTTTCCAGCAGCAGGTCTTTGTGATGAACAGCGACTAAACGGAACATATCATCATACATTTTGTTCATCTTGTACATGGTGATGGCCAAGTCTGGTTCATCTACTGTGGTAAAAAGCCTAAAGAGAGAGAGGTACATTTCAAATATGTGAAATGCAAAGTATGAATTCCAGTATGAAATGTGACTGAAATCTCAAACATGTTGACATTCTATTCAGAGTTAAACAATGTCAATATCTGACAGATGGAATCTATGCTTTTTGACCTGAAACTCCTGTAAAGAAGCATAGTGCTGAGCTATTTTCAGGTAATATTTGGCGGCAGTCTTGTCCTCCTGTTGCTACAGTATGTGCAATGCTTTCTTCCACTGGCGTGCTGCGATCGCTGCCTCTATGGCCTTGGTGGAACATCTTTAACAGGTAGAAAATTACAGAGTTGGGTAAGGACAAATAAAATGACGCCTGGTCATGTTTTAGAGCAGGTAAACCCAATAATAAACCAGAATCATCATAGCTAAATTATGGTGCAGCCATCTCTGGGAAATGTTTTAACTGTGTCATGAATCAAATTAGAGAAGAAGGAACATTTGAAGTTTTATAAGGAATGAAAAGTATAACAAAATTAAATAAAAACATTATATTAAAACATTAAGTATACACTAAACTTGTGTCTGTGGTTGGTAAGCTGTTTTTAATGCCTTTGAAAAAAGTATCTTATGCTTACAATGGCTGCCATTATTTGTAGCAGTAATACTGGTAAATTCAATTTAATATATTTTATAAACAGTTTTCTAATTAATATATTTTAAAATGCAATTCATTTCTGTGATGGTACAGCTGTATTTTCAGAAGCCATAACTATAGCCAGTATTCAGTGTCATCTTCAGTGTGATCCTTCAGAAATCATTCTGATATGCTCATTTGGTGCTTAATAAACATGTATTATTATCATCAATATTGAAAACAGCTGTGCTGCGGCTTATTTTTTGTAGAAACTATAATATGTTTTTAGGACTCTAAAGAATTTGAAATCATCTGTAACATTATAAATGTTCAAAATAACAAAAAAACAGCATTTGTTTTGTAAAATCCATAAAACCCAATAAAGTCCATGAACGTAACAATGACAACCTATATATATATATATGTCACTAATGTGTCAAAAGGTAATTCTGGCTTTTATTGGGGCAGTTATAATCCATATTTGAGACATATACATATTTTTCACAGGTAAAAATTCCATTTGCATAAAAATCTTAAAGGAATAGTTCACCCAAAAATGAAAATGTACTCACTCTCAGGCCATGCAAGATGTAGACAAGCTTGTTTGTTTCTATTTATTTTTATATGTATATTTTTATATATCATTGCTCTTTTTGTTGTTTTTGATTGCTTCCACTGTCCTCATTTGTAAGTCGTTTTGGATAAAAGCGTCTGCTAAATGAATAAATGTAATAAATGTTTCTTCATATATATATATATATATAAGCTGAATTACATTAGAAATTTACCTCAGGAAATGAACCCTGACCCTAGACCCCAAAACTGTCTTTAAGACAGCAATATTTCCAATATTCTTTTCAAGGAAAGAATCACATTTTGTGTTTAATGCATGTTAGAAGCATTAGTCAAAAGAACCTTAAAGAAATCTGCTCTACGTGTTACATTTTAAATGTCTCAGATAATATTCTGCCTAAAGAAAAATGTGTGTAATCTGGTGCAAAAGAGCAAAACCCCTTCACCTGAGGGAGGATAAAAGCTATAGCACTAAGCACCAAAGGTCCTCTTAAAAAGACATCCAGTCGCTTTAGGAGGCAGCGAGCATGTTTAGAGCTTTCCTTTTACTGTATAAGCATTTTTAAGAGGGTTTGAAGCTGGAATTTAAATTAGAGAGGCTTTAATAATGCAGGATTGGTATGTTATATATAGGCTTATCTGCATTACATTTCATTGTTAATATCCTCTCCTGTAGGGTAGTGATGGTACAGACCGCGACCAGGTGAAAGCACGATTGACCATGCTGGATAAGAACTTTAAACTTGCAGAGATGTATTACATGGAACAGCTAAAGAAGAATAGTTTCTGATACCTACAACTATTCAATTCAAAAGAAAATTAATAAAACCCTTTTTAAATTGTTTCAAATCTGTTCATTTAATTAACAAATAAAATAGTTTTTTATTTTTATTTTTTATTATTGTAAAATAATTATTCTTAATTTTATTTTTTTTGGGGGGGGGGGGGGGGGGTGAAGTGATGGAAATGTACCAGGAGCTTCACATGTGGGATGAATGTATTGCAGTGGCAGAGGCAAAGGTAATATCGGTTTTAATAAACAATATCATAAATATTCATAACCTCTAGTGCACGTTTTTTATTTTATTTAGCCAAAAGCAGGGATTTTCAACAGGTTTTGCCCAGAAACATTGGAATTCAAGCAGTGTTCCAACATGGAACCAGAATTCTTTGTTGAAAATAAACTATGTTTATTTTCATTTTGAGTGATTACATTGTCTCATTTAAGTTGTGTAGTTTTGTTCATTGTTTTTTGAAGATGAAGGCCTATCACAAAATGTATTTATAATTAAGAATAATTATTTTACAGTAAAAAAAAAAAACTATTTTATTTGTTAATTAAATGAACAGATTTGAAACAATTTAAAAAGGGTTTTATTAATTTTCTTTTGAATTGAATAGTTGTAGGTATCAGAAACTATTCTTCTTTAGCTGTTCCATGTAATACATCTCTGCAAGTTTAAAGTTCTTATCCAGCATGGTCAATCGTGCTTTCACCTGGTTGCGGTCTGTACCATCACCGCCCTACAGGAGAGGATATTAACAATGAAATGTAATGCAGATAAGCCTATATATAACATACCAATCCTGCATTATTAAAGCCTCTCTAATTTAAATTCCAGCTTCAAACCCTCTTAAAAATGCTTATACAGTAAAAGGAAAGCTCTAAACATGCTCGCTGCCTCCTAAAGCGACTGGATGTCTTTTTAAGAGGACCTTTGGTGCTTAGTGCTATAGCTTTTATCCTCCCTCAGGTGAAGGGGTTTTGCTCTTTTGCACCAGATTACACACATTTTTCTTTAGGCAGAATATTATCTGAGACATTTAAAATGTAACACGTAGAGCAGCTTTCTTTAAGGTTCTTTTGACTAATGCTTCTAACATGCATTAAACACAAAATGTGATTCTTTCCTTGAAAAGAATATTGGAAATATTGCTGTCTTAAAGACAGTTTTGGGGTCTAGGGTCAGGGTTCATTCCCTGAGGTAAATTTCTAATGTAATTCAGTTTATATATATATATATATATATATATATATATATATATATATATATATGAAGAATGAAGAAACATTTATTACATTTATTCATTTAGCAGACGCTTTTATCCAAAACGACTTACAAATGAGGACAGTGGAAGCAATCAAAAACAACAAAAAGAGCAATGATATATAAAAATATACATATAAAAATAAATAGAAACAAACAAGCTTGTCTACATCTTGCATGGCCTGAGAGTGAGTACATTTTCATTTTTGGGTGAACTATTCCTTTAAGATTTTTATGCAAATGGAATTTTTACCTGTGAAAAATATGTATATGTATCAAATATGGATTTTAACTGCCCCAATAAAAGCCAGAATTACCTTTTGACACATTAGTGACATATACATATAGGTTGTCATGTGTTAATATATATATTAATATATGAATCAATTCTTTCTGAACATCATGGGCAAGATATTTTGAGGACACTGTGCCTACAGTAAATACTTTCATTTCAAATGATCAAGGAATATTACATATTCATAATATGACCCCTTTAAGAAAGCATTGTTACTTTGCTGATTCAATGTCTTTATATGTAACCGTTTAGTTCTTCTATAGTGTCAATTAGATACATATTAAGAGCAAATAAAAAGGCACAAAAATAAATGCAGCAATGTTATTAATAGAATGAAAGAATCGTTAAGAAAGGCAGTAAGATTATTGTGTTTATGTAATCATGAGAAAGGTGTCTTTTCTATTGCCAATAGTACAAGGGCTGTAATTAAAAGTTTATTTGAACACATCTGCCAGTGTCTGTGCTGTCTTTGGGTAGTTAAACAATTCATAGAAAATGTTTCCATGGATCTGTTAAGGTGGGCCAAACAAAAAGGAAATTATATTAATGTTTAATTTATTGCAGGGTAAGAAATGTGTTGCCTACAATTGCAAGTATCCCAGTATCGAATTACATGACACTATGTCACATTTGCAACTTTAAAATTGTTCCACTTGTAGCTCAGAACGATGGGCCTTTTGTAAAAATTTTTATAAGTTAACTAAAAAAATTGTGCTGAGATGATCTGTAAAGGAATTCAAAGAAACAACAAGATTTATTAATTCTGTTATACTGCTTCCTAGTTGTCAAGGTTAGACACATGATCTGGACAGCTATGCTGAATTCATCGCAGCAGTGGCTGAGTCATGGAGGTGGGTGGACTGTCTTGCTTGTCTAACCTCTCAGCAATGTGGAGCTGTTGTGCCTCTAGAGAGAGTTTACTCAGAGTTTTCCACATGGCCTCTGTCTCTGCCGACATCTCCAGGGTCTCTAGGAATGCTGTAGCTCTGCACACACACATACACACAATGCAGCTATAAATAAGGATACTTACGTCTTTTAAAGGGATAGTTCACCCAAAAATCTGTTATCATTTAATCACTCTCATCATGCTTTATGTTGTTTCCTTTACTTTGTCAAGTACAACCTTTACTTTCTTTGTTTTGCAGAACATAAATGTTGGTTGACAAACTGTATTGGTTGTCAGTGACTTCCATTGTATATAAAAAAAAAAAACATATATAAAAAAAAAAAAAAAACAATCATCTCTAATTTCTTCAATTATTTTATTCTTATGTTCCATGAGAATGACAAAATGTAATTTTTGGGTGAAAAAGAAAAAGTTGAGGTCTAATCCATGCTTATTGGAGGTGGCTGTGGTATATATATATTTTTGTTTGTTTGTTTTTAATGGCTGTGCCAAATTCAATCAGCCTTCATCCAGAGTGTAGGAGACGGAGTTAACCCCTTCAGTCACAATGACTTCAGTTTTGCCATTGGGTCGGTCCAGATCTACAATATCACCCTGTCGCAATGATTAAAAACACAGTGGACTCAAACAAGAAACTGAAACAATATGGAACAATTTGGGTGAACATGGATGAGACTTCCTTAAAAACATAAAAAAAATATATTCATAAATATTCATTTTAAACAACCTAGTTGTCTGGGTCACAGTGGTAGTGCGATTCCTTGCAATTGTTTGTGTATTTAACCCCTTGAATAGTTCTTTTAGTGAATCAGGTGTTTAAATAATATAGAAAAGTCATGTAAATAAAATCACTTTTAATTTCAGCTCACCTTGAGGGGAAACATCGTGACCCTGTCCGGCCTGTCGATGGTGTACCAAACACACAGGTTTCCTCTGTTCTGGGCCACAACTACATCACTACCCGGTTCCCACTGACCATAAGGACAGAAACTCAGCATGGTGCTCTTCAAGTTACTCTCAATGTCATACAGGTGGAGCTGAATGTGGAGAAAGAGACAGAAGTGAAAAGTCATTCTGATTTTATTAGTGATATTAGAGCTTAAATGATGACGTTCGCCTCTTACTGCGAGTTTCTTGTCCCTAAAAACCAGTTTATGCCCCGTTTCATTCAGCTTCAGCCAGTCTATCTTTGAGTCTTTTGAGGTTTATAGTTCCTAGATTATACCCACCCACCAGGTCCACTAAGAAAAAACAGGAAGAGAAAAGGATTATGGGAAATGAATGCACCAAATACCAGAAACAGATTCTTTTCTGTTTATCCAAGGCCAGAAATTAAGCATTTTGGTAACAACTTTTAAACAGTAAGAGGCTTTTAGACAATGTTTTTTAAAGAATGGATAAGGTATTTTTCCCATCAAAAAAATAATTCTATAATAAACAGAATGACATAAATGTGGAGATGGCTGCCATGAACATATTTGTACACATTTGTACACAAAGACATGCAGCAAAAACAGAAGCACTGTCGTTCATACAGACAACGAACATCCGTGCCCTAACAAATCAATGAGTCTTTCATGAATCATGAATTCTGTGACTTTCCCAGAATTTCTGATTCTTTGTTCACAAATAACCATTCTGATGGGAAGCATCACTTATGGAGGAGGGGGGGGGGGGGGGTAGGAAAACACTTTCCAATTTGCACTTTCTGAACAGGTTTTAAGCACATGGATCAGTGAGGGGGAAAAGCACTCTGCTGTCTGTCAGAGGAAAATAAATTGGATGAAAGTTGTTTCTTATTTTCACCACCTGAAGAAGAAACGAGGCAAGCAGAACAGAGGGAGCATGCCAGGAATTAATTAGCACAGGAAGTGGTCAGAAGCGTGGCAGATGGCTGGCGGTAGCCGGTGAAGGAGAGGGCCATGACAATGACACAGCAGGGTCACCATCTAATTGAAAGGTAACGTCCAAAGCTACTCAATGTCAACACACCTTTCTACTGTCCCTCAAATGTTCCTCTATCCGTGGAATCAAATAACGGGTCATAAGAAAAAGGTGTCCCATTTGGAGCAGAAACAGACGATTATGTAATTAATACCACAGATGACGTCGTTTCATTAAGCTGTTGATGACAACAGACTGAGATTCCTTTCTGAGCTACTGTGACTATAATTCACATTTTTGCATTCGCTCAATAGGCTAAATGTCTAAATTAATCTTAAATCACACGGGACATGCAAAACTGAGCTATCAGAGCAGGAAGACATGATTAGCTTTAAAATAAAATGATGTCATCCCTAATTACCACCTGAAAAGCAATATAAAAATAATATGAATTGAATACAATTCGGTCACTCAAAATCTTAAAACATTCCAAAGTTATTTGAGGGTATTCTGTATTAGAATGATTATTTCATTTTGGTGAGTAATTAAGATCATTTCCCTGTCCGAAGTACTGGGCAATAACTTACCAATGGCAATAGTTTTGATGTCAGTGAGGTAGGCCAACTTTTTGTTGTCCTCCACTCCCCTCTGCTTTCTCTCATTCAGACTCACACTGCAAACACAAACACACAAACCGTGGAATAAACACTTCCTGTGGGTGCTGAGGGACATGTCAGTGCTCCATCAAGAGGAACCAAGCACTGCATTCTGACAGCACCTGACAGGCTTTATACATGAATGCTGATTTGTGATGACTAGGTCTGCTGAGTAAGAGCTAGCTGTATGTATCAACAGCAATAGAAGTTTTCAGAGCAGAATGACAGTACCAGGAGTGCTATGAAATCGAATGTAAATTACGCCATCTAGCGGTCAGTAATAGATCTATGCATGTTATCTGTGCAAAGATATATTCTTCACTAGGGATGGGACGGTATGAAAATTTAATATCACGATTATAGTGACTAAAATTATCACGATTATCAATATTATCACGGTTTTGTTGAAATGAGATGAAAGTGTTCAAAAATAGTTGATGCTCACACTGAAAACATTTCAGCAAGTTTTATATTTAATAATCAACAAACAACTAATAAAACAAGCAACTCTATGCACTTAATTTAAAGAAAGATTAAATTCTGTGGCATTTCCTTCCTTACAATGAAAAGTGTAGAAGCATAGAAAAGCATAGAAAAGTCACTGACTTTCGCCATTCCTTCTCGAAAAAAAACAAAAAAAACATTGTGCGCTGCGCTTGCGTCAGACTGTTGCTGGCTGGACATGATTTAATAGTGAGTTATTAAAACCGCGATAATCAAACACGGTTTTAATGATAATTCATTTTTAAACGATATTACTAACCTTCAGCACATTTTATCACGGTTATCAATAAAACCGGTTATCGTCCCATCCCTATTCTTCACTATAAAATTATGTGATGCATTAAGTGTTGCTACATATAAAAACAGTATAGACTCTAATTGTATTTGTAATTTATTATTGAATATAATTATTAGTAAATTATAAATTAAAAATATCAAATTCTAAATCCTATATACATTATTATATTAAAAAAAATATTTTTATAATATTTAACATTGTTTAATTTCTTGCTTGTTTGAAGTTTTGGAACATCCATGCTTGTGTAATTCCTTTTCCAACATATAAAACTTATAACATTCTATAGGAAAATCCATTACAAGGCAAAAAAGGTTTTTACATTTTTTTAATGAAGGTAAACAAATGTAATAGCAGACCTTATAAGGCGTGGGTTCATAAACTCTGTCCGAACAGATCCCAGGATTTCATTGCTTCCATATTCCACCAGCGTCAGCTTTGTAGCATTGAAAATCATGCACATCTACCCAGAAATATAGCAATTTACAATTAGACAGCAATGACTTGAATTATATCAGCTAGGGCTGCATGATTCATTAAACCCTTTTCCCTTTGCACCATTCTCATAAATGACTGAGGCATCTTAATAACACACAATAATAAAATAAAAAACAATGTACCATTTAATTTTCATAGAAAAACTTTTCACTTCCCCCGGACCCCTGCCACGCCACCTTTAATAGGAGAGTGATGTTGTTTACTGAAGTACAACATAGCCATCAACTTTTGCTTTCCACTACATTACACAGAAAGACGCAGAGACAGAGAGACACCGCAGCCAAGGCCCTTCACCATTATCTTATTTGTCACACTGAACTATCTTCCAACTCCCATAAGAGCACTTTGGAAACTCAATTAAACATGGATTAACACAGTGAACCATGACAGCCCTTGAACTTTTAATTAGACATTTTAAACCTTGGTCCACCCGATGGAGACACTGACTCTGTTATAATATGAGAAAACTGGTCCAGAAACATTCAATACAGACTGTTTTATCTAAACAGAGATTTTAATACAGACTGAATGATCAAGAATCATTGTTTATATATTATATATCATATATATATATATATATAAGTTATAAGAAATAAAAGCAACTGTTAATAATCAAACAAGGCCAAATTTGACATCCTACCTCACTTAATTTGTTGGACACCGGATCCCCCAGCAGCAGTATGTCAGAGGTGTTAGCCACAAGATATTGATCCTTCCCCATGACTTTCACCTCATCTATCTCATAACCATACTGAGATTTCAGCACCACTCGGGTGCCAGTGGACAAATTCTTCACAATAACCTGAGAGGGTTTAAGAAACAAAGTTTGAGAACAACAAGTTTGTAGTTTAAAAACAAGAGTCACTACTGAAATTAACGGAAATGTGCGCTTTAAATATCTACAAGTATTGCTCACTTGACTTAGTCCTAAGTATGTAATCTCAAATTTGTTCTTGTAAATACTCCTGCGAAGACATGAAGTCAAACAACTCAACTCCTCCACACAGTGTGCCCTGCCCAATTTAGAGATGTATTTACACATCATCTCCACAGCCTCTCAACTGTCCCAAGTGGCAAAGCAGCACCTCAACATCACCGAGCCATTGTTTCTTTTGTTTTTGTTATCCCGCTCAATTCTTACCAAATTATAACCATCTTGCAGACAAACAGTAGAACTGTATATGTGGTGTATATATGCAGGATTAGTGTGCACGGGTTTCAGGATATGAACGGAATTGTGGTGTGAAAATCTTTTCTAAAACTGGCCACCCAGACTGACCACAGAATGCTGAGAGCCATCTTTCTTCCAGGACAGAGCTGTGATGGTGTACAGGTTTGGAATCCTTTTGGAAGAAGTAGACTGGCCACTGGGGTTACATGTTGCCACTGTGAATTCCTTTTCAAAGCGATCTCTGCTGTAGTCAAATGTCTGAAGCACGTGGCCCTCCCTTCCATATGCCACAATCTACTTATCGCATCCCGCCACAATTATACTGTTGGTGCCCCATGCCAGGGTGTACAGTGGGCATGCATGAGTCAGTTTGCTCTTTCAACAATCAGAGCAAATATATATTAAATAATCAGTCTTTTAAGCATGTGAATTATATTTTATCTATAAATACAATTAAACACAATAAAGCAGCTCTTTACCTGAGATTCACCAGATCATCATCAAGGAAGTAGCGAAAAACCGTTCAATCTGCATGACCTGAAAGGATTCTATTCCCTGAGACACTGGGAAAGTGGACCAAGGGAGATGAACAATGTTATACTGAAATTACTAAAACTTAAAACTAAATGAAAGCTATATAAAAACAATACAAATGTAAGGTAGAAATCTAAAAAATACAAATAAAAATGAAACAAGCACATAACACAATTGCTCAAATGTAAACTAAAATTAAAATATTAAAATAAAATCTAATTCATAATATGAATAAATCCTATAATAATAGTATATAAATAATACTAAAATAACACAGTAAGCAAAACAGAAAAAAGTGATTGGACAAAGAAGCAAGAATCAAATGGTTAGGATTTTAAATACGTACTTTGTCGTTAGTGAAACAACATGAGAGTCTGTTCCATAAATTGTGGAGGACTTGCTTGTTTTTGTATTGGCTTGACGAACCTGCAGTTGACATAAAAACAAAAAAAATGAATATTTACAAAAAAGGGGAAATTCAGTTTAATGTGCAAAGCACAGAAAATGTGCCACACTTACTTTCCCTCTGCTAGTCCAAATATTATTGTGTGCTCTGACGGCCAAACCAGACATGTTACATCACTCTAGAGAATAAAAACTGTTAATGCACAAAATATATGGCGATGCTGTCTAATGATGCGTTTTATTTATCATAAAAAGACTTACTGTTTGAATGAATTTGTTGCAAATAATCTTTTTATCTCCCCTGGTACAGAAATAATCATATTAGAAATGTAAAATAATACGATTTTGGTTATGTATCGCATAGCCTTTCACCAAAATACAACTGGCAATATGTTAAATATGTTAAACTCTTTATTCAGCTTCAAATTGTACACATTTATTTTGCTATATGCAAAGTATCATACATGTATATGGATGCATATTACACAAAAATCAACACTTAACACACACTATATAAAATTGTTTATTTTATGCAAATACATTTATCCCAGTCCTTAATAGAAGCCTATGTTTTAAGGATCACAGCAGATTTTTATATTTTAAAAGGCACTAATTAAGCCAGAATTATTAGTAACTAGCGTTCTGAAGTACTTACTACTCCTCTCCATTTTTATAAACAAATATAATGTTGTCTGTTTGAGCCACTGCTATCTTGGCTGAATCATGAGAAAATGCCATGGACTTGACCACATAGGTTTTCTTTCCATACTGCAACAAATGATAAAGCTTCATACTGAAACATATTTTCATTTAGCATTGACATAATACAACATATATTTTGAATATTTAATATTCAGTTCAATAATTCAATAATTTATTGATAATTTACTTTAGGGTCTGCAGGCTTTGTAGTAAATCTGTCTCTTTTTCTCCCTGCTCATCATACAATATAACCACTCTATCAATAGTGAACACTGCAAACTGTGCATTGTTAGGAGCCCAGGCCATACAGGTGACTTTCGCAGCTCCATCCTAAACAAAAGTCATTAGAGATACACACAAACTTGTTCAATGCAGAGTCGCTTGCTGAGATTTAAATAATATTTGGAATGTGCTGTTTCTTGACACAACGTAAAGGCATAAGACGAAATCTGGCAGGATACATAAGCATCCTTGTGTTGCTAAGCTAAGAAGCGTTATCATGGCTACAGATAGCGGACTGCCAAGAGCTAGTTAGTTAGCGTCGTTAAATAATAACGGGTTTAAATATTTACCTGAGGAGTTAGAAGAGTCTTCAGATACTTTAGCTGCATGTTTTACTTTTATAAAAGTTTCGGCGGAGTTATACGGACGTATTACTTGATATAGCCATGTTGTCAGGCTGCAGACATTTTAGTAAACATAGATTACTCCCTGGTTACCGTCGCCAAGGAAAAAACGTATGACGTGGTTACGTAGAACGACACGAGACGTTTGAACAAAGACTGGATAAAATTAAATTAAATCTAACTAATTATAATTATATATAAAGAATAACGTTATTTTTCAAAAAATCTTATTTATTAAAAACCATTTCTGGAGATGCCGGGGATTGAACCCGGGGCCTCATACATGCAAAGCATGCGCTCTACCACTGAGCTACATCCCCGTTCTGTTATAAATGTATGTTATGTTACAATATATTTAATATATATCAATTGTTCGGTCATTATACAAGAAAAAAATGTTGTGACATTTTAAAACTCGCTACTTCATCGGAATGGTACGAAACTCGATTACTTTTATGGCAGTCGCTATGTTAAATCACCGTAAAAAAAAATGGTCACACTTATGTTGTTCGGAAATAAATGGGAAATATGAAAATACACAGAATATTTAGTGTGTAACTTACAATCAAAGTCTTCTATAGTTTTTGGTAACTTACAATCTACAAATCATTCACGGTGCAAACATAAAATTCAACACGTTATGTTGACTGCAGAGTGGACGCGGACTACTTACATTTCTGTCTCACACTTGTCTTGTACACACACACACACACACACACACACACACACACATATCACATAGATTTTCTGTTATCTCTCAGCTCAACGAAAAATCAAGCATGCTGAAGCACCCAGAGACAGTCTAAACAACACTCATTAGTACAGTGAAACAAATGATACTAGTACTAAAAATAATATTTTAGATAAAAAAATACATTTCCTCCACACACACACACACACAGGAAGGTGCCTTTCCAAACATTTTCATGAAGTTAAAACATTTCAGCACGTTAAAAGGGAGGTTGGAGATGTGTTAATCTTGGTGAATAATTCAGGCATGGTAACAGGCAAATACACTTTCTTTGAAGCCCCTGACAATCTGGATGGAACATTAAGGGTCAATGTTGCTGCTCATTTCTGGGTAAAGTAAAATAATTCAGTTGATTCCTTTATAGTGTGCATTCCTTAAACCTGTTTTTATGTTTTCGGAACAGTGAGCTTACGGTTATCTCAACAGTTTCCCAATATGTGAAATCACAGACTTACAAGGCGTTTCTCCCAGCTATGTTGGAACGAAACCATGGGCATCTGGACTGTGTGGCATGCCATGGAGGGTTGTTTGCAACGAATGGCCTTGCAGGTGCATTTATAGAGGGATTTCAGATATGTAGATGCAGTACCGTTTCTAGGCATAGGCAAACTAAGGTGCCACCAGCTGGAGGGGGCTCAAATGAGCGCACACAGTGCCACTATATCAAAGTCCTTAAAGGGTTAGTTCACCCAGATAGCAAATTTATGTAATTAATAACTTACCCTGATGTTGTTTCAAACCCATAAAACCTCCGTTTATCTTTGGAACACAGTTTAAGATATTTTAGATTTAGTCCGAGAGCTCTCAGTCCCTCCAGTGAAGCTGTGTGTACGGTATACTGTCCATGTCCAGAAAGGTAAGAAAAACATCATCAAAGTAGTCCATGTGACATCAGAGGGTCGGTTAGAATTTTTTGAAGCATCGAAAATACATTTTGGTCCAAAAATAGCAAAAACAGCGACTTTATTCAGCATTGTCTTCTCTTCCGTGTCTGTTGTGAGAGAGAGTTCAAAACAAAGCAGCTGGATATCCGGTTCGCGAACGAATCATTCAGTTCACCAAATCGAACTGAATCGTTTTAAACGGTTCGCATCTCTAATACGCATTAATCCACAAATGATTTAAGCTGTTAACTTTTTTTTAATGTGGCTGACACTCCCTCTGAGTTCAAACAAACCAATATCCCGGAGTAATGCATGCACACAAACAGTACACTGACTGAACTGCTGTGAAGAGAGAACTGAAGATGAACACCGAGCCGAGCCAGATAGTGAACAATAGACTGACTCGTTCACGAGTGAAGAACCGGTTGCATCGGTTTTTCGGATCACCAGTAGTTCTTTCGGACAATTCGATTCAATAAACCGGTTGAAGAAAACACTGGTTCTTTTGTGCTCGACGTATAATAGCGTCATTTGCGATGATTGCCCTTGATTCAAGCCTTCGGTTTAACCGCGCTCATAACACTAGCACAGAATCAGTTCAGAATCAATCACCAAAAGAATCAGTTCAGTTCAGACGCCCTGTGTGCCGGTCTGCTTCACGCTGAATCACACATGCGCAGTATCATCAGCTCCTCGGTTCACGAATCGGACGCGTCTGACAGAAACGGTTCTTGACTCGTGAATGAGTCAATGTTTTGTTCGCTATCTGGCTCGGCTCGGTGTTCATCTTCAGTTCTCTCTTCACAGCAGTTCAGTCAGTGTACTGTTTGAGTACATGAATTACTCCGGGATATTGGTTTGTTTGAACTCAGAGGGAGTGTCAGCCACATTAAAAAAGTTAACAGCTTAAGTCATTTGTGAATTAATGCGTATTAGAGATGCGAACCGTTTAAAACGATTCAGTTCGATTTGGTGAACTGAATGATTTGTTCGCGAACCGGATATCCAGCTGCTTTTTTTTTTAACTCTCTCTCACAACAGACACGGAAGAAAAGACAATGCTGAATAAAGTCGTCGTTTTTGATATTTTTGGACCAAAATGTATTTTCGATGCTTCAAAAAATTCTAACCGACCCTCTGATGTCACATGGACTACTTTGATGATGTCTTTCTTACCTTTCTGGGCATGGACAGTATACCGTACACACAGCTTCAATGGAGGGACTGAGAGCTCTCGGACTAAATCTAAAATATCTTAAACTGTGTTCCAAAGATAAACGGAGGTTTTACGGGTTTGAACCAACATCAGGGTAAGTTATTAATTACATAAATTTGCAATCTGGGTGAACTAACCCTTTAATTGTCTCTGACTATATTTTAGCAGGGTTGTGATAAAGTGGCACGGCCACCCTGAAATACGATTGCCGCTTCCACTGGATCCCCCAACTTCACGAGACACCCCTCGCTGCAGACGTCATGCAGACGCATGCGCTTGTAATTTGCATTGCGTGATGACGTTAGTTGTTTTCGCGTAGTGCGTGCATTAAAACGATGCGCATACTTAACAGAAAACTAACAAAATGTTAAAGTATTAAAGAACATTAAGGTGTAAAAAAGACGGAAAAACAACCATGTTTAACCATGTTTCATCTGAGGTAAAATTATACAGAATTAAAGTTTATTCTGTAATATCTGTGTAGTATCTTACTTACAATATATTAACATTCTGTTGCACTTTACTTGACTGTGTATATTGTAATATTACACTTTAATGGCACCTTATATTTCTTATTCAGCTAGTCAAAATTACAACAGATAAAGTACAGTCGTCAGCTCTAATAGTGCAGATGGTAAAACGTTTGTTGATCACAATTTGATGCAATCGATCCGGGTCCGAATCTGCCTTTTGACAGTTTGTTTCTACCTTTTCAAATTTCACATCACATCAGAAAAGCATTTATTTTAAATAAAAACTAAGGAAATAATCAAAAAGTTGTGAGGGAGGGCTTTATTTTACTAATATGGTGGCATCCATTTAATAATTTGAATTAAAAGTATAATTTACACTCAGTAATTATTGCATACTGTTTTATAACGTACTACAATACTGAGATGAAAATAATTGCCACTATTTGCAATAAGTAATATAAATAGCAGAAAATCCTGCTATTTTAACATAGTATAAATAGAATCTATAGCCATTTGCACTGTGTGGCTATTTGCACAGTGTAAATAGCCACTGCCTTTCTTATTTTAATCTTTCTTTTGATATGGTTCTTGTTTATCTATTTTTTAAGTATAAATTTGGACATTTTTCTTTTGCTTTGGCAATTCTGCATGTGAAACATTTAAGCCAATAAAGTACTTTTAAGTTCAGTTGACTACATACAGTACATTTTCAGTGTCTGCATCCCATTTTATGCAAGGTGCCTCCAAAAAAAACAAACTGATGACAGTGATCTTTTTTAATTTATTTCAAAGAACAAAACAGAAAATATAATTGTATATACAAATATAGATTAAGACTATAGACATGACACAAGAAAAAAAATCTGAAATTCAAAATCACTGATAAAACAATAAGTCAAGCAGTAGCCCTAAAATTCTTTTAATGGATAAAACCCACACAGGACTCTCCTCCTGCGATTCCTCACACAGCCAGGTGGACAGTCTTTAAATATCTCACAGCACCATATGCACTGGTTCAGAGAACATGACGCCCGGAACTCAGGTTGTATTGTTCAGACAATGCACTCCAGTTCACGACACCTAATTTACATAAAAGAACAAACAATACTAAAGCAATATTAAAACATTTTGAAGAAAGGCAGAAGAGCCATACAAGGAAAATATTTTAAATGTATTTTTAAATATATTATAGCATGGTGTTAGAAAAAGTGTTATTTGCTTTGTCTGTAAAATACCTAAGAGATTTAATTTATAACCAGCATTAACATCAACTAAATTAATAAAGTTTGTCAAGTCAAAATTTAGGTTGGATTGGCTTGAGAAAGCATAGCCTGAAAGTTTGAAGTTTTTTTGAATTTGAAAATTTTACAGTTGAGGGCTATACAGTTTGTCAGAGAAAGAAAAACAGATAATTACAGTACTTTAGCCACATGAAGTGGGTCTCTTCTTTGAATTTCTTCTCACTGACAATGTCCCCAAAAAGTTATATTAAGACATATGAAGGTCAATTTAAGAGGTAACACTTTACAATAAGGTGTCATTGGTAAACACTAGTTAATGTATTAATTAACATGAACTAACAATGAACAAATGTGTTACAGTATCTATTAATCTTTGATAATGTTAATGAAAAAGATTACAAATATTATATTTTTTTTGCAATGCATGCAACCATCAATAGCATTACTCACATTAATAAAGTCTTTCTCCTCTATTTTAAAACATCTTTAATGGTTCATTTTAGGCGAAATAAGCCTTTGAAAGACAAGCATTCCAATACTATATCATAAAACATGTCATAAATGTTTGAAATCGCACACATTTGCAATGACACTCTCTATGATTATGACCAAAGCATTCTTACAATTAAAAGCAATTTAAACGCAATTTTTTTAGAAAACAAAAGTAATATCTCATATCCACCATACCTTACGAACATCCGGAAGTGAATGAACCTAGATATGCGCATTAATGACAGTCAGTACGGCGCACAATCGTATTTACGGTAAATACATATACGTTACTGCGCATACGCGGTAAACACACGTCACGTACATACGTGACGTACATACGTGACGTACATACGTGACGTACATACGTGACGTACATACGTGACGTCACCGCGCTACAGTCTGCAGCGAGGAGTACTTGAACTTCACTGTTCAGTAAAAAGTGCATGAATTCACTTTTTACTGTACCAGTATTTTAAATTGGCCTTTGAACTTGCCAAAGCACTGTCAGCTGTGTCCATTTCTTTTACTGTCTATGGATTTAATCACCGCGAGAGCTCTCCAATATGCGCTGCGCGCGCCACTGAGTGGCATCTGTACTTCCCGGTCAGAGTTGATCACTGTTAACCCCGCCCCCACGAGAAGTTTGTGTCAAAACACCAAACGAAAAACTGCGAAGCAAAAGCGAAATCTGTGGCAATGCATTCAGAATCCACGATCAGCGAAAACGAATCTTTGAAAAACATTAACAAAAATGAAACATATTTGAAGAGCCTGTGACATTTGTGCAACTGTGCTAATTTTTTTTTTCATTGTGTTTTTCTTCTTTTGTAATGCCATATTTTTGATAGTTTCTGAAAAAATTACGTTCAGTTTTATAAAGTTATGGTCATTTTTATTGAAGCAAATGTAATTCCATACAAAACACCATTAGATCATTGGGCTCTGACAGTGCTTTGGCAAGTTCAAAGGCCAATTTAAAATACTGGTACAGCAAAAATTGAATTCATGCACTTTTTACTGAACCAGTTTTTTTAATTGGCCTTTGAACTTGCCAAAGCACTGTTATTCTGATTAGACAGTATTTGTGTATTTATTTATTCCCATATAAAACAGCCAATTAAAAAATGTTGGTAAAGTAAAACTAAATTCTCTAATTGACGAGATCAATAAATCCTTTCTGAAACTGCTTTGTCGAATTTAAAGCATCCATAAGGAAGTGTCGAATTTCTGAATCAATTCATTCACGTTCACACTGCAGGGCTTAATGCTCAATTCCGATTTTTTGAAAAAATTCGATTTTTTTGCAAGGCCGTTCACATTTCCAATTAAATGCGACCTTTTGTGATCTCCTGTGTGAACATGAAATGACCCAGAAGTGATCCGCATGCGCAGAAGAGTACTCAACGGCCAACGACGTCACTCATGGTTTGCGGAAGTAGCTAAACATGGATGTCATAACAACAGTGTAGTCAACAGCGGAGCTCGTTTAGCAATACTAAAGTTAAGCAGCATCGTCCGCCATGTTTGTTGTTTATCTTCTCATTCCCGCCTACTTCAACGCAGAATTATGACGTTTGTAGCGTATCAAAGACGTACGGGTCGGATAAATGTGACCTGGCCGTTCAGACGGAGGTCGCATTTCAAAAGATCGGATACGTATCGGATTTAGGACCACATACCCAAGTGGCCTGGGTCGCATTTGAAAAGATCGGGTCTGTGTCGTTCAGACTGTCATGAAAAGATCAGATGCAGGTCGCATAGGGGCAAAAAAAAATCGGAATTGGGTCGTTTAAGCCTGCAGTGTGAACGTAGCCTATAGTGCTTATAGTGAGCAGCATCATACATATTGAGGACAGAGTATTGCGTTTTATAAAGGAGAAGTTCATGTGTCAATGAGTTACAAAGAAATACTGTAAATAGCTGCTTTGTGATTATTTGCCAAACGAGGCATACTTTTAGGCAAAATGAATCACAATGAGCAAAAAAATAAAAATGTATTCATTGTTTTACTCCATTAAAATACCTTCATAATGATGTTGGAATCGGATGAAAAATGACTGAGCTACACCTGTTTGAAGTCAATAGTCAGCAAAGTAAATTTTCTTAAGGTTCCAAAGCAAAATCATCTAGCAACATTATCTTTCCCCCCACTTCTTTTCTTTATAATCAGTACTAGATTAATAATGGCTATTTTTTATTTTATCTTTATTGTTATAAATAATAACTGATGCAAAAAGGAACAAATATAATAATGTAATACTTTTTTCATTATACATCTAAACATAAGCATTCAAGTAAAAAAAATAAAAATAATTAAAAATGTAAAAAACACTTTGGTATTGCTAGACGAGGGCTTCACATATGTAAAAGTTGCTTGATCTGTGCCTATTTCTCTCCTGATTCAGAGAAGATGACTTTTCCACTGGAGGGAAATTATGGAAGGAAGCTTCATAATTTTAAGTTGAAATAAGTTGAAAATGTCTTATAGATGTGTTTCTTACAAACACAGCATTTCACTTCACAACACATTAATCAATGGACTGAAGTGAAGTGGATTACTTGTAGATTGTTGTGATGATTTTTTTCATCCATCTGGACGCTCATTCTGACGGCACCCATTCACTGCAGGGGATCCATTAGTGAGCAAGTGATGTAATACAAAATTTCTACAAACTGTTCAGATGAAGAAACAATCTTGGATAGCCTGAAGGTGAGTACATTTTCATTTTTGATTGAGATTCTGAGAATATCAGTAGATCTAAAGGTGGCATTGTATATCTATTATATTATAGAACTTTCTGATTTTCACTAATGTGTTTATACTGTACATTTACAATATAATTTTTTATTTTGGGGTATTCAATGTGAGACTTAGATCCAGGTTAAAATACACGAGATACATTTGATAGTTTTGCAATTTATCATTAAATTTTTTATAAAAAATGTCAAGAAAACGAATAATAAAGCCTCGTGATTTTAGTGAATAGATACAGACGGTTGGTCTGGGAACGCCCCCGGGAACGCCCCGTCACGTGATGTGAATTTAGCCCGTGGGGGAAAACATTGCCTTGGCGCCAATTGAAATACGCGGGACAATCACGCCGAAGAGTTGCTGTGTCGTTTTCTGTACCTCCAATAAACTAACAAATTATGAATTGAAGTTCTACATCCTTCCTAATAAACATACAGAGCCGGAAAGGATGACAAAATGGCTACAAGCAATAAGTTGTGACGTGAGGATGATCAAGGGAAGTTGTGGAATCCCAAGACTAAGCCTGTGTATGTGTGCAGTCGGCATTTCATCACAGGCAGGCTATATTAACATCGTGTTCATTATTAACGCTATCAAAACTGTGTAAGGTTGTTTCAGAAAGTGGCATGCATATATAATTAGCCTTATCATTCTTCAAGAAGCAAAACTATGTAACGTTAGCCTAGTGTCGAACATAAACCCACTTAAAAAAGCGTGTGGACACGTAACAACTTAGTTTTGTGTCAGAACTTTTACACCTTCATTCATAAATTCACCCCGTCTGTGTTTGCGAAACGATTGAATCGCGGAATCCAGTCACAAATAGAACTTGCTGTATAAAGCAGAACGTCAAGGATTTTGGCTATTTTTGAATGAATACATCTATATTAGGGCTGTAAAATGAATCAAATATCGATATGGACTAGTGTATATGAATATTAAAGTTAAAAGAGACTACAATTGTTCTACGTGTCTCTGGGAATGAGCACTCAATATGTGCATTTTTGTCATTCAGATACACACGATGTTCGCAGTGTTTTCCCCCACACCGACTCCGCCCTCGCCACGCCCCCAGCTATGACTAGATGCCGACTGTATCCTCTGACGTGGTGACGTGCAGTGGTTTTGCACGCTAGTATAAAACCAGCTGAAGTTCACGCGCACGGCTCCACGCTGCTGTGAATGGAGCACAGCGTGGACTTATCTCTAATTTACCAACCATAGATTTAACCTTTAACCCACTTAAAACATCGCAATCGGACAATGAGCTTCTTCTACATCAAGACAGCATGATATTTGGCCTAGATACCAATATCTAAGATCGCATATATTTAATCCGTCTCCGGGTGATCATCACCTTGTGCAGCGTGCTTTTCACGTGGAAACTTCGGCGAAAAGGGAAAACGCGCCACACGGGCCATCCAGTTCTGTTCATATACCTTACTATTAAGCGCTAGATATTCGCTGAGATTCTTTTTGCGTTAGGAATACTAACATTCAGTCATGTTGATGAAAACTGCATCTTTAGTATTGGAGGACGGGACAACATTTAAAGGCCGTCTGTTCGGTGCCGTATCCTCAGTGTCCGGTGAAGTTGGTAAGTTCAGTGAAAGCGTGGCTTATAAATGTGTAACTGATGATCAGGAAGTTAAACGTGTCTGATTTCCCACTAAACGTTTAAAAGTGAACCCCATATGCACTTCCTAGGGCATGTGTAACATGCCTGACACCCCAGTTAGGTTCATGCTCGGCTCAGTGACGACAATTGACAAAAAAAATATATATATATATATATAATTTATGGCGTAGCGTGGTAAATCGTTAAAATGTTTACTTACCGTTTTAAAAAAAACACCCCAGTTTTGTTGGTCAAGGTTTAACAATTTTCACTGACTTTTTGTGTGTGTTAGAAAAGATCTACCCCCGCCCGCCCTTAACCAGAAAATTTGTTGAGGTTTTCTCTACAAATAATTTATTTATATAACTTAACACTATATTCACTGTAAACACTTTTGCTGGGAAAATGACACCAATAAAAAATCCCATTCTGCAACTAACAGGTGCATTAAAAATTGATTTTACTACTTTATTTATATATATTTCTTTTACCATGCCTATATATATTGCACATGATTCAATTTTTTGAATGATAACTGTGTAAGTGACCATCCTAGTCCATAATATTCTCCATGTAAAATAAATCTGGAAAATGTCCCAAAGTTTGACAGGTATAACATTTTTTCATTGAAGGCTAAGACAGACTATTAAATGCCAACACATTTGAAGGGCAGAATTATAAATTGTTTTCCCCTTCAATTTCATGCTCATTATTCTTTTAGACATATATTTGCAGGCAATTGCATTAGGAATGACAAAACCCCTCTTATATCATACTGACTGCAACCAGTAGTCCTACTAAGATGGTCATGATGTAGAAATTTCAGTAACACAACAATAATTTCACTATTTTTAAAATCATTTTTGATACACCGCAACTAATATTCTATTGGCTTCTTTATTTGGTTAGACATTAAACATTTTAAACAATGGCATGTAGCCTTTTAAATTAGTTCCATGTAAACGTTCAAGTAGACAATCTGTAATAACGATCAATTAAAAAAAGTAACTGATGTATAATATCGGTACTTTTGACATCACCAAGTCCTATATTGTGTGTCCACAGTTTTCCAGACAGGAATGGTGGGTTATCCAGAGGCTCTAACAGATCCCTCTTACAAGTCCCAAATACTAACTCTGACATATCCGCTGATTGGCAATTATGGTGTTCCAGAAGATGAAGATGGAGAGTTTGGACTCAGCAAGGTGTTTTTCCTTTCTTGTATCCACACTGACTGTAGCACTTTTATCATTTCATAAGGCTTCTTAAACAGATTGTTCTAATACTACTGCTATGATTTGTTCTAAATATTCCTCTTTGTGGTCTAGTGGTTTGAATCTTCCAAAATCCATGCTGCAGCTCTGATTGTTGGGGAGCTCTCTGAGAATCCCAGTCACTGGAGCTCCGCCAAGTCTCTGGATCAGTGGCTCCGAGAGCAAGGCATCCCTGGACTTGAAGGTCAGTTAGTACAAGTTCTTTGAAGTAAGTGATTTGGTTTAGGTTTTAGAATTAATCCAAAACAAATTGTTTTAACTGTGAAATCAGGAGTTGACACTCGATGCTTGACCAAAAAGATCAGAGAAAAGGGAACCATGTTGGGAAAACTTGTGGTGGAAGGAACTTCTGCCAATGACATTCTATTTGATAATCCAGACACCCGAAATCTTGTTAAGGAAGTTTCCATGAAAGTACGTGTCTGTGTTCTCAGATTCATTTTAATGTGTTTAATATTGTGGAATGGCAGCTTATATCTCGAGTTATTTATGCCTGATTCAACAGGAACCAAAAGTTTTTAATCCAGAAGGCACAGTGAGAATCACTGCCATAGACTGTGGCATCAAGTACAACCAGATCCGTTGCCTGTGCCAGAGAGGTGCCCAGGTCACCGTTGTCCCCTGGAATGATCCTCTAGACAGCAATGGTGAGCCATGGCACGGTTTTCCACATATTATTGGACGATGTGTTGGTTTTTTTAAAATACATTTAAAGATGCATGTAATCTGCTGTTTTAGGGTTAGAACATGTTTTGCATGGCTATATTACTAGACTTCAGAGGCTAATAGTAATTCTAATAATCAATAGAAAATTATATCACTGTGCTTCTGTGTTTCTCTAGAGTTTGATGGGTTGTTTATCAGCAACGGTCCTGGCAATCCTGAGTACTGTAAGGAGACCGTAGAGAATATACGGAAGGTTGCATGTGTGGAGAATCCCAAACCTGTCTTTGGGATTTGTCTGGGCCATCAGCTGCTATCTTTGGTCATTGGCGCAAAGACATACAAAATGAAGTAAGCAACTTGTTAACGTTTTACACTTTCTGCTGACTTCTAAAGCACATTTCATAAACATAGTACACTCAAAAATGAAAATTGTCATGTACGAACCCTAATATCATTCCAAACCTGCATGCATTTTTATTCTGTTGAATAGATTTTGGATGTTGGGAACTAATCAACATTGAAGCCCATTGACTTTTATTGTACGGACAAAAAAAAGATAGATAAATATTTTATCTTTTATGTTCCTCAATGCTGTAAAATGTAATGCGGTTGTACCTACATAAAGATATTAAATAAAAATGGCTTTTATTAAATTATTCTTTTATTAAGGTTAATATAATGCTCTTATATTCAAGATACATGATTCTCAATATGTTGTGCAATTTAATTTCTCAAGGAAAATTGTACTTGTTTTGTAAAATGTAATTAAAACAAGATAAAGGATAATAATAATAGGGTTTTTACAGTGTAATTGAACCAGACAGCATCACGTTATGGTTAGTGGATTAAGGGGTTTGCAGAGGAAAAAAGCCATGCCATTCCAGTTTTCATGAAGGAGCAGCATGGTGTGAAATCTTGTTGCTGAGCTCAGCAGTCTAGTCTGGTTCTGGGATAAGCGGTAGTGTTTTTGTAAGAGTCCTGGGATATTTGGTTTGCTTGCTTGTGCTCAAGGCCAGATGAGATGCCAGTGTACAGGTCTTTTTTTTTTTTTTTTCAGAAGCAGACAGTTAGCGGGTTCGTTCAGACATGGTTTTTGTCTGTTAATCATTGTATCATCTTATTGTGGATCTTAAAAAATGTACAACTTCATTCATGGGCCTTGTATATTTCAGGTATGGTAATCGTGGCCATAACCAACCCTGCATCCATAAAGGAACAAATCGCTGTTTCATCACCTCTCAGAATCATGGGTTTGCTGTGGATCCCAAAACTCTCCCAGAAGACTGGGATGTGCTCTTCACCAACGCCAATGACCAAACCAGTGAGGGCATTGTTCATAACCACAAACCACTCTTCAGGTTGGCCTTCATTTCTCATTGGCATCTTGATTACATAAATACAGTATCGATTGGCATAAATGTTGTATTAAATTGTTGATCATTTATATCTTTTCTCATTTTCAGTGTCCAGTTCCATCCTGAACACATGGCAGGCCCAACAGACCTTGTTGGTCTCTTTGATGTGTTCCTGGATACAGTCAAAGATGCTAAAGAGGGCAAAACTGGAAAATCAGGTGATCTGTTATGATGTACTGATGCCTGTCAAACAAGCATAATCCTCATAGGATTGTTTACATTAACTGGAAAGACATTATTATTGATGTAATTCTGTTGACCTGACTAATTATTCATAAACCCTCATCATTTTTGCAGTTAAGCAAAAACTAACAGAGCACCTGATTTTCCCTGGATCTCCTGACTTGGAAGCATTTGTTCGACCTCGTAAAGTTCTGGTTCTAGGTTCAGGAGGGCTTTCCATTGGACAGGCTGGAGAGTTTGACTATTCTGGATCTCAGGTGATTGTCAAACTTTGAGGAATCGCATCTCTCTAGCCAACTAATGTTTTTAGTGGTAATATTTTATCAGTTTTCTGTTTTAATTTGAAACTTGCTTGATCTTCGAGTAATTGAAGCTTACGACTGAGTGTTTTAAACCGTCGGCTAGTGGAAAGCCAACATTTTTTCTAATCATTTTAATCTAATCATTAGTGTAATAAGTTAACCAAAATTATATGCAAACACTTTTTTTCCTCAATGTTATTTGATTTTGTTTTTTTCTTAGGCTATAAAAGCTCTTAAGGAAGAGAACATCCAAACAGTTCTCATCAACCCGAACATTGCCACAGTACAGACCTCAAAGGGCCTGGCAGACAAAGTCTACTTCCTCCCGATTACACCAGAGTATGTCACACAGGTAAGAGAAAGCTATCCATCTCAGAGTAATTTACATGGTCTAGTTTTCTTGACAGATTTTGAAAATGGAAATAATGCTTTAAAACAGTTTTTGACTCTAAACCGTTTTCGAGTTCAAGCATGCATCCTGCTGTCCTACAAATAGGTGATAAAGAACGAGCGTCCAGATGGGGTGTTGCTCACATTTGGCGGTCAAACGGCTCTGAATTGTGGTGTGGAGCTCACCAAACAAGGAGTGCTGGAAAAATACAAAGTGCGTGTGCTTGGAACCCCAGTGGCTTCCATAGAGATGACTGAAGACAGAAAGATCTTTGTGGAAAAGATGGAGGAAATCAATGAGCATGTTGCCCCCAGTGAAGCGGCCATGTCTGTTGAACAGGTAAGCTCATTACTCTGATCTCAAATGTACCATAAAATAAATCTTTATGTATACAGACCCATTGGTACTGTAGGAAATAGTAGCCTATTATAAAGTCAAAATTTTTAGATATTATTATTATTATAAAAAAAAATTATATATATATATGGCACATTTTTTTCCTTTTTTTCTCTTCCCTATAGGCAGTTGCTGCTGCTGAAAGACTCGGCTATCCTGTTCTTGTCCGCTCTGCATTTGCCCTGGGTGGTTTGGGTTCAGGCTTTGCCAATAATAGAGAGGAAATGATCACACTGGTCACCCAGGCCTTTGCCCACACATCACAAGTTCTGGTTGACAAATCACTCAAAGGCTGGAAGGAAATAGAGTATGAAGTGGTGCGGGACGCCTATGACAATTGCGTTACGGTATGAAGCACCTAGAGCTTATTCTGTCATTTTTATTTACACATACACCTATCCAAATTTACTTACAGTGCGTTCACATTTGTGTGTGTGTTTTAACATTTGCTTTTTTCTAATTTATTTCTTCTCATTTAGGTTTGTAATATGGAGAATGTTGATCCTCTAGGAATCCACACTGGGGAGTCCATAGTGGTGGCTCCCAGTCAGACACTTAATGACTATGAATACAATATGCTGAGAAGCACTGCTATCAAAGTTATTCGCCACTTGGGCATTGTGGGAGAGTGCAACATTCAGTATGCCCTAAATCCTGAATCTGAGCAGGTAATTTAGTCACTTACATCATTCAGGAAAAATTGGTTCTAAAAAGCAGCGATCAACCCATAATCTCTTTCTTTGTGTCTTGACAGTACTACATCATTGAAGTCAATGCTCGTCTCTCACGAAGCTCTGCATTGGCCAGTAAGGCCACAGGTTACCCGCTGGCCTATGTGGCTGCTAAGCTCAGTTTGGGAATCCCTCTACCTGTGCTAAAGTGAGTTTTTTTTTTTTTTATTTATTTATTGAAATGAGCTATTATACAGAAAGTAATTGTACACTTCATATTGTACTTTTCAAAGTTGCTTAAAAGTGACTGTTTTCCAGGAATTCAGTGACTAATTCAACAACAGCCAACTTTGAGCCCAGTCTGGATTACTGTGTGGTCAAGGTTCCTCGTTGGGATTTGAGCAAGTTCCTCAGAGTCAGCACTAAAATCGGCAGTTCCATGAAGAGCGTCGGTGAGCTTCCTATGCAAAAAAAAAAAAAAGAATAGATAAATTTGCAGTAGAAATCTGTATATTGTAATTTTCAAACCAGTGTTATTGTTAGCTAAATAAAATGAAATATTAGATGGATAAACTGACTAAAATAAATGTAAAGCTAAATAGAAATATAAAAGACAAATAAAAATACAAAATCCACATAATTACTAAAACTTAGTCTATTAAATTATAATATAATGTAAATTAAAATGAAAATTTAAAAATAAGAGAATGTAAAATACTATAAAAACACTGTCTTTTATATACCAGATTTATAAGAGTTAACTGCAACAGGCAAAAGTAATGTTTTAGTTGAATTTACCAATTTTTACTTCTTACAAACAACCGCCTTTTCATTTGCTATTCCTTGATGCTTTTTTGAAATTATAAAAATTATTGATTTTTATATCTGCCTTACCAGTTACATTAGAATTGCTGTAGCAACATTTATCCAATTTGGTAACTGTAATATTAAACCAAGATGATGGTAATTGTAAAAGGGACTGTTACAGTTTGCATTTTATAGTTATTCAAGTTAGTGCATATTTAATAGTCATAGTTTAAAATGTTTAATTGTTAAAGCATCTTTTTATAAAAAATATTGTTTGTGAATTTTAATATGGCAAAGTTCTGTTTATTAAAAAAAGGCAGAATTAGCATATTTAGTTCAGAAGGTGCTATCTTTTCTGAACTCGGCTATCCAGTATGTTGTATCTCATTCAGCGCTCTCTTCCATCACAGGAGAAGTGATGGCCATCGGCCGCAGCTTTGAAGAGGCTTTCCAGAAAGCTTTGAGAATGGTTGATGAGAACTGTGTTGGTTTTGACCACACCATCAAACCAGCGTCTGAAGAGGTTTGTCCTAGTGTTATCAAAAGTACCAATGTCGGTACTGAAATAAAAAAAAAAGTGACCATTTCCCACCAGCATTTTGTTGTGTGCAAATGTAGTGTTACCAACATTTAGTACTTTTTGACAACACTAGTTTGTTCTAAAGTTGCACATCTTAAATCTCATTCCCATGTCAGACTAACTTTTATTTATTTATTAGTTTTTTGCAAGTAGACAAAAAAAAAACATGAATTTTTTTTTTTGTCTCGCGCATCAGGAGCTGCAGACACCCACAGACAAGCGCATCTTTGTTCTGGCAGCTGCCCTGCGTGCCGGCTACACAGTTGAACGGCTCTATGAGCTGACCAAGATAGACCACTGGTTTCTGCACAAGATGAAGAATATCACCAACCATGAGAAACTTCTAGAGGCATATAATAAGGATGAGAGTGCCATGCCGCCTGAGGTCATGAGGAAAGCTAAACAGCTGGGCTTCTCTGACAAACAGATCGCCCAAGCTGTGCAAAGGTACCCTGAGTAATTTAGAGTTACAGATATAAATGTACTACTTTTGATATTTCTTTTGCCAAATCAGACTGTTTAAGCGTCAATTCTGGACTTGTTTTACAAGAAAAAGATCATATGGGCTGCAGTAGACCAATCTCTTTCCCCTGTCGCAGCACTGAGCTGGCCGTCAGGAAGATGAGACGTGACTGGAAGATCCTTCCAGTGGTCAAACAGATTGACACCGTGGCAGCTGAGTGGCCTGCCCAAACCAACTATCTGTATCTGACCTATAACGGCTCAGAAAACGATGTGGTTTTTGAGCAGCCCCATGTCATGGTGATCGGCTCTGGGGTTTACCGCATTGGAAGCAGTGTGGAGTTTGATTGGTGTGCTGTTGGGTGTATTATTGAGCTGAGGAAGGTGAGCCATGCGGATTAAAGAGGAAAAGGACTTAAAAATGAATTGAAGCAGGAAATGCGAGTTCATTATTTCATTGAGTGTTTGTGACTTTTCATTTCACAGATGGGATACAAAACAATTATGGTGAACTACAACCCAGAAACGGTCAGCACAGATTATGATATGTGCGATAGACTGTATTTTGATGAGATCTCCTTTGAGGTAAGAAATTAAATGTGGATATTTGGTGTATTCTCAGCAGTTGTTCTGATAACTGAAATACTTTTAATCTCCTTAGAATTAGGGATACACAGTGTATTGGTACCCTATCATTTAACCGTTGATATTATGGATTTTATGATGGATATTTAATTCTGCTTATTCATTTAGATTGTCTTTGTTTGAAGTTGACTTAAAGTTAGTCTCCTAAACGCATAAATGTTACTAAATTTTTTATGTGGTCTTTAGCTAATCTTAAATTGAAAATACACCTTTTTAACTGTGCATTATAATGTTGTTACACCTAAATGAATTTGTTAAAATTACCAATGATTTATTTGTTTTTAAATTAGATGGATAGTTCAGAATTTTAATGTTTTTAATTGTTGTTGTTATTATTATTAAATGCTATAAATGTGAATAACATTTATAATAAAAATAATATTTAAATTGTTTATAAATTATAATAAAATATTTAATATCAATATTTAGTATCCGATCATAATAAAATATTAAACATAATAATTAATTACATTTAAATATTTTAATAAATTAAATATTGAATTTGTCTGTTTTTACTTGCAGGTGGTGATGGATATATATGAGATGGAGAACCCAGAGGGAATTATTCTGTCCATGGGTGGACAGCTGCCCAACAACATCGCCATGTCCTTGCATAGACAGCAGTGCAGGATCCTGGGCACCTCACCTGAATTCATTGACTCTGCAGAAAACCGCTTCAAATTCTCCAGGATGCTGGACACCATAGGAATCAGTCAGCCCCGATGGAAAGAGCTGTCTGATACTGAGGTAAGATATTAAGTTAATTAATTTAGTTAAAAAAGTTCTTCTATAATTGCTTGTAACATCAAATATCCTTTGACATTTCTGTTGTAGTCTGCTGTGGGTTTCTGTGAGACCGTGGGTTATCCTTGCTTAGTGAGGCCGTCGTATGTTCTCAGCGGGGCTGCTATGAATGTTGCCTACTCAGACACTGAACTGGAAAAGTACCTGAGAAATGCTGTTGCAGTGTCAAAGGAACGCCCTGTCGTCATCTCCAAGTTCATTCAGGAAGCCAAGGTTAGTCAAAAAAAAAACTGTCTGTAAAAACATATACCCTCCTTCAGGCGGTTCCAGTTAATAGTATAATGCATTTATGTATATATGGGAGAGAAAGGATTTAATTACTAGGAAATACAGTCAATTGGCACAAAATAACAAAAATAACATAAAAAAACAAAATGCTGGATGAACATGTTTTTCAGCACCGACGTCACCATGGATGTGAATGTAATACAATATAACTGTTCATTTCATGCCAAAGTATTGCTTTGCCTTTCTAGTAGCTACTGTTGCTTAAATTAGTGAGAATGGAAGAAAAATATTGCATGAAAATGCTTATATGAATGTGTAATTAGGCTACCAGCTTGTATTAGGTTTTTTTTTTTTCATATCAATCCAATTGAGATTCACTTGTATGGTGGTTTCCCCTATTTTTACCTTTTAGATTTCCATTTGTCTCAAATTATCCTGTTAAATTATATTTTCAGTATTCTTAATTATGATGTCAGTTGTAATGCCTTAACTCGCTTATAGCATTTAAAATTATAGATTTTAGAATTTTTTCTTTTTTCTTTTCTTTTTTATACATAATATTATAGAATTTAAATATTATCCATATATCAGTTATCATAAATTGAAAATGATTGGACAATCCAGAACTTTGGTGCATCCTTACTAGTGTTATTTAAGTATTATTTATATTGTATTTATTAATATTTTAATTAGCTTTTTGTTTCGGTTTTCTTTCTTTTTTTTTTTTTTTTAGTTTTATTACTTTTATTACTAGCTTTATTTTATTAATTTTACCACAATATAAACTTGTTTTTAAGCTTTTAATCTAATATTTATATTTTAAGTTTTCTTTATTTAAATTATGGAAATTTATTTACATTTTTAGTCGTTTTAGTTAACAAGTACAGCACTGATCTGCTCTTTAGTAATATAGCGGTTTAAACCTATTGTGGTTGCATGGTTTGCATTGTCAAATTTTGCAGTGTTTATTTGATGGTGATATTTTGCTTTCAGGAAATAGATGTGGATGCTGTGGCCTGTGACGGAGTGGTCATTGCCATAGCGGTGTCTGAGCATGTGGAGAACGCAGGGGTGCATTCTGGAGATGCCACTCTGGTGACTCCTCCTCAGGACATCAACCAGAAAACCATGGAGCGCATTAAGATGATCGTTCACGCGATCGGCCAGGAGCTTCAGGTCACTGGCCCCTTCAACCTGCAGCTCATTGCCAAAGTGAGTAAAAATGTGTATTTATTATTTTTTATGCTAGGATTTCTAAATATTTGATGCTGAAACTAAATTGTGTGTTTGTTCAAAGGATGATCAGCTGAAGGTGATAGAATGCAACGTGCGAGTCTCACGCTCCTTCCCTTTTGTGTCCAAAACACTTGGTGTCGATCTTGTTGCCCTAGCAACAAGAGTCATAATGGGAGAGGAAGTTGAGGCTGTTGGGCTGATGAAGGGGATTGGCATTGTGGGAGTTAAGGTATTGAACTCTTGGTGATGTCTGTTTTTGATCTCAGTGTTTTCGAAGATCTAAAGATCTGCGTTTGACCCTCAGGTTCCGCAGTTCTCCTTCTCACGGCTGGCTGGAGCAGATGTGGTTTTAGGTGTTGAGATGACCAGCACTGGAGAAGTGGCCTGCTTCGGAGAAAACCGATATGAGGCCTATCTAAAAGCCATGCTTAGCACCGGCTTCAAAATCCCTAAAAAGAATATTCTCCTCTCTATTGGCAGTTACAAGGTAGTGGATTACTTTACAGCAAGTCGATTCATTTGAGTTATATTCATATTTGTTTCATAATCTAATTCAAATTACTAAAAGCTGCTTACTCCATTACATATAAAAGGCAATGACTTTTAACAAATCCGTAACCCTATAATTTGGCGTGAATTGATTGTCCTGTGCTGTTTGCCACAGATAAAAATATCACAAATCATGTGGTTTGTGAGCTATACATTAAGCATTTGGTGTGTGTTTGTGTGTATAGATATGTGGGTGTGTATATAATAATGTCCTTTTTATATCGCAAATTGTATAGACTTGCATTAAAGGGGGGCCTTTGAAAGACTATTTCAACTGGACATGTAAACAACCAACTAGCAGTGTTCTAGCAACATCACAGATCACATTAGCATCCGCATGTCAATGTATTTAAAACCACTTACAACACATTAACAACTACATAGCAACTCCCTAAAAATGAGCAACAATAGTATAGTGGTGCACATTTTGCACATTCACTCTTTTATCAGAGAATGTAGAAAATCTAGTTTCTTAAGTGAAAGAAATGTATAAGAAATGTATTCAGTTTAAATTCTTCTTTCAGAATAAGAGCGAGCTCCTGCCCACAGTCCAGACTTTGGAGAGTTTGGGTTATAACTTGTATGCCAGTCTAGGCACCGCTGACTTCTATACGGAACATGGAGTCAAGGTACAGTGAATAACAAAACATAGTAATTTATTAAAATACATTATGTTAATACATTTCTGCTGCGTTTTTCTTTTACAGCTAATTTAACACTGCAATTCTATTTGTTTATCTGTCTCCTGTCAGGTGATGGCAGTGGACTGGCCTTTTGAAGAGGAGAGTGACTGTCCAAATAAGGACAAACAAAGGAACATCATGGACTATCTGGAAGAGAACCATTTTGACTTGGTCATCAATCTGTCCATGAGAAACTCTGGTGGAAGACGCTTGTCCTCCTTTGTGACCAAAGGTTACCGTACTCGTCGAATGGCCATAGACTACTCTGTTCCACTCATCATCGACATTAAGTGCACAAAGTTGTTTGTTCAGGTGAGCTGTGACGAACTCGCATTAACAACCCAACAAAATTAAAAGTTTATGCTATAGATGTGGGCATTAAAAATGCATGAGAAAGAGAAGGTTATCATCGCCGCTGCAGTGTGGCTGCGGACATCAGGATGAAAGTACGAATCCTGGGTAAATCCTGTTACTTTTCGCCAGTTTCTTGTTGACGCGTGAATCTTCCCATTAAAAATCACAGAATCACACCTGAAGTAGTGACACTTGTATGGCGATTCTAGCCCCCTCAGTGGCTGACCTCCCATTCCTTAACGTTTGCTAAATGTTTTATTCGCTTTGTTCTGCAGGCGAAAAAAATCTGTTTTGTATAAAATTCCGTATAGGCCTTTATTTCTCTAATTTTTAACAATTTTACAAAGCAGGCTTTATTTATTTATTTATTTTTTTTATTTTTTTTTTATTTTAAACCAACACTAATCAAAGTTAAACAGAAAAATAACTGCACCTTTTTTCTGGATATTGATTGATCCAAGTAGTATAGCCTGGGCTGCTTTTAAAGGGATGGTTCACCCAAAATTTTAAGTTATCCCATGATTTACTCCCCCTCTAGCCATCCTAGCTGTATATGACTTTATTCTTTCAGACATATTCAAACAAGAGTTATATTAAAAATGTCCTGGCTCTTCCAGGCTTTATAATGGCAGTGAATGATGGTCAAGATTTTGAAGCCTAAAAAAGTGCACACATCCATCATAAAAAGTACTCCACACGGCTCCGGGGGTTTAATAAAGGCCTTCTGAAGTGAATCAATGTGTCTTTGTAAGAAAGGTAACCGTAGTTTAAAATGTATAAACCGTAATCACTAGCTTCTGCTAACTTGCTGTAAACAAAACTTGGTTTTCTTGAGACTAGCATATTCTCTACTACATCATCCAGAGGAACACCACTCGCTCATGAACGTGAGTTCGACAGTATGATACAATAAAAATAATCAGCATTACTAGTGCAAAAGGTTGTTGGGCTTTATTATATAATTTTATTTAAAAAAAACACGTTTAAAACAAGTAGTCATGATTACAATGTTTATACAATACTGTTAATTGTACATCATAAAATAACAGCTCTTAAATGATCAGCACGCACTTCCTGTTCTAAACATTTAATTCTATTGTCCAACACACCGAAGATAGGTTATGATAAGTAGTAATGCATTTTTAAGTATTTTATGTGAAAAAAATGGATATGTCACGGTTGTTTACATTTTACAGGTTATATTTACGTTTACATTTTTAGACACATTCAGGATTTATTTTTTATTTTTCAGATAATTATTGTTTTGGTTTGTTTGTTTATTTGGCAAGGTTTACACATCATACCCCACCAGCAGTTCTGGACGGAAAAAATGTGTTTCGTGTTTGAATTATCAAAAATTACAGATTGGAGATGCTTTTCCAAAACAAGTCCATGCGCCATCTGGTGGATGTTCTGGGAAGTGTAACAGTTTTATTTATTTTATTCTAAGAAACTGGTCAGACTAGTCTTGTGGCATGTTGAGTGAATCGGGTTCGTGATCCTGCTTTGAAAAACTCCCATTTTTAAGGCGACGTATTTGTTTATGCTGTTGTACCCATAAAACTTTTGAAGATTGTAATGTATGTGTGGTTGGCAGGCGCTCAGGCAAATTGGTCAGGCTCCTCGTGTTAAGACTCATATAGACAGCATGACCTCACAGAAACTCATCCGTTTACCTGGTGAGTATTGCCACGTCCTTTCAGATGTTGTTATTTGAGCTGTCAGAACTAATACATGACACTGGTATGGCTGATTCCATTTATTCTTGTATGTCTAAAGGTTTGATTGATGTCCATGTGCATCTGCGGGAGCCTGGGGCCACCCATAAAGAGGACTTCTCCTCGGGCACGGCTGCTGCCCTGGCTGGAGGAATCACTATGGTGTGTGCCATGCCCAATACCAACCCTGCCATCATTGACCCCAGCTCCTTTGCTATGGCACAGAAGGTAACATCAACAAATTACATATTCGGTTGGTTATTTACATGCAACCAAATGGGGAAATTGTGATTTATGGACTCTCTTCTATCATGGATATGTCTAGCTCGCCAAGGCCGGGTGCCGCTGTGATTATGCTCTCTTTGTGGGGGCATCATCAGACAACGCTACACTACTTCCGTCCATTGCAAGCTCTACAGCTGGTCTGAAGATGTACTTAAATGACACTTATTCCACTTTGAAAATGGACAGTGTTTCTTTGTGGATGGAGGTAAGGAAACCTGTATACAACAACTACAGCAATATTTTATTTTAATTCATTATATTTTTACCTTAATTTTAAAATAGTTGTAAAATAAAGTTAAAGTTTATAAATTTGATGTGATTTTATTTTAAATCTACTTAAAATGTCTATTTAAAATAAAAATGCATTTTTATTCCTTTTTTTTTATTTTTTATCAAATTTATTTTAAATTTTATTTGAAAAATGTTATAATGTAATTTATTTTCAATGAAATCTGTCATGTTTTATTATCATGTCAAATTGTAGAATTTGATTACCATTTTCTTTGCATGCAGCACTTTGAAAAGTGGCCAAAGCACTTGCCCATTGTGGTGCATGCAGAGAAGCAGACGGTGGCTGCAATCTTGATGGTGGCGCAGCTGTATCAGCGACCCGTTCATATCTGCCATGTTGCCAAGAAGGAAGAGGTAAGAACAGTAGTCTTAACAACTGCATTTTATTTTATCGTCATGGTAAATCCTTCATCCAGTTTCTTTACAGTACACGTTCCTGTGACTTGTAAGTAACTAAAATCATACATCGTTTCTCAGATTTTGATCATTCGAGCTGCTAAACAAAAGGGCATCCAGGTGACTTGTGAAGTGGCACCTCACCATCTCTTCCTGTGTGACGATAACGTGCCTGCCATTGGAGACGGCAGGGCACAAGTGCGGCCCATGCTTGGTACACGTGAGGACATGGAGGCATTGTGGGAAAATCTAGACATCATTGACTGTTTTGCAACAGACCATGGTAATAAAAAAATATGATGTGTATTATAATGAAATTTCTTTGCTGTGCCTCACCTCTTTTTAAAATGACATCTAATCTTGTTTGCTTGTCAAATAATTGTACAAGCCTGTTTCAAAATCCCTAATCTGAGACCAAAATGATCAATTTTAAATTCTGCTTGAACTTTCAAGCTGCATTTAAACTTTTGTACAGACTTTAAGCCTATTCTTTCCTATTGTGCAATATATTTTCCAATTGATTTCAGACATGCCTTCCTGTGACTTATGTGACACCTGAGCAGTTCTTGGAAGCTTGTATTTATTTATTTATTTATTTTTTCAATTAATAGCCCCTCATTCAGTAGAGGAGAAAAACTCTGAGAAACCACCTCCGGGTTACCCGGGTCTGGAGACTATGCTGCCTCTGCTGCTCACGGCTGTCAGCGAGGGTCGCCTTACCATTGATGACGTCATCAAGAGGCTCTATGAAAACCCCAGTAAAATATTCTCTCTTCCTGCTCAAGAGGACACTTATGTAGAGGTATTTCAGTCTGACATAGTTCAGATGGTGAATGGCTGCCTAAAATTACAAAGTTTTCCAATTTCAAAGTGATGCTTGAATTTTCCAGGTGGACTTGGAGCAAGAGTGGACTATTCCAAAGCACATGCAATTCACCAAGTCAAAGTGGACACCATTCGAGGGCATGAAAGTGAAGGGGAAAGTCATGAGGGTGGTGCTCCGAGGAGAGGTGGCCTATATTGATGGACAGGTAAAGCTAATGCTTGAATACACTACTGTTCAGAAGTTTGGGGTCAGTGCTATGTAATGTTTTTTGAAAGAAATCTCTTATGCTCACCAAAGCTGCATTTATTTGATAAAATATAGTAATATTGTGAAATAATATTTTAAAGTCATTACTCGAGTCATTAGTTTCATATGATCCTTCAGAAAAAATATTTCTTATTGGTATCAGTGTTGAAAGCAGTTTTGTATTTTGTATTTTTTTTTTTTTATAAGGTATTGGTACCTCCAGGATATGGTCAGGATGTGAAGTCATGGGCAGCAGCCCTGGCAGGAACCACTGTGGTGATAAAGGATGCTTCTAAGGTAATGCATGAACTGACCCTTCAAAAACCTGGACATGCATTATTTATGGTTTAGCATTTGCTTTCTGATGTGTACTGGCTGACAAAAAAAACGATCTATCCACTCACCAAACCATTTGTCCTCTGTGGTGTAATGGGAAACACATAACCATGTTTGTTAATTACAGCGTGTGAGTGAGGCAGTGACTCCTGAGCGTCTCCGTCAGGCAGCACCCGCTCAATTGGTCCGTAGCCGTGCCCAGAGCCCACGCCGTTCAACTGGGGACGAACGCTTAATTCTCCCACCTCGTATCCACCGTGCATCTGATCCCGGTCTGCCTCCAGGTGCTGATGGCATACAGTGTATTCCCCTGAGAGCTTGTGCATGGGTTTGTGTCCCAAATGAACCTTTGTACTGCAAATAATTGGTTTACAGTTAAAAAATTATACAATTTTTAATTTCAGACAGTGGTTCATTTGGATGTCACCTTTTGTTTGCTAGCACCAGTTGTTCGTTTGTTTGAGCTTGCATGTGCCATGCATCAGCCGAACCATTTTCTGGTCCAATATCATCATATCTCAAGCAAGACGTGTCTTTTATATGCAGGTTTCAAAAGATCTACCATACAACCCCAAAAAGCAATGGGTAAAGTCCATGTGATGTGTATGGTTTCTTCAAATCAATATCAAAGTCTCATGATTCTGCAACTGTCTGAATTGAAAATGAATATCCATATTTTCCATCTTCCTTATTTTCACAATCGTATATTTTTCAAGCATATAACGTAATTGAACAGACTTAAAACTTCTAGAACTAAATGTCCGTGAGATGTTGTTCCTATAACTTAAATCAGCTAGGAAATAAACAACAAATATAAAACTCAAATTACTGCAAATTACTGCCAAAACCAGATTGAAATAAAATTACTAATGTGTTTTATATATATATATACACACACACACACACACACATCTCACATTATGTTGGGATATGAAATATTTGTAAGTCTGCCTTAATATTAAAAGGACTTTTGCTTTATAATATTAATAATTTTATAGAATGCAGTTTCACCTTTTTTGAAGTTATTTTTTTACCAACAAGTTTTTCAGGCAGCCAACTTTCAACCTCTTTTTTTTGGAAAACTAAACATTTTACAAAAACTGCATCAGCAATTATAATAAACATTTCTACAAATTTGTGCAAATTATAACTGTACAGTTACTAATCAGTTTTTTTTTCCTTTATCCCTCTGTTTGAGCAGCTGAAGAGGTGTCATTAAGAGCACTGTATGATGCAGGTTTGACATTTGTAGTGATGTTTACCAGAGCTTCGCCACCCTTAGCTTCTGTTCTGACAATCTTTTTTTTTCCTGGGTTAATTTTATAGACTTATTTTAGTCTTTACACAAGCATAATAAAAACAAGACATAATGGTCTGTCTTCCAGCGTTGCCCATGCTTTGTTTGCCTGCTGTTCCTTGTGAATCAGGTTGATCTCCATGAGCTCCATGTCCGGTGTATTGCCATAAAGTGAGATTTACTGATACATGGCAGTGATGTATTAGTTGCTGATTGTGACGTTGTTCTGCTTCCATTATCAGAATTGGCTACCCCAGTGGATACATATGCACACCCTCCTCCCCTGGCCAGGATCCTGTCACCTCCAGCTGGGCAGCAGCAGATCCTGCCCCACCCCCAAACCTCCCCGCTGCTGCACCCGCTGGTGGGCCAGCACATCCTGTCCGTGCGCCAGTTCAGCAAGGAACAGGTGACATCATGTTGTCGAATCCAGGAATATTGTATTTGTGTATTTACAGTGGCTCATCAATCTTTCTTGTCTGTCTTGGGCTTTCAGATGTCACACTTGTTCAATGTGGCTCATAATCTTCGTCTGATGGTGCAGAAAGAAAGACCCTTGGATATTTTGAAGGTATACGGGCTATTAGTAAATTCTTCACTTTTTCTTTTTTTTTTTTTTAATTTACAAATCACTTGACATTTAAAAAATAAAAATGTCTTATTAGTCTTTTACGTTTCTGAATCATGAGCTGGTTCTTAAAGATTGTATCAGAAATGCTTATATCAGTCTCTTAAAGTCCATGTAAAGGCAACTCCGACAATTGTTTTTAAACACATTTTAAATTTAAGAAGTGTATTGCTGAAACATTATAAAGAATGAAGACTGTAGTACTTAATTATGGAGTTTTTGTATTTTTGTTTGTAGGATTTTTTTGGGGGGGGGGCCTGAAATTATGGCTCCTCTCCTAACATTTATAATAGGTGTGTTCGACTTGAAGCTTACAGCCTACAGTTGCAAGCTAGCTATGATTTTTTTCACGTTAGTACAAATTACCTGGTTGTGATAATTTACAAAGCAGCTCATTCTCCATTTAAATTAAGTTAAATTAAATTAAGTGCTAGAAAGCACATCCATTCAGTTTGTAGCGGCATTTGACAGTTAAGAGAGATGGCAGATTTAGATACCTTTTTTTTTTTTTATCATTCAAATTTGGCTGGGTGGTTTAAAAGCCACTCCTTTTTTGTGGTGTGATTTAATATTGCTTTACACAGACTTTAACTCATGAGTTATTCGTTTGAATCAGTCTAATGACTCTGGCTGACTGAATCATTCATAGTGGTTCTTGTCTTATTGGATCAAAAGTCAATACGTTCTGTGATCGAAATCTCTTACTGTGAGAACAAATGACCCATGAGACTTAAATGCAAGTGTAATTACTGAATGCTTCTCTATTTACTGGAACAATGTGTAGTTAAAGTTTATTACATTCACACAGAGTTCTGTCATAAGATTATTTCAAATGTTAGCAAAAAGTAGAACTGTTTTTAAATGAAGTAAGGTTCAAAAGATCGGGGTTAGTAAGATATTACTATTTTTAGATAGATAAATGCTGCTCTTTTGAACTTTCTAGTCATCAAAAAAAAATCAATTTTTTTTCCATAAAAATATTTCAACAAAAACAAAACCATTTTCATCATTATAGTAATCGTAAACAAAATAGTAACTGTTTTTGAACGGCAAATCACAGCTGCTAAAAGTTCATCTTTGCATCACAAAAAATAAATTGCATTTTAAAATGCATTCAATTATAAATAGATGCAGCCTTACTGAGCATTAATAAAAAAAAAATTACAATTAAAAATTGTACAGGCCCCAAGCTTTTGAACAGAAGTGTATATAGAGATGGGATGCGTTATTTGCCTGAAGGTATATGGTGAGTCTCACACTAAAGGACTTTTAGAAGAATGTGGAATAAGTAGATTGGACCTTGATTCAATCTGTAGACCACAGTAGGTTTGGATTACGGAGAATCATTCTGTTCCATAACAGAGAAGATGTCACTGGATTATTTATAGTTTATTACAGCCCATCTTGAGCATTTATTACTTAAACCTCCCCCAGCTGGAATATTTAACTGCTCAAGTCAGCATTAGTCTGGAGTCAGGAGGATGTTGTTCAATCTGGCTGTGACGTGTCAGTTTGAGATCAATCTCTTCTTTTAGGAATGGGCTTCTGTGGCCCTTGGAAACAGAACCTCTTGATGTCTTGAACATGGATGAAATAACACGTTCTTATAAACTCTTTTATTTAATTCCATTCTGCTGATCTTCTCCCAGGGTAAAGTCATGGCCTCCATGTTCTTTGAAGTGAGCACTCGCACCAGCAGTTCGTTCTCCGCAGCAATGCACCGTCTGGGAGGGTCAGTGGTGCATTTCAGCGAGTCCACGTCCTCCACACAGAAGGGCGAGTCTCTGGCTGATTCGGTTAACACCATGAGCTGCTATGCTGATGTCATTGTTCTGCGCCACCCCATACCTGGAGCTGTAGAAGTGAGTCACATGTTAATGCAATTTATTTTTTTTTTTTTTAAGTAATGTACTTAAGTAACTACTTAAGTAGTGACTTATGTTCAGCAAGGGTGCATTTAATTGATCAAAATACGGTAAAAACTGTAATATTGTGTAATATATTTTTTTTTAATTTTTCATTAATTCCTGAGGAGTTTTTGAATGGAAAATTAAACTTTGAAAATAGAAAAACTTTGTAATGTATTGTAACATCTTTGTCACTTTTTCAATCAATATTGCATTTTGTATTTAATTCTTAAAATTAATTTGAATGTATGTTTTAGTGTTTGCTAAATATAATTGGTCTGTGTCTCAGTCTAAATGGAAATCTTTTTGCTTTGTAGAGTACGGCAAGACATTGTCGACGGCCGGTGATCAACGCTGGTGATGGGGTCGGAGAACATCCCACTCAGGCCCTTCTGGATATCTTTACAATCCGAGAAGAGCTGGGAACAGTCAATGGCATGACTGTGAGTTCACATGGGAGAAATATTGTGTCTTCTTATACTGTTAGCTTGTTGAGGTTTCCACTTGGAGCTGAAGTGTGCCATTTCTGTGCCACTGACATCACCAAACCGAATGTTGTTGTTTTTTGTTTTTTTTTAAATCTCAGATTACCATGGTAGGCGATCTGAAACATGGTCGCACTGTGCATTCTCTGGCTAGACTTCTTACTCAGTACAGGATCACTTTGCGCTACGTGGCCCCCAAGAACCTCAGCATGCCTGCCGAGATCATCGACTTTGTGGCCTCCAAAGGCATTAAACAGGTACGTCACAAAAGTATGAATTCAGGAGTGGACTGTTACTTGGGTGCTTTCTTATTTGCATTGCTTTCCCGCCCCCCTCAAATGGGTCTAAACTTCTCCAAATATGTCCACAGGAGGAGTTTAACAGCATTGAAGAGGCCCTTCCAGAAACTGACGTCCTGTACATGACCAGAATACAGAAGGAGCGATTCGCCTCTGAAGAGGAGTACAAAGCAGTGAGAGATTTTGCTGAGGAGATCGTTGGATCTGCTTTTATATCTGAAATGTCATCATATTATAAATGGTATACTTGTTTTTTGACAGTGTTTCGGCCAGTTCATCCTCACACCACATATCATGACGGGAGCCAAAAGTAAGATGGTGGTCATGCATCCTCTTCCCAGAGTCAATGAGATCAGGTCTGCTGTTCTTATTTCAAAGCATCAGGTTAAATCTAATAATCTAATAGGAAGTTACACGAACGAGTGCAGAATACAGAGTTTTGTTTGCCGTCTTTTATAATCCTATTTTGTTTTCAGTGTGGAAGTGGACACGGATCCTCGGGCTGCTTACTTCCGGCAGGCGGAGAATGGGATGTATATTCGGATGGCGCTGCTGGCTACTGTGCTGGGTCGGTGAAGGGATCATCTTAGTCTATTTTTGGACATCAGTGAAGGGAAATGTTTTGTTTGCAACATACTGATTCCATGATTGGTGTCTGTGTGCTCTCCATATAGTTCCAGATGGTGAGAGAGTACCCAGATTTATTGTTCTTTTCAGTACTGACTGCAAAAAAAATTCCATATATTGAGTATTTGATTTTAAACATGACCATTAAAGCAACCACAAACTACTGTAGTTTCATCCTGAAAATCTTCGGTAATTACATTTAAATTAATTAAATTACACAAAAATCAGCTAAATTTAGCAAACTTTTATACAAAAAAAAAAAACTGTTGTACTACATCTCTTACTGGTTTAGTATAAATGTAAATGTTGTTTTTTGATGTGCATTTACAACAATATAGACATCTTTACATGCAATCATGTTCACTTTGAGTTACAAAAGTTGTCCGATACTGGAATGTCAATCAACTTTGGGGAAATACTAGTGCAGATACAGTATGGTAGGAAGATTGTTCTTCATTACGTAGCAAAACTTTTGTAATTGTATTTTTAGACAATAAAAAAATAAAATGCAATCTCAGGTCTTTCTCTTCTATATCTCTGTTGTTCTACTGCAATGTACTGGTACAAATGAAGGGAGAGAATATCAACATAAACACCTGAACAGTTTGTATACAGTAAAATTTAATAAATCAACTCTTGTGTTTTACACTAATAATGCTTTAAAATGAAGTTGTCCTGTACCAATTAAAATGCATAAGTAAATCTGCTTTAAGTGAAATACACAAAACAAATGATGGCTGTCAAACTGGAGAAAAAAAAATGGGTATGTGTTGCTTTGTAACTGGCATGAAATTGTAGGCTTGTCTAAAATTAAAACTGTTTATATTTAAAATAAATAGTTTTCATTATAAAAATTTAAAAAGGTTGAGTACTATATTTGTATCATTTTGAGTAAATTTGTGAAAAATAATTCTGCCTACAAATTTACGTCATTACTGAACTCAACGCTTCAGACTTTTATTTTGAAAAACGGAAATTAACTACATTAAACCTGATTATTTTTCACATGAATTTATTCCGGATAACTGTAAATCCTAAATTAGTCACTTGCTTCTTATGTGATGTGCGTTTAATTTGTCTTCTTGCCTTGACTGTTAAAAAGATTAAATTACCCATTTATTCATCATAGAATCGGTTATGGAATAATTTGAGTAAATTAAAGTCAAAGCATCGATTACTCCCAATGGAATTCCACCGTCATAATCCATAAAACGAGAGTTGATTCCGCTAAAGCTTCAACGCCACTGAATCAATCAATCGTACAACTGCGCCCAGTCTTTCAAAGGAGTCGAATGTTGGAGGTTCAAAGAGTCGACTCCAATAATCAAGCGCGTCCTCGGAGAGAGGGCATGCGGCGATAACAATGAGGAGCTGTACATAGGATATCTAAAGAACCACTTGGCTGAGTCTTCTATGATTCAGCCACAATTTACTATATCGTAGTATCACCCAGTTCAAGGTGAGTTTTAATCGACTATGCTTAAATTCGCGGCCCAAATTCAACAGAAATCTCCTATTGTGGCTATGCGGGCTAATGCTAACTGCCTAGTCAGCCTTTTGCTTCATCGATAAAAGTGATTACAAATTCATAATGAACTCATAAACCAGTCAACATCGTGTGTGAGTGTCACAATAGGTTTTTAATGGATGTTAATCTGCCACGGGTTATATATTCGAAGTGGTTTTGTTGACGCCAATATGTGAATTGGCCAGTAACGTCTCGTGCTTTGGTCTCATATCCTTCTAGATTTACCAATAATCCCGAATAAAGTTGAGTAAACTCCATGTTTGCCTGTGTTAACTAAGCTTTAAAGATTGTTTGTAGCTACACTTGTCCAGGTCAAACCAAACAGGTCATAGTTAAATTGTGAGATTGAAGGAAAATACGGTGTCTAAAGGGGATAGTAATCTGTATTGGATTAAGATTGGATTATAGTTTTACAAGGACACACGCACGTTGCAACATCCAACAAGTAGTGTAAATATGATAACTATGATAATACCTCAGATAAATCTCCACGGCAGGATAAAAATAAACGTAATCAATGGACACATAACATTACAAGACTCAATCCAGTTGTGTCTGCAGCAAATGTTTTTCTTCAATTGTACTTGTTGACAAGTGCATCGAAACTATTGATGTTTAAAGCCAATGAAGTTGAGGAGAGGATATCACTGTTTCTAATAAATACTTTTTGAACAATAAAAAAATCAAAAATACAATACTATTGTGAAATATTATTACAAATCATTTTTATTTGAATATATGTTAAAATGTAATTTAATTCTGTGATGGGAAAGCTGAATTTTCATCAGCCATTACACCAGTCTTCAGTGTCACATGATCCTTCAGAAATGATTTTAATATGCTGATTTGGTGTTATCATGTTAAACACATTTTTGTGGAAACCATGTTACATTGTTTTTCATCATTCTTTGATGAATAGTAAGTTCAAAAGAACAGCATTTTTTTAAATCTAATTTTCTGTTACATTCTATATATGCAACTGCTTTTAAGTGTTTTTAATCTGTTTGTGTGATGTTTATCTATGATGTAATCGATTGTACTGCTGCACATTTTGGCCAGGACACTCCTGTGAAAGAGATTTTTAATCTCAGAGAGCTTTTTCTGGTTAAATAAAGGTTAAAAAAAAAACAACAAAAAAAAAAAACACCTTCTAAATATCTTTACTGCCGAATAAATTTCAGGACCTCCGAGCCATCTGCTTCTTCAAACGTCTGGCAGAATTATGAAAATCATGTTATTATATTAGCTACCTTGGCTTGTAAAGAGCTTGTTGTTCAGTTTTTAACAATTTTGTGCTGCCCAGTAAAACTAGTGTTGACGTAAGCTGCATGCGGTTTGAATTGAAATGGCATATAAAGTTCTATCAGCTTCATCATGTCAGACTGCTACATTTTAGGAGCATTGAGCCAGTTGTCATCATCTGGAAGAAAGTGTGTAATTAGTGTGCATTCTCATTAGACTAGGCACAGCTGCTAGATTCATATGAAATACATTGACCGTATAGTTAAGCCTGTGATAACCTTACAGCTTGGTGAACAGAGGCTCATCTGAAGCTTGCACAGCTGTAGTCTGATACGGGTGATTGTTTTGCTTTCTAGTGTACTGCGTTCTTTAACGAAGAACCTGAATCTGTACTCTGATTGTTTTAGCAGCCTCTGATACCTCTGGCTGTGTGATCATCTGTTAACTTCCTCTAAACTTTTCTCGAATTAATGATGTAATCTGTGTGATCAGCAAAACATAATCATTTTAAGCCAAGGAATTGAGAATGGAGAAGTCGTTGCCTACCATTGCATCCTGTGATTATGAGAGGAAGCATTGCATAAAAGTTTTGTCTGTATTGTTTAACATTTCCTGATGGATAAGCCTGATCTGATAACTGCACCTGGATTTAGCTTCGTCACACCTTATGTTTGCACAGTGTGAGCTGGGTGCTTTCTGCTTGCTTCGGCTGTGTACATTGTTCTATATGTCAATAATGTGATGCTGAGTTCTTTGAAGAGCAGCTCCCATTAGACACAAAAATGAATGCTGTTTTTTTTATATAAATATGCAAATGCGTAATTCTGTCTCTTTTTTCCTATTTTTCAGCATTGAATCATGGCAGACACCAAGCCACCCTCTGACAGGCCTCAGAGGAAGATGTCCACTACAGGGGAAAGTTTATACAAGGTGCTGGGACTGGAGAAAGGGGCCACAGCAGAGGACATTAAAAGAGCCTACAGGTACATTAAATGCTGTCACGCTAACTTGCAGTTTTTCAGGTTACTTTAGAAATGGTGAATGAAAAATATTTTTAACCTTTTTATAAAAATTCAAGACCACATTCACCAGTGCTGCTATCATACTGCCAATTATTGCACTATGTACCAGAATTATTGCACTATAATTTAAAAATGTACCATTTATTTTAGCATATCAATATTATATAATTTTTTCAGTATTTATTACAGTGTGCTAATTTAATACTTTTTATTATTTGTTGTGATTTTATGGTTAAAAAAATTAAACCTCAAATGTCATTATATTTAACAAAAAAGGTTTAAAATATTTATTAATAAATTTTTTAAACTTGTTTTATGTTCAGCATTGTATCATTATTTCTATATTTAAACAAAATAATTCTCTTTACTTTAAGTGATAAGCGTTTGTTTTTATTCTGACAAAACCTATTTCAGTATATGGATATAATGAGAATCATAAAAATTTGGTTATATAATATTAAGTTCTGCAAAAAAAAATTATGTATTGTTTATAACCGTGATATACAAAATCAAAGTTTGATAGATTGTTTGATTTAATGTTCTGCAAAATTCGTTTCTGCAGAAGATTCAGGACTTACAAAATCCTTTGATTTACAGAAAACTGGCTCTGAAATACCATCCAGACAAGAATCCAGACAACCCTGAAGCTGCAGAAAAGTTCAAAGAAATCAACAATGCCAACTCAATCCTCACTGATGAGACCAAGTGCAAGATCTACGATGAATACGGTTCCATGGGGCTCTACGTGTCTGAGCAGTTTGGAGAGGAGAGTGTCAAATACTATTTTCTCATGTCAAAGTGGTATTTCAAGGTGAGAACTCAGTTCACTTTAAATAGCTTTTTTTATGCAACAGTGAATAAAAGCTCTATGTTACCAATTGTCTCAATGTGTTGAGCTAAACTGAAATTCTGAAGTGATGTTAACTACCCAGAGAGACCGTTTTGATGAAATAATGAATTACATAGTTTTGCTTGGAGTGAAGTTTGCTGTTTAAGTATTTTTGGAAAGGCAATCAAAAATAAACAGTGTTTAGCACTATAGGCACCTGGTGGACTTGGTTAACAGACGTTATTTAGCGTGCTTTTTTGTCTTTGAAGTACTAAAATTTTTACAGATAATAGTGACTTTTGATCAACATGTGATAATTTTCTCAAATAAGCTTAATGCAGAAAGCAAAACAACTTAGCCTGATTAAAATGCATCAGCCTGTTTTGATCTCCAAACCTATAAATAAATGCTCATGTATTTCGTTTTTTTGCCAATAATTTCCCTTATGTTTCAGCTTAGGAGCTTTCAGAAAGCTCCTCAAACTTCCTAGCATGACAAACATAGTGAATGAATGGCTAAAACTGACTAGTAGCTGGATGTTGCATATTGTAAACTTCTCCCAATGATGTGGCATTAAATGTGCCTTTCTGAGAGAGACGTCTGTGTCTTTGCTTCAGGCCATGGTCATGTGCTGTGCCGTTTTCTCCTGTTGCTGCTGCTGTTGCTGCTGCTGTTTCTGCTGTGGGAAGTGCAAACCACCAGAGGAGGAGAACTACCAGTACGTGGACCCAGAAGACCTGGAGGCCCAGATCAAAGCAGAGCAGGATGGTGGAGGTGAGCCTTGAGTTGGTTGGGAAGGAGTGTGTGTCTGACTCTAGTAACAATCTTTTTTTAGATAGTTGACTGATAACATATTGCTTATGATTTGTTGATGTCACGAGTTGTTCAGAAGACTTTTGAACTCAGGGATTGGCGAATTGAATTGCTCTGATGAATAAATTCAATGCATCATTGCTAAATAAAAGTATTTTATGTATCTGACTCCAAACAGAATGGTAGTGGATAATTTAACCTTTTTAAATATATAAAACTCTTAGGCAGACATCATTGAAAGTAGCAACTTGCAGTCATTTAGTTAAAATACAATAAATACACTGAATCCATTTATTAATATCTAGCACTGCTGGCCATGTGACATCTTTATTTTACAAGGAGAAACTCAATGCTAAAGCCTCAGCTGCATTCGAGACGTTGTCTAATCTCTGCACATGATGTTGCTCAGGTGGCATGAACAGCAGGAACAAATTTAACAGATCAAGCAAAAACATCAAACATGCAGCTGTTTATAACTCAGATTCTGTATACATAGATGTCATTGCTTTAGTTGGGTGGCCCTCTGAGGTTGTTTATTATATTTGCTCATTCTTGAGGTTTGGGATTTCAACATCATAAATTAAAAAAATAACAAGAAGTGTGATCGTTTCTGAAGGTAAAAATGTGCTTTTCTCATACTCTCAAGTCCTTTAATTATGAGATAAATATGACAAAGGACATGTTTTGTAGTCTAAAAGAAGATAGATTGCATCCAGATTCATATCAAATTGAATAGTCAGAATCACCTATCATCTTAAAATGTTGCACAGCGTTTTATATAAATAGTTCAGGTCTGTATTCTGGTCTAATCTAGTGTTTGAAATTACTTGAAGGTATATGCATTTTAACGTCATGTTTAATACTGAAATTAATGACGTGTCAGATGAGAAAGGACTCATTTCACTTGTCTGTCCTTGGCCATTTTGAGTGTTCAAGAGATGTATGTATCAGTCATCAAGGGCATTGGGTATTTTGAGCAGCTCTTGTCTTCCCGATGTTAATATAGCCTTTCTATTATTTATGCAGTGCAAGCACATGGAGTTTGGTCAATTTTGTTGCGTCTAAATTTAGCCCTGGCAAATGTATGACTGTCAAGTTGAGTAGACAAGGAGTACTGGCACGTTGCGGGTTCACCAAACCATTCAAATGTTTTTGTTTAAGATTTACTTATACTAATATTCTTAAAGATGATAACTTGGAAAAAGTTGTATTTGTATTTAGAAGTTGTATTTGAAAGTGTCGTCTTTTATATTTATGAATATTGTTACAAAATATAGCCTTTGTGCACATTTTTATACATAAATTATACAGATATTGACCTTAATGTGTAATAAGTGCAAACTAAGTTAATGTAAATGATGTTTACATGAATGAAGCTCAAACCAATTATTTGGCCATCCTAACAGCTGTGGAATAATACATTACAATGAAATCCTTCATGTGACCTCTAATATAAGATAATGGTTTCCCTTTTATTTGACAGGTGAAACAATAATTATTGTCCAGCCTATACCTAGTCCTGGTCCAGAAATCTGCAGTGAAACTATACCGGATGCAAAATGACTTGTAAGACTCTGAATGTTCAATAACAGCATGAGTCACTCCATTGTGATTGTCTACCTACACAACCCTTTTTGTTTGTCTGTGATTCCAAGCATTGCCTTTAGCCCCTAAAAAACGTTGAGTTACAGTTCTTGTCACCCAGCATCTATGATTCCACGTATCGATTCAGACAGGACTAACATGTTCATTAGAGAGGTGGGAGGCTCTGTTTTGTACGTCTGGGTTTTGCAGAGATCACATGCTCTAAATCTGTGCATTGCATATAGTCATGCGGATTGATTATCATTAGTATAACCACAGTTTTTTTACAAATACCATGGTTAAGCCATTTTTAGTACAGCAAAACCATGGTTAATTTGTGGTTACCTTAGTTCAACTATAATAACCATGTTTTTTTCAAATGTATTTATTTGTAGTAAAACCACGATACATTTTTGACAAGGTACATATGTAATAAAAACATTATGTAATTTAGTGATCTGGTTTTCAGCCTTATATTAAGACCCAGTCTCTTGGCAACCTCACTGAGGCTTATTAAACTGTGCTAGTACCTTCTAAGCTCATTATGTATATAAATGTTTTCTTATTAAGGAAAGACTATGCAATGAACTGAAACCCAAAGCCAGTAACCTGCATTACAGATCTTGAGGTCTCGGGTTGTGTTTGCTTTACTAGGCCCGTGCATAAACTAATTCTTTGCATGTGCGTGCTGTGGATGTCCTTGTTTTGCATGTTGTCAGGCCAAGCCTTTTTCTGCCAAGTACTTTGAACCTCTTGTAGGTTTTGGAGTTTGTTGACCAGGAGGAGGAATGACACTATCTGACCCTTTAGTTTATTATTGAGCCAGACCACACAGTTGAGAAGTTACTAACTTTATAATATGTAATATATCAATAATAATAATAACAGAATAATTGTAAGTATATATTATAAAAAATATAATTGTAAAAGTGCATTTGTGTAAAGTCTTTTACATTGTTGCAAAATTTATATTTCACAAAAATGCTGTTCTTCTGAATTTTACAACAAAAAACAACAGTTATTATTATTATCCAGCAATAAAACCACTCACTATGTTAGAGGATGTTAGAAGGCTAGTGAGTGCAAGGATGAGTCAGCAGGAAGAGGGATTTCTGTTGAGAAGGTTGTGTCAGCATGAAGCAAAGCTGTCAAAGCAGGTGCATCTCATCGATAGAAATGCAGTCAACATGAGCGGTTTCATACAGAGGTGCCACTGGTCTGTCACACAGCCATCTGTTCAGCAAAGTCAACTTCATCTTACCTCAAACCTCTATTTTACCATCCCACTTCTGTTTCGTGTCACTTTTTTTCTTTACCTCTCCATTTTTTAAATAAGAGATTTATATTTATATTTATATATGAGGGCTTTTTCCCCATTTTAGTGTAATGCTAGAATGTAAAGCATAAATCAATTTAAGAAATCCTCTATTTTCATTCTTTGCTACACATGGATGCTGTCTGTTAGTGAGGCGGTGAATTGGAAGAGCTGCATCAGGGAAGGGAGGTATGTTTCTTAGTGCAGCGCTGTGACCACCTTTGGCCTTTATTCCAAGGAAACAACATCTGATTTGCTTCACTATAGAGAACAGTGTAGGCCTAGTATGTATTAGGGGTGTTACGGTACACGTATTCGTATCAAAAATTTTCGGTACAAGTCTTTCGGTTCGGTACATGATTACTGAACAAATACAGCGACGTTTTAACCACTTCACGAGTGGAAATTCATTTGAAACTTACAGTTTCATATATTGTTACTTTTGATAAGAATCAGAGTTTCATTTTTCTAATTATGTCCATTTTATTCAGGAAATTCAAACAAAAAATGCAGTTTTGATGCTCTTTGATGTGGCGTGACAGATCTCATATAAACGCCTCAGTACATGTTGGAGTGCTGGTCAGCACGATCATCCATTCCTTTACTACTAGTTTTAAAGCGAAATAAACATGAATGAACATATTGTGACTCATGTAATTGCTCAATCAGTGTTTCAACCACGGAAACATGACAATAAAACAGCATTCCATTGCATCAGAAAGTCATCAGTGTCCACAGCTCAGTAGTTCGCTATAAATGAAGTCTAGAGAAATATAATTAGTTTATAATCATTACATTTTACTTTACCTGTTAATGTCTTAATTATTTAATGTATGTTTAAATAAATCTATTATGAGAGCCACTGTGAATTCATATATTTCAACAACAAATATAACTTATAAAATTTAGGAGTTAATTTAAAAACCGCATTATGTGCAATTTACATGTTGGCATATATATATATATATATATATATATATTATTATTATATATATTATATATATTTTTTTTTTTTTTTTTAAGTTAAGTGTTGATTGTTTACAATTTTTAAGTTGTTAATTATAAACTCAGTTAACAGTAACTTAAGCTTCGGTAGATGTTTATCCCTAAGAAAATTTAAATTGTAGTTGAGTTTATTTTAAGAAAGAGCTGTTTGTTCAGAAAACCACTGATAAATAATAAAACATATTTAATTTTCCCTCTGCTGTACTGGAACATACCGAACCGTGACTTCAAAACTGAGAAACATACCGAACCATCACGTTTGTGTACTGTTACACCCCAGTGTGTATATTTCCTGCTATGAAATCCCACATATCCCTCAGACATTCAAAACCTACTGGCAGTGCATCTCCAGTAAAAGGTTCTGTACTTTCTAATTCTAGATAGATGGCTTCATACAAACAAAAGGCAAATGGACTCTGCGTTTATCTGCATAAACTCATGCCACAACTTAATTCACTTCAACACGATAGTGCTAATAGACCGATAAATCATCTGATATTTGACCATTTTGACATTATTGACCACTTGGATGTTGAACAGAAATTGTAGTTTTCTCTTGTGGTTATATAATTACCAACAATCATGCCAATGGATAATGCATTATGGATAATTGGACAATGGATAATTTTTTTTAAATAATAAAGTTTGTAAATTATATTATTAGGAGATAATATAATGTATAAAGCTACATATTAAAAAGTATATATATATATAATTATAGTGTATATATATATAGATATATATTAGATATATATATATATTATTAGAATTAAATAATATTATAATATCTGTATTTCATATTGGCTACTCTAAACCTGACATTGTCCAAAACTCTTATTGGTCGACCCTTGCTTTGTAGTTTTGCTAAAGCAAAAGCATCCTAATTCTGTCCTTTATTATTTTATTGTCTGTTTTTCTGTCCTTTTTTTATTTTTTTATAGGCTCAAATGTCCCTGTTTTGATCCAGCCCAGTTCCACCATCAACACCTCAGAGTCCACACATTTCGCAAGCAGACAGTCCATGTACAACACCCAGAAATGAGCCACCCGCCTTGTCCTGGTCCAAGTCATTACTGAGGGGGTCCTGCTGATGGACTCTAAGGCCCCTGATGTAGTGTGCTGACCGCAGGGCATCATGGCACCAGGACTAAACTGTGCCACTGAGCCATACCATGACTCTGACCCACTGGAATCGAGTGGCAGTTTGCCAAAAGACAAGGAAGCCTCTGCCAGTCTCACTTCATCTGTGTCTCCGTTGGTGTGTATGTCTGTCTGTGCGTATATAACTACCCGTTCATTTTAAAATAATATAGCTATGAGACTGATGCCACTAGGCAGTGTTTCAGGTAGGAAGTGAGTTGTACTTTTGGGGTGTTTCTTTTTGGTTCTGGGTATTTATTTATTTATTTATTTTAATGTGTTCGAAGCATGGACATGAGTGGAATGATCATGTGAGTGCATGCAAAGCAATAACAGCATGCCACTACTATACAGCATAGGACCGTGCAAAAACCCCTCCCACTTATCTTCATACAAATGCACAACATGGCACCTTTTTTAGTTTGCTTCTTTAGATGCCAGTGTTTTCCATTCTCAAGTTATTCTGCAGTCATCTGTTACATTTGCATTATAATGCATTTCACTTAATGAAATGCAGATACAGAATAATGCAGATTGAAATGGTCAATCGTACGCATAGCTGTGTAACAACTTTTTCTGACCAAAGTTAAGGCAGATGCCTCACATGTTAGCTGATGTGCCATGCTTGGTATTTCAAGCCATGTGCAACGGTCGTACATTTCCCTAAAATCAGAAAACTTGAATATGCTGGTGAAAGTTGTTTTTTTCTATACACTTTTTTCCAACTACCTTCATAGGAGGCTTCTAATGCAAACCTAACAGCTTCAACACTTACAACTACTTCTCAACTGCGAAAGTGAGAATATCTGTAAATGTGAAGTTTTAGGGGCTGAAATGGGATCAACCCTATTTTTGGTGAGCGCTATGCCAAATCATCGAGCAAACCTATGCTTTCTTTGTGCTCTTAGGACATATGATGACAACGAAAATATTTTTAATGATCTTATTTATTTTTAATATATCAGAATTGAGATTAATGTGTATGATTTGTTCTGAGTGAAACGATGCACTGTGTAAACTCATTTCAAAACTTGGATTTGCAAGAGCCTCGTGATTTTAGCAATAAGAAAATGCCCGTTGTGTTAAATGTGAAAGACTTAACAATAGTCAGCCAATGTTAGAAACACTACATTAGAGTCAGTACATTAGATGCCAAATGTTTTCCCTGTAAATTGTTGTTCTGAATGCAATAGGATATACTTGGATTGTACACCATTTTGTTTCTTTGTGCAAATAGAAATGTATGTAGTAATTTCAAGTAGTGTATGGTCATCTGTCTATTCTAGTTGTCATTTTGTGGGGCATTTTCTTATAGCCAAGAAGTTTTCCTTCATTCCATAAAAACTGGATATTGCTTTTAGAGAATAAACTTGCCAAAAGAAAGATAGATGAAAGCAGACATTCATTGGGATATGATCTGCTATGCTCACTGGATAACTTGATTTCAATGCACAAGGCCCATTTCTGCAGTCAACAACTTACATTTTTGGGCACTTTTTTGGGGTTCAAATGATAACTATTATTTGAAAGAATTTGAGAGGTTTTGGCCTCTTCACCAGTGCACATGTTACGTTTTATGATGCTGTGTATAATAACCTGTTTGATGAGGGGGAAAAGCCAAGTCTGGTCTGAATTTACCTTCAGCAAAAAACACGCCAAGAACCACAGCACAACATATTTTCAACAGCTATTTTCCTCCTGTTTTTATTCAGCATGGTTCGTAATGCAACACATATTTCATTGTCTGTTTATATTATTAAATCAAAATTCATGAAATAAATGGGGATTTGTAAAATTTTGCATTTAAGGTGATTCTTATTGTGATTGTTACTTCTGCTGCATGAAGGTTACATTCTTAAATGTACACCCATGCTTTCAAGTTTTCATTTTTTAATTAGTACTGTTTGTTTATGTTTGGAAATGAATGGATGCTCAGGCCTTTTATCGTTAACATCACACTACAGCTTCATGTGCTAAAGTTGTACCCATAAGCTTGTAATCAGCTTAGCGTACAACTCCATACACTCATTAACAGCCCTGTTATAAGTGCACAGTCAGATTTAACCAAGGTGATGGTTATGTGGAAAGGTTAGATTCAGGTGTGTGATGACAGCTGCAGTCCAATTTCAATGCTTTGCAGAGAGTGGGTCAAAAATTATTTGGTAGATTTCCTAGACGTTTGGGGAAGGTCTGGTTGTTCAAGCAATAAAATATAAGAGCCCATGCTAATTTGTGAATTGAGTCCGCATGCAACCACATTATCAAAGGCTATTTTTACAATATAGTATGACCTGGAGTACCTTTTTTTTTTTTTTTTTTTTTTTTGCATCAATATTTAAGGTAAAGTTCACCCAAAATGTTTTATGTAATTGTCATTTCAAACCTTTATGAATTTCTTTCTTCTGTGGAATACAAAAGAAGGAAATGTGAAGAATTTTTGTAACCTAAAAGTTTTTATTTTTTATAACACTTTAGCATGAAGATCTGCATCCAGGACCAGAACTGTCACGTTTTATAATAATAATAAAAAAATTACATTTGAAAATTTTAAAATTAAACTTGACCAAATTAACAAAAATGAAAATGTACAGTCAACAGTAATAATGAAAAAAAATATTTTCTAAAAATTCATCAACTGATTTGACATTACACATTTGATGTCACACGTATAAAAGTTAAAATTAAATGAAAGAAATTGTATCATCATGTGAAATCCATTGCATAACCTCCAAAATTCCACTACTGACTGGAAGCTTAGGGTAGCTGTGTTAGTAAAGCATAATCTGAGGGGCAACGTAACATTTTGTGTTGTCGCATTGTGCTAATTACCTTGTGTAACCAATTAAATTGCATTTTATTAATGTCTGCACTAGTAATTATTGTTCATTGTAACAAAAATGAAGCAGGATTGATGTGTGCATGCCCATTGGCTTTAGGTGTATCCCATCTAGCCTTAAAGGGGACATAGGATGCAAAATTCATTTTTACATGGTATTTGCATATGTGTCTTAGTTGTGTGTGGACACAACCACCCTACAATGATAAAATTAACAATTGTATGAAATTTGTTGTATCTGTCTCAGATCCACAATCATTGAAGGTCTCAATAATCGTTTTGATTTTCTGAGCAATATGATGTGATATTGTACAAGCCCTACCATGATCAATTTCCTGCCCACTGCTTTCTGAATGAGGGACAATTTAAGGTAGGTTTTGCAAAATAAGTCAAGGATGGATCATTACCCACTGTTCATGGTCCAGCTGTACCTCCATAAAAAGTAAGTCTCACACTTTATATTTTTGATTATTTGCAAATTGCCTTTCCTCTTCCATGGAAGAGAGGGGCGGGGTGAGCAGAGCTCATTAGCATATAAGGTAAAGTAATACAAGTTAATATATTTGGTCAAATACAATGACACGTTATTTCACAATGACACGTGTTCTAAATATTTGTGTTGGGTTGAATTCCTGTGAAAAAACTTCCATTGGGTGGAGTTTATATGAATATTCATCATAGTTCACCTGTTCTGGGCATGGCCTTTGAGACAATGAGCAAACATTAAACTGAAAATATTAGTGCACGCTCCTTAAATCGTAACTTGTTTAATGAATTATCTCAAAAAGGTAATAAAATTTCAGTGTTAAGCATTAACTGCAACAGAGTACCACCTAGCTAATTGATTCATTTATTATAACGGGTGTCAAGCTCAATTCCTGGAGTGAAGCCCTGCAGAGCCTATTCAACCCTAATTAAATACATCTGATCCAACTAATCAAGTCCTTCCGGCTTATTTGAAAACGACATGGTATTGACATCCCTGTACTATAACAAACAAAGCATAGACACGATGTAAATAAGAGATTAATTGAAATATGACTAAATGGGACATGCTCACAAACAATGAACTCTTTTGAAAAAAAAAAATGCAGTAACAAACTAAGAATTTTTTTTCTATATGAAATATGTTAACATTTGGTTTGCAGGTATCCGTGTCATTTTCATGTCATCCAGTAACAACTCAGGGCATGTGTTCAGTGTACTTAGGTTTTGTTTTAAGTGTCTTATGTTATTGTCGTCTGCTCAGGCTCATGGGCTGGTTGTCTTGTTAGCTTTTAAGTCGCACACACCAGCTGCCCTGTCTCCTCCTGCCAGCCTTCCCAGTTTCTGCTCAAGTTACCAGAGATAACACAGTACAGAGGAATCTGTCCTCCTACCCCTCTCACTTGGCCCTGGGCCCCTGTGATAGAGGACTAAGCAGGGACTTTTAGTGATGTCAGAGGGTGTGCAGTTTGGACAGTGACCCAAGCCAGTACAAACACAGCCCAAATATATTTACAGCCACTCGGTTGGGAACTGAGTGGGCATCTGGATGAAGATTGGTGCTAGAGTAAAGACCAAAAAATAACAGAAGGAAAGAAAGTTTAGGATCTTTGTTTTATAGACTTGAAATGTGTCCAAAAAGCAGTCTGGGATGAACTTTACTTTGGGCTTCAGAGCAGCGATGGGAGACTCGAGTTCAGTGGAGAAATTAAAGAAGCAGCTCATTTGCCCCATCGGTCTAGAGATATTCACCAAGCCTGTGGTCCTCTTTTCCTGTCAACATAATCTCTGCAGGAAGTGTGCCAATGATGTTTACCAGGTATTGGTTAATATATAGTGTGGCAGTGTCCTATTTATCATGTTGAACTATCATTCTCTCTAAAGCATCTAGAAAATTCATTAACAGAGCTGTTCAGTTTGTAGTCCTAAAACCTGGAAGATAATCAACATTTTAAAGCCATCCATTCCCTCTGGATTTCCTAGTGGGTTTTTGGAATGGCGGATTTGGATTTACAAGTAAAATAAGTTCTGTGGTTAAATTAACTTGAAGAGAATTTCAAATTTTTTTCTACACCATTTATTACCTTATATTAGACTAAAAGTAAATTGCTTAGTTACAACAAATACAGCGACCATAAACTACATTTACCATAAGGATGTGAGTGTAAATTCTCATGAATTGGGCAGTTGTTGTAGTCCTCATGTAAAGTTGTTAGCCAGATTAAGACTGAATCACAGCCGTGATGATATTGAGGACATCATGATTACAATATAATAAAAATATAACCAACATTTTAGACAAAATGTTGTCAGTTAGGCGATCTATTTTCTCTCTGATAAGTAAATACTTCCAAACAAAATTATAGCAAAATCAACCATCTATCCAAGCAACGGTGGTGATTCAAACTGAATGTGAGAACTTTTCATATTAATAAATTGAAATTGAAATTTGCACTCACAGCTCTGATGTGAAAAGCTGAATATTGCATTAGCCTATTTGTCTACCAGATAATACCTGAATGACAAAATGAATGCAGTGTCTTAAAATCCTATAAAAGCTAAGGATATTCTGTGAAAATAGTTTGCAGTGTTTTACAAATAATTGATACATATGCATAAAACACAAATTTCTTTCTTGGCACTTTACGATGGCTGGCGTTGTTCATTGGTTGGGCATCGACCAATAGAATTTCTTCATTCGCACGAAAGCTCCACCCCCAGTTCTGCTCTCTCACATCTGCATATACAAGTGCACAATAGGGATGGGCAATACCACATATTTTGTTTTCGATACGATAGCGTACTTTTAATGGCCAGTATCATCGATATCTATAACGATACTTCTAAACTTTTAGATTATGACATTTATTTAATTATTATGAGTACAACGGGTAATACCAACTTACCTTTATATTTGAAATGCATTTTAAGATTCAATACGCCTTAATTGCTACTTATTAGGTTATATTTTTGTTTACACGTGGTTAAAATATGTTTACTGTAGTGGTAACTAAGGAAATCTTAGTTACTATGGTTAAACTATGTTCACTTTACCATGGTTCATTGTCATAAGGGACTGCCAGTAATAGGCTGTTGTATGCATAAAATGCAACCTTTTTATTCGGAGAGTGTATGATTTATATTAACAATACAGAATAGAACATGAGCAATATGAACTTTTTACATTCAAATTTAAATAAATGCTACTGCATAAACTACGGTAACATTTCAATAGGTTTATTGTGAAATAACTCAAACATATATCCTATGTTTTTTCTGCATTGTTCTGTGCTGCCTTTTCCAAAAACATAAATGCTCTCAGCTCTATTTAAATGCACTGTCATAAGTGATTGAACGCTCTCTGTAATTGATTGATTCTGCCTTGAAACATTTGCATGTGTTCAGATAAGCAGGAAAATCCCTTCCACACAATTATTTGCTAACATAGGATATTTGTGTTTTGATCATTGTATGTGTGTGCAAATTGAAAGATTCAGCTTTTCACATCAGAGTTGTGAGTGTAAATTTCAACTTACAAATATGAAAGACAAGTTCTCACATTCAGATTTTCAACCTCTGGAGTTTTGCTACTGTATTACCTTCATAGATTTCAGTGGAGCCATTAGGGATCCCTCTAGTGGAGTGGAGTGGGTGCCTTTGGGACAAACTTTAACATGATTGAGTGCTGCTATCCATCCTTAATAATTCTCATCTTTTACTTTTAACAATTACCCCAAGATAAATGAAAGACATATTACATTTTGCTGGGCAAAGGTATCCATACATTCACCTATTAAAGCAACACTATGTAACTTTTTATGTGTGCAAAATGTATATAATGATCGAGTACATCATAAATTAATCTTCCAAACCGCCTTTTTATCTTATCCCAAATCACTACGCTACATTTATAATAAGTGATTATTTTTAGACTATTGTAGCCTGTTCGGGTCGTCACCGCTGCGGAGTAACACATACCTGCGTGAATCGCCATATAGGAGACTTGGAGAAGAAGCTCCGGTTACAGTGTTATTCCGCGGGACGCGTCAAAAATGTACATATTGTTGCTTTAATTGGTCACATGTATTGCCTTTTACAGCAGGTAAGCTCTTTTCATAACTCCTACTTTCTTTATTACATAAAAATTCAGGTCTTAGGGGATTTTTTTCTCTCTCTGAAATGCTATACATTAAATCATGTTGACTGATAAATATTTATTCATCTTTTATCCTTCACTGGTTCAGGCCTCCAACCCTCTTTGGCAAAACAGGACACCAAAGAGGCTCCACTGTGTCACAGGGGGACGTTTCTGCTGCCCATCTTGTCATGAGGTGGTATTGGACCGGCACGGTGTATATGGCCTTCAGAGGAACCTGCTAGTGGAGAATATCATTGATATCTACAAATATGAGTCCACTGGGTCAGTTTCAAGTTTGATGCATCTCAAAAGCACTCTTTCTTTCTTTTCTTTTTTTCAGACCTGTTCCATACACCAAGAACAAACATTTCTGTTCTGGAAGCACTGCTATGAACGAAAGCTATTTGTTGTACATTCTTCAAAGCAGTCTTCTCTGTATAGAGATCCAGCAATATCCCAAGCGGTGTAGCAAAAATACACTGTATGCCAACAGATTTTAATTGTGTTTCAAAAGTCTTGTGACACACCACTACCCGACACTTGTTCTGTTTCATTAGTGAGGCTTAAACCCTGTGTAGTGACACAAATTTGTGATTTACCCGCTTGTGGGAGATTTTCTGCCACGTCACGTAAATGCAACAGAGACATGGGACCTGAGGCTCTGGTGACTGCTCCAATCCATAGCCAAAACACTAAATATAACTAGGACGCTTAATCCCTGCGGCAATAAACAATGTGTCATGAGACCTCCTGTGAAAAATATGCATAATTGGGTATAATAAGATTATAAAAAGAACTTTGAGGTCTTTTGTAACAAAGGCTCAGGTGCTTATCATGAATACGTAATGTAAAATGTTTATTAGTGTCTTTGACAAAAAGCAGGTCACCAGAATGTAGAGGTTGTTTCAAAGACACAAAAGATCAAGTGTGTGTTATAATAAACTGGATTTTATAAGAAAATAATATTGAAATTAAAAGTGACTATATTTCCTTAAAATAAAAAATAGTATAATAAAATAAAAATAGTTTGTGTTTGCAATCTTTCATCTAAATAAGTTAAACAACCCTTTATTACTTGCTTTCTGATTGGTTTCTGATTTCAGTCAATAATCACAAATATTATAAACTGGCTCCATTCTAATATGAAATCTCCACTTTTTTTTTTTTTTTTTTCGTTCAGCCAATTAATTCCTATTATACATGAATTTATTATAAATTCACTCGGAAATACATCACATTATGTTATGGAAGTGTAATGTTTTATTTTTATTTATTTTCTTAGGTATTCAGAGAATGTCTCAACTTAATTTTCAGACAATCTTATTCAAATATATTCTATAGTTTGAGAATTTGTTTTTAGATCACATACAAAATGACAAATATAAAGGCAAAAAGTATAAATAGCTTTGTAACCTATATTTATGATCTCGCTTTCCACCCTAATATCATTTTATATAACTGTTCTATCAGCAGACATCCACTGGATGGCAATCTTTTATAAACAGAGACTTTGTTTTGAGCAGGCCTGCTGCCAACACTGCACATACAAACCTTCTCTTTCCTCTTGACAAGACAGATTAAGACAGATGCTTGTTGAAAACGTCTGTGTGAGTAATGTGCTCTTTTTAGGACAGACTATCATATTAGTTGCATCAATGACTTTTAAATGCAGCACCTGTTGTAAATGCCTTTAAAGTCAAAATTTCACACCAGCTCCTATTATAGTGAGTCACCCCAAGGAATGTGATATTGTACCTCTTCTGTCACAAAGAAAGTATGCTTGTTGTATGTAGTTTATTATTACATACACATTTAGATGGATATAACAATCAATGTCATTCGTAATTCCGAATTGAATTGAGATCGTCTTTTTATATTATTGTAGCAAACAGGACGCAGAATTCTAACTCAAAATTTAATTGTTAATAAAAAATCTATGAGTTTTATGTAGTTTTAGAAGAGATCCCTTATCTATTTTTATAAAGCCATGTTAAAACAATCTGCTGTTTATTTTGTGGTGCTGTATGGCAAAAAAAAAAAAATTTGATTGCTTTTAAAATTGTTTTATGCTATTGAGCTTTTCACATTTTTAGGGAAATATACTATTCTATCAGTCAAGAAAATAATATTTCCTTTTGTTTGTACTGTATACTGTATATGAAAGTCAGTTTCTGTACAGACACACACCTTAAAGTCATAGCTATAAAAAAGGTATTGTAAGAAGCTGTTATTGCCCTGAAAAAAATACAATTTGGTTTAACTCCAATAGCATGTTAGTGGTGTCATTAAATAAATTATATTAATGTGTATTTATTTATATAGTTTTTATATAATGTATTTATATATAATTATGCTCTTATGATTGTTGTTGAACTTCTTGTCAGAGCCTTGCAAAAGGGCACAGTAATCATAGCTCAATTTGCAACGTCTTATTTTCCAATGCAAATCTTTAACCTTTACGTCATGCCATAAATCTTTTTCTGTTTTGACTCTACAGACCACCACTGCCCAAAACAGAACAACAGCAGCTGATGTGTGACCAGCATGAGGAGGAGAAGATCAACATATACTGCCTCACCTGTGAGACACCAACATTTTCTATGTGCAAAGTGTTCGGCTGTGATGTTGCCCCGCTGCCAGACAACTACAAGAGACAGAAGGTAGAGGATTTGTGTCTTCGTCAACTAGACAATGCTTTTTTACATTGTTTAACTTTGTTTGTTTGGTGTAAATGACGAAATTAAATGAAGACATTAAATGAAGACTGTGGTGTGATGCTGTGAACCAGACAGATGTGTGTATAGCACGCTGCCCAACAGTTTTCACACATTGCAAGGGGCTTGATCTCACCTAACTTCTCTAGCATCAACACCAACCCACATGGAAACACACATTCACAGACCATCAGTGGCCATGGCTCCTGCCTCAACCAACAATCCGTCTTTTTCTGATTTTTTTCTGCCTCTAATTTTCTAATAAAACAAGCATTTTGCATTTCAGAAGCGATTATTCATGTACATTTTTCAAAGTCAAGTTTAAAGGAATAGTTCAACCAAAAATGAAAATTTGCTCAACCTCAGGCAATCTGTAGATGAGTTTGTTTCTTCACCGGAACAGATTTGGAGCAGATTATGTTACTTGCTCACCAGTGGATCCTGAATGTGAATGGGTGCTGTAAGAATGAGAGTCCAGATAGCTGGCAAAAACATCACAATAACGTGCAAGTAATCCACATGTCTTCAGTCCAACCAAAAACTTGTGAAGCTGCATGTTTGTAAGAATCAAATCCATCATTAAGATATTTCTCTCCATAATACTGCTTTTTCCAGTGAAAAACTAATCTCATCTGAATCAGGAGCGAAATATACGCAGATCAAGCATTGTTTATAAATGAAAGCAGTCTAAAACAATTCAGTGTATTTTGACAGAGGACAGCATGGGATGAACTTTTTCATTAGAGGAAGTGTTTTTATGGATTATGGACCAGTATTTTGACCAGAGGCGATGGTTAAAAGTTGAAACGCTTTTGTTGATTTTGTTTCATACAATGTTTTTATCAGCTGTTTGGACTCTCATTCTGACGGCAACCATTCACTACAGAGGATCCATTGCTAGGGCTGCATGGGCAAGTGATGTAATGTTACATTTCTCCAGCCCCGTTCTGATGAAGAAACAAAATAATTTACATCTTGGATAGCCTAAGGTTGAGTAAATTTTTAGCAAATCTTCATTTTGGGTGAACTATTCCTTTAAAAGAGCCCTCCCCCTCTCTATGAAATCCAATCCAATCACTTTAAAAACTACAGTATTAATAACACAATAACAAACCACACAATTTGAGGTTACGTTCATGTCTGTAGCACAAATGATCCAGTGTTTAAGTTTACAACAGGTTAGAGGTTTTGATCACATCGCTAACCCTTAGTATAAGCAATTGCAATAAGCTTTAGCAAGCACCAAAAATTGCATGTTACAGAACAGAAAAAAACATGCAACATCGCAGCAATTTTCTCATTTTTCGATGCATTCTTGACATACATGGTATTGAGGTCTTGACCTTCTCCATCTCTTGTGGTATGGCTAGTAATGAAGGTATTTGTATCAGGGTGCAACTGGCCCTGAGAAATGAGTCACTCCTCCCTGTTGTGTTTGAGTCCTTTGTAAGTGCCTGTTCTTCTCAGCTCTCTCGCTCCCTTTAGCAGCTACCAGATGAACAATGACTAAACCTACCAGCCTTTCCAAATAGAAAACCATGTGCATGGTGGACACCGTATGTTGATCTGTTATTTGCAGTTTTGCTATGCTGAAGGTCAGTTCTCATTGTAGGAAATACAACTTCTGTAGCTCTTGGTTTTGAGGTACAGTAACTGTATGATATAACGTTCAAGGGTCATAGGGGTTGTTGATGCCCAAACCAGCTCCCAAAGAGCCATCATTTCTGCCAGGTGGCTATGATGACATTTTCTCTTTTAGTCATGGCCCACAATAAACACTGAATAACTCATTTGAAATGCAAATCAGCAAAGTTTGATAAGTCATGACTGGTAACATTCTTACAATCTCGGCCTTTAGTTCACACGCTGTTCTGTTTGTAAGTGTGGTTCTCACAAGTTGCATAGCCAAGTCTGACATGGCTTTCTTGTGAAAGATGACATGTTTTTCGCATTGGTCATGTGTTTTCTTCCTTTAATTTTTTGTTGAGGTTCTGTCACTTTTGGTTATATTCCGCTTTGTTTTGTCATAGACAGAGCTAAGTGATGCCATAGCCATCTTGGTGGCTGGAAATGACAGATCACAGGCCCTGATCTCACAGATTGAGGATATTTGTAGGACTGTCAAGGTGAGAAATAAATGGTACAGTAAACCACAACAAATATGATTGGGTGATATATTCATAATATATTCATTATGATTTAATTATTGCCTTTAACATGTTGAATCTTCTTGGCTGCAATGGTTGTGAAGTTAAAATGATGGATCCTCTGATTCACAATTTTTAGCCATTTCAGACCAAATACATAGACTATATCAAAATATATCAATATTTATATCAAGTCTAAAAGCGCTCTATAGTATAAAAGAGAAAGAAGTATACAAGTATCAAATCAATCAAATTAAATATGCATACAATATATCCATACATACTATCTGAAACACAACTAGATAAGTTTGGGGTCAATAATATATATATATATACATGATGCTAGGGTGGTAATTACACTCTTAAAAATAGAGGTTCCAAAAAAGTTTATTTGCAGTGATGCCATAGAATAATTTTATTTAAATAATCAAAATAAAACCGGGGGGTGAATCACTATAATGGGAGCTGTTGTGAAATTTTGACTTTAAAGGCATTTACAACAGGTGGTGCATGTAAAAGTCTTCGATGCAACTAATATGATAATCTGTCCTAAAAAGAGCACATTATTCACACAGACGTTTTAAATAAGCATCTGTCAGAATCTGTCTTGTCAAGAGGAAAGAGAAGGTTTGTATGTGCAGTGTTGGCAGAACCTCATACAGCTGGAGACCCCTGTCCTTTGACTGGTGGCTCAAATGGTCAATACTTCACCATGAGAACTGTGGTCCATGGAAACAGACTTTAAACAAAGAAGTGTAAGAGGTGTAATTGTTTTTTGAAACAGATTTCACTATAAAGTGGCAGCCTCAGATGCAGCACTGCTCTTTTTTTAACTAACACTTCTCAGTGTAAACAGAGTGTCAAAGGCTGCATAACAAGTGCCAGTGATTTAGTATGTGTCCTTTTTTGTGTATGCAGTGAAACTGTGATGAAGAGGGCTGCAGGTTTTATGATTTAATCAGCTGCTGTATCCTCTAGTCCTAAAATGAGTGTTCTTCTTTGCTGTGTTCACAGAACGCAAAGGAAGTGTTCCAGAAGTAAGTCAGCTATGAGTGATGCGTTTAGGAGTGTCTTAAAGGGATAGTTCACACAAAAATAATTTTCTCATTTTCATGTCATTCCAAACCTGTGTGACTTTCTTAATGAGAAAAGTTGAATTTTTATGTTAACTGGCCCTTTAAGCTAAACCATATTCAGAATGTATGCTTCATTAATAACTGATACCTTCTAAAGACAATCATGATTAACAATGACTCAACAAGCCTCCAATCCCTAACAACCCACTGTATTATGCATTGGTTCATAGCTTTCATCTGGCTCAATATTGTGGGAAATATTTTGTACTGTACATATTGAAATCCCTTATTCTATCATTTATTAATTTTCTGCTCATTGAACTTATTTTGTGAATAATTTCATAATTGTATTGAATTGAATAATTTTAACCTTAGGTATGCTGTGTTTTTTGCCTTTTACAAACTTAATGCTTAGAACTTCCGCAGCCATACAAAAAGTATGGAGTCAGTAAGACATTTAGAAAGACGTCTCTAATGCTCAACTTGCTTTTTTATTTTTATAAAAAATACAATAAAAACATTTATATTGTGAAATTTTATTACAAATTAAAATTATTATTTTTGTAATTGTATTACTTTCTTTCAAAATAAGTGTGTGTGTGTGTGTGTGTGTGTGTGTGTGTGTGTGTGTGTGTGTGTGTGTGTGTGTGTGTGGTTAAATGTAGTGCATGTCAAAAGAAGTTATAAGACTGAAAAGTAAAATCCCTCAGGCTTAGGCTTTTTAAGATTTTATGCCATATTTAACCCTTTTTAGAACAGAATCTTTTTCTCTTATAGTCTTTTCATTATATCACTCTTTACTAGTTAATGGTTACTCTTGTCATGGCCTTGTCAAGCAATATTTTAAATCTGTTATGGGGAAAAAATGCAGATTTTTTTTAACACAAAGTAGAAAAATATTAACAGAAATTAATGTTTATTATGTGTGTGTAGTGTGTTGCAGTATTTGCATGTCTATATTAGCCATTTTGGCTAAACATTCAACCCTAAAAAGTAGGGAAAAAAATATAATAAAAGTATTATTTTATTATAAATGTCATTTGTTAAAGCACATTTATCTATTCTAAGTATAGCTATATATAACTACAGTAGTTTGCATGGCACCACATTGCCACGTACTTTATTTAGGATTTGTGATAATATCTGAAAAATCTGATATTGAAGTCTTATTTGTTGAGCACAAATCTTTATGTTTTTATGGTTACGTTGAGCCTGACAAGGGAAAATATGTTTAGAAAGTTGAAATTTCAGCATTAACTTTATCACAGGTATTTCCTTCAGTAAATGCAAGTTTTCTACTGATGCTGCTAGACAAACAAGTGTGATGAAGCCCCTGAAGACCTGATCCCCTCACCTGGTCAGACGAATCAGGGAGACGCTTATAACTTATTTTGAAACCCAAGGTTAGTTTCAAAGATACAATCATGGGTCCTTAATTTAACAGTTCTCCCAACAATGAGATTTCTGACATTTACTCACCCCCATGTCTTTCTAAAAATGTTTGACTTTTTTCTTCTGCTGAATATTATGAAGATATTTTGAAGAACATTGAGATCAAACAACATTGAAGCCCACTGCCTTCCATTTCTCAAAATGTTTTCATTTAATTCCATAGAAGAAAGCAAGTCAGAACAAGTCCTTTAAAAGATTTAGCCTTTTTACACTGTTGTATCTTATTTGAAATGCACATTTACAAGGCCTCTAAATTATTAACATGATCCATACTTTGCTGAAAACCTTTATACACAATTTATTTCATGCCTTTTGTCATCTGATTGTTTTACATTTTAGCAAGTAAACTATTGCTTACTTAAAGAATTATACAGTATAAGTATTTTTCTGAAAAGTTCCACCTTCAGGATGTGGTACACGTGTCTTTTTACTGTAAAATATTGTTGTGAAGTCTACTGATTTTTATAAAGTAAAGGTAAGAATAACTTTCATATTGTTAGTACATTTTTAAGATAAACACTTACTGAACTGAAATTAGTAGGTTTACTTGATTATCCACACATTTTTTAATTATTCATTTCGAAAAAAAAATAAAAACATGGTTTCTCATTGATTTACTTTACAAGCTGTCTTATCTTTTTACCCAAATAAATATCAGTAACTGCAACAAACTGTATTTTTGCTTCGTTTGGGCATCAAATGAAAAATCCAAGTATGAGCTCCATATTCTCCTATATCATATTACAGGAGGCATAAAAGCCTGATCTATCAAGTATGATACTGAACAAAAAACACATGCCAACTTTAATAATTAAATTAATTAAAATAATAAAAAAAAAACTGCTTGGCTTCAAAAAGTTTGATTATTTTATGCGTCAGACTTTACAGGGTTAAAGTGTTTCTGCTCTATTAGTGTGAATCTGCCAGATCATGCAGACGTCCCATTCTGATGACGTGATGATTCTTGGCAACATTGGCACTCATTGTGTTGAGTACATTTCTCATCTCCCAGCAAAGCTTATTAAATATTCGCTGACTAAAGCCTCTGTAAGGCCACCATAAACACTCAGATCTGGTTTATTCTCTTTTATAGACACAAAATACTTTGGACATACTTTATGGAGACACTTGAGTCATACTTAAAAATATAAGTACACTGTATGCCTTTGCTGTATATAACAACATTTCAAGCCAATAGGACATAATTTTAAAGAAATATAGCAAAATATTATTAAGAAATAAAAATTTAAACTATAAAACTATATATAGTGGATAGTTCAAAACTAAAAGTATTTAAATAAAATTCCGACACTAAAGGTCACCAAAGGATGTAGAGATCTGAAAAGCATATTATAATGATTCCTTTATGAGAAAACAGGCCAAAATTTAAGTTATTATTCACTGAAGATCTTTGATTTATTGATTGATTTGATTGATTGATATTTGTGAAGCTCAACAGCCCCTGATCGCCATTCACCTTCACTGTATTATTTGTTTTTTCTATGTAATGAAGTCAGTCATGGTTGCAGCAACATGTGGGTGAGTAAACATACAAAACTTACCAACCAGTGTGTAAAAGTTGTTTCTAAACTCCATACTAAAAACAGGGCTCAACTGATAAAATAGCATTTGCTTCTTTAAACAGTGGGCATCCTGCTTCTAACCAAACCATCCCCACCAGTGCATGCTTTCTTTAAATAACCGTTCATTTACTTCAATGTAAAGGTCAGAAACCTCAGTTAATCAGGGTAGCGTGGGCCAGGACAGCATGCAGCTCTCTCTCTGGTCTTTTACTCTAAGAGCAGTGTTGAGAACAGGGCTAAATCACAGTGGCAGGCACTCCGAATCTTTCCTCTCGGCTTCCGACGGTCCGTCCGCCCCCACCTGTGCTTGAGCCGTGAGTCTACATCCACCCATTACTTAATAACCGCTCGTCTCAGTGCCACCAGCTAGGATATATGGCAGTGGAGAGATATGACTGGATGTATGTGCTCACAGACGCTGACCTTGTCACTCGTGCTGTCAGCCCACTGATCAATTCATGAGGGAAAGAGAGCAGAATTCGGTCTGAGTATGTGCTCAACAACTGCAGACATGGAGTGTGTCCACTCAAGATGAGGATGGATTTTATTTTGAAGATGTGGTGCGTCACAAGCTGATGCAATGGCCTTCGTGTAATATAAAGTTACAAATTCTTCCTAGAATAAGAGGATTTTTTGGGTGTCAGGAGCAGGATGGAGAACCAATCTGTGGGATGAGATGCCACTTGTTTAACAGTTACTTGAGCTTAATATATCATTTAGAGTTTCCTTTTTTTATTTTATGCTTAAATGGCTTTAGATATGAAAAACAAACGGTTTACGTAACATGCAGTTTTTTGCACAATGAGTGTTCAGTCAACATATATCCTTGCCAATGCAAAGCACACACTGTCCTCTCCCACTTGCCCCATTTATGACTAAAATAGACTCAGTGTAAGTGGAAGATTATAGAAGACCTAACTCAAATATTTTATTTTTCATTTCTAGGGTATTTCCTGTGCAGACTTAAGAGAGACTGTAAGGAGGAGGTTTTATTTAATCCTTTCAACATGGCAAGAGTTTCTTTCATCTGGTATTCTGTGGTCCTAAAACTCCTCTTAGTTCAGTAAGAGGAATTACAAATGATTTGTAGTTTCTACAGACTGGATGTTTAAAACTGTTTTGGTCTTTTTTTAATCTTAAAATGAGGAAAACATAGGACCCCCCTCCCAAAAATTAAATAAATTAAAAATATATATATGTATATTAGGGGGCCGTTATTTTTTTTTTAAATGTTGCAGGTTGCATTTACATGATTAAAAATACAGTTAATCTGTAAGATTGTGAAATATTGATATATTTTAAAATTTAATTTGAATTGCTATACAAATACATTCAACATTAAGATGTCTTATTTAAAAAAAAATCTCTCTCTCTCTCTCTCTCTCTCTATATATATATATATATATATATATATATATATATATATATAATGATATAAATCATTGATTAGTTCAGCTGGTATTATCACATCTAAGAAAGCTTTTGGATTAATACTGTTACAGCCCTTCAGTTCATTATATGCATTTAACATTTAAAAAAAATACAGCAATCTCTATAGTGGCATCTCACCTGTTCCTCACCACTCAACTTATGTTCTGTGTGATGTTAATGCTTGTGTAAATGTCAGTGATGCTGACTTTCTATAAACCTGTGTCTGCTATAATCATTACCACTTTTAATGGGTGATATTGAGGTTTACATGTTTGCAGTTACTTGTAAAAGGCATGTAATCTCATTTATTTTTGCAGATTCATGTTCAAAATACAAAGGCATATTTATGCATTTAGGTGCAATATAATATGTAATTTACATAATGATAAGCAATATACAATGTACAGTATATCTCAAGCACTTTGTAGTTTTGTCCAACGTTATTGTCACAAAATGTGGGTAAGCCTCTTGGTTGAAGTGCTACAGATCGTTGTTTCCAAGCATTTGAGGAGAACATACTTTTGCACTTAGTATACAATGAGCATCTGGCATTATGCATGTGGTAAATACTGGCGTTATCACCAAGTGTAGCATTTTATGTAATGAAAGCACTCCCATTGGCAAAGCCAGAGGGTGCAACCAAACGTCCTGAACAGAAATTACACTTAGCAATTGCCTTATTGTTCTTCATTGAGAATAGCTCTTATTCGAGTGACTAGTGAGCAATACTGATGCAAACCCTATTATATATGGACTGGTTACTCAAGTAATAACAGGATTTGTAATGGTTTAGTAAAACTCCTTCCAAAAGAGGGATTTCACAGCAATGCCATAGAAGAACCATTTTGGGTTCCCCAAATAACCTTTCAATGAAACCATTTGGTAATTCTTTGTGTGACGATTTTTTTTTAATAATCTAAAGAACCAGTATAAAGTTTCCATGGATGTTAAAAGCTTTTTTATGGAACCATAGATGCCAATTAAGAACCTTTAAGAGTGTTTTGTAACTCTAATTAGGAGACCAATAACTGTAAACACTTAAAGGGCACCAGTCAATTGTAGTTTGATTGGTTTCTTGATTTGGTTAAGTGAACCAGCCTGACAGATAATTTGCTGTGGGCAGTGTTTTGAGGTCCTGGTAGGTCTGTTGTGGCTCTTGGTTCCTGGTTTTGAAATGTTCCAGGAGTGATGGAGACAGCAGCAGGTCACCAAAAGCTCTTCAGGTGAACATATAGATGCCACTCTTAAAAATAAAGGTTCCACATAACATTGTTGCCACAAGTGACCTTTTTGAAGAACTTTTTTTTTTTTTTATTTTTCTATAGGAACTCAAAAACCAATAGCATCATCTGAAGAACCTATATTTTTCATATGCAACTCCAGAACGAGAAGGAGGTTATTTGCAGTGGTAAGGAACCACTGAAGAACCTTTATTTCTAAGAGTGTGACTCGAGCAGGAGGCATTGGTGAAAGTCATGTTTAGCGAGAGTTTGGGGATGTGAAAGAGTGCATTGAGCTTGTTCTTTACTCGCCGATTGAAAGCATCATCATTGAGCTACTTCCCAACCTCATCTAGATATTTACGGTTTAGTTCCGCCTGTTCCCTTTGATTCTCGTTCCGCGCAATTTCGATCATGTTTCTCAGCAGATGGAAGGTGAGGTCGATGGAGATCGGAGGATTGTCGTTCCGTTTGGTAAACTCCGTGAGCTCCTCTAAGCTGTGGTCCCTGTGAGGAGAGCGCAGCTGCGACGTGGAGATGCGCGGGAGATGCAGGACACCGGCTGCCTTCTGCACTCCGAGATTTCTTTGCAAATAGAGAAGGAGGTAGTACATGGCGTCGTCTCCAGCCCCGTTTAAGAGCACATCGTCTAGCTGGTTGTTTATTAGGCTCAGATCGCGGGGTCGACAGGTGCTCAGCGGGACGTGGGTGGTCAGTAAAACTGAAGTAATGAGCAGGACCAAAGGGACGGGCTTCATGCTGGACACAGCAGCGCGCTTCCTGAGAAAAACAGACAGGTGTGTTACAGCGGCGCGCCTTCTAACCAAACCAAAAGTTTAGTACACAACTACACAGCCGAAGCATCTGTGAGGTATTCATACAAAATACAAAAACTTTAAAAAATATATTAAAAAAAGTAAAAGTTTATTTTAGTGAATATACATAGTGCTAATATAAATGAAAAACTTAAAGATTATGAAACGATTTTCGTATATTTTTGTTAAATCAAGTAAAGTAAAAGTTTGTAAATGTTTTTTTATCATGTATATAAATAAAAAGTAAATGTTTATTTTAAAGTGAATATTAAAAGTGATATATTAAAGTAAATATTACTAAAAATGCTAATATAAATGACAAAAATTCAGATAAATTAATAGTATAAATTATTGTATTTTAACAAAATTTGAGTTAGTAAAAGAATTTAAAAACATAACATTTATAAACAAATGTTAATATATTAAAATATCAATCGTGCATCAGCTAATATCGATAAAGAGTTTGGATCTGAACTCGTTTATGAAGCAAATTTGTATAAAAACTAATTAATTATTGGATAAATCTAAAGCACAAACATAATCACTGTTCTACGCTTAAAAACTATGATAGTCATGCCACTATCGGAATAAATAAAAAATAATTTTGTTTAAAATGAAAATGCGTAAAAAAAAAAAAATTAATACTTATCTACTAGCTACAGATACCGAATCTTGAAATCAGACACCATGTACTCCTGACCGAACAATCAGATCACAGAATGAACAATAATGATATTCCTGAACAGTATCAACACTAAGATCTCATCCTCGCGCCTAAACTGGAATGGCATCACAGTCACGAAGTTGGAAGCAAGTCGAATATGGTAACTTACTCTGTTGTCTTCTGTTGCTTTAAAAGTACTTGTAAGGAAGAGTGTTTGCAGATAGGCTGGAGTGGAGTGGATCTCCTGGAGCTCAATGGTTATATACATCACACACCGCTCCATTGACGTCAGTCGAGCTGCAAACTGCTTGTAAATGAGGCAATTCTGAAGTGAAACGAAGAGTGGAGTAAAGGAGCTGTAGATCCGAAGGACAACGTGTGACGTTTCTTTGTCTTGATGCTGTTGCAAAGTCATAAACTTTCAAAGACAATATATACGAAATTGTAACATACAGGTGATCAGTTAATGGTTTTATTGGTCCTTTGACTAAAATAATTTGTTTAAAATAACTTGTTTTTTTATTTATGTATTATTATTAATATTATTATTATTTAATGCACCTGAGCAAAGTGAGCTAAGGAGCTGCTGTCGTGATGGATTTCTACATGGCTGCTCATTTGTGGTCAGGAGTAGTGAAAAAGCGCTCTACGGGGACGAGAAAGGCTCCGTCTCTGTCCAAGGTGCTGAAATTCTTTTAAGACGCAGACAGACTTCATTTATTGGCTCATACATATATACAATATATTATTGCAAAGCGTTATCAAAACTTTTAATGATCACTATATAAAGCTGTATATAAAACTGTGCTAACGTTTTATAGTAATGTTTCAGTTGTTAACCTTAACTATATTAGTTAACATGAACAATAATTATATATATAGCATATACATTTACATATTACATTTAGTAATTTAGCAGACACTTTTATCCAAAGCGACTTACAAATGAGGACAATATTATTAATTTTTTATTAACATATATTAATGTTAGTTAATGTTAAGTTTAAAAATAATACAATATGAAAATTTTAAGTTCTACCTGTTAACATTTATGCACTGTGAATTAACTGTGAATTTAATTTTTTTAACTAACATTAACAAAGATTAATAAATGCTGTAAAAATATATTGTTCATTGTTAGTTCATGTTAATGCATTAACTAATGTTAACAAATGAGACGTTATTGTAAAGTGTAACCAAAACTTCTAATGACCTATAAGCATTTGAGAACTTATTATATAAAACCATATTATACCAGTACAGTACATATTCACTTGTTTTATGTATTTGTTTGCCAATCTAACTTACTGAACTGAGCAGTAAGTGAGGCTTAAAATATTACTTATCCTATGAGTGAGAGAGGGTAGGATACATAAATATTTTAATCATCTTTAAGATTTTTTGAAAATGATTTTAATGATTATAGTAATTAAATAATAATAATAATATAATTATGTAAAAGTATACGAAAGTACAGTACATATCAACTGATTCTATGCATTTCTTTGTCATTCTAATAAATGGAGACTGAGCTAAACAAGATCAGGCTTAAAGAGAGGGTCATATGGGTTTTTGAAAAATATCTCTCTTGCATTTTATTTCATAGCTATCCTTAAATGAAAACAGTCTGCAAAGTTGTTTAGCAAAAAAGTGCATGATAAATAAAGATATTGTGCCTGCCTGCCGGGAAATACCAAAAGAATCTGACCTGACCACAATCACTTCCACTATTAGTGTGTTTACATCATGTTGAGATAATTCTGTGTTCAAGGATACCACAGAAATACAATTCAAACCTTTTGTTGTGTGCTTGTCATTTTATCAATGACTGCTTCTCTAATCTTGGCTTTTATCTTCATTGGCTTCTAATCTTCTTAAAGTGGACTAACAAGCTCTCTGAACCACATTCTGTAAATACGAATGATATGTTGTGTACATGTTCAATTGAGTGCTCAAAATATCAAGTTTTGTGCTAATATGTGATGTATACCTAGTGCACCTTTAGGTTTCCAGCTAAAGCACAATATTACTTAGTCTTAATGAAGTAGTTCTGATAATTCGCTGTGAACCCACTGTTTCCTAAGAATGTGTCGATTATTGTAGACTGATGTTGTTCTAATTACTTCTTTAATAATAAAGAATGTCGTGTAGCACACAGACTTTATAATCATTGTGAAATAGCTGTTTGTTTTGATGCAGTGGCAGTTATAGGGTTAATGGGGGAGAGACAGGTGAGTTAGGCTTGTGGCATGCGATACAGCTGTTCTGTGTTCTGATTAAAAGTTAAGAAAGCATCTTTTGTCTGTCATTCTTCAAACATTAGAGTAGACATATTTTGGTTTACAAGCTGTATTGTTTCATCTTGTTAGCCTGTATTGTTAGTCATGTTAGCACTCGGCTAACGTAGGCTATCCACTATTACTGTTTTAAGTGTTCACAGTTTAGCAGCTAAACTTTAGCTGTGGGCACGATTCGCTTGCATAAGTGTTTTTGTATCTTATGTCATTATAAGAACGGATTGGAGCACTATATTGTTTTATGTAAAGGTGCTTTGTCAATGGTAGTGCTGGCTCAAGGACTCATCTCTGTGCCAATCACAACAGGCTTGGCCAGCTGACCAACCAGAGCAGAGTAGACTTGGGGAAGGGAGGGGTTTGCTCCAAACTTACTAGGAATGACTCAATTTGGAATCATTGGCAAATTACTTTAATATTAAATGTATATTCTGAAAAAATTACAATGTTTTCTGACCTTAGATGCATTTAAACCTGTTGCAGTGGACTCCCAAAACTATATTAGGACACTTTGAAATGTCATATGACCTGCTCTTTAAAATATTTTTATTCATATTATTGCTATGTGCAACAAAATTACTGTAAACTTTTTTTTTTTGCTGTTAATTTTTAATAAATCGCCATGGCAGCACCGTTCAAGACAAAGTTTGGTGTGAATTGCATGATTCTCCTTGGAGGAGTCTGCATTAATTTACAACCAAATTTTTCCAAAGATCCACATTCAAACCAAAATAGCTGACTTCCTGTTGGTCGTAGCTAATGACTGTAAGGGTGTATTCACACCTGTCTTGTTTGGTTCGATTGAATCGAACTCTTGTTTCATTTCCACTTTTGGTGCAGATCTTTGGGGGAGGTGTAAATACAGCAGTCGCACTCGGATGTAGACCAAACAACCATACAGAGACCCATCTGAAGAGGTGGTCTCGGTTCGCTTCCGAACAAACTCTTGTACGGTTAATTTAAGGTGTGAATATGACCCGACCTCCATCCGACCCCATTGCAGAAATCACACTCAGAAAAAGACAGCTTGTAGTCTGAAGTGCTGTTTGTTGCATTTCAATTGGTTGGTTTAAAAATACAATGCTTAAAAATGCATGCAAATGATGAGTTTTCATGACCGTGGCGAACACTAATGTGACGTGAGCATAATAAATAGGCTAAAGCTTTTATATGTTGTTAAATCAAGTAAAGTAAAATCAAATGTATATGTTGGGGGAAATAGTAAGGAGATATTTGAATTATTTATTAATAAACTAGTGTTTTCTGAGTCAGTGTCACAAAGATGAAATTTATGATTCTGACTCACCATCTCATCATTGGACGTGCCTTTAGAAAGAAATGCATCTTAGATTACATAATGAAAGAGTTTTTGTTTTGGATTTCAATTTTTTTGTTTTGTATTCATTTAAAAGTTTATATATATATATATATATATATATATATATATATTTCTCAATGAAAATATTTGCTGATTTTGGGTTTATTATTGTGAAGCGCTCCTGCTCGAGACCATGGCAGCAAGGGCTGCCAAAAAAAAGGATTTTTTTTTTTTTTTATAAAAGCACAATATTTTGTTGATGTTATGAGTGCACAAAATAAAATACCCTTTACAGTTCCAAACAATGTATTATTCTTACCTTTATGAGAAAAAATGACGGCGACATCCACTGATGTCCTGAAGAATGCTTCAGCTTCCATCCTCTGTGCAAACGATTGGATATGCAACTTATAGCGCACATTTATCGAGGTTAAATTTTTAAACTAACATTGTCATTTAATAGTATTAACTATTTTATATTTATAGATTTTATTTTCGGCATGTCCTTATTAAAATATCGTATGACATTGTCTCATATGATGCACGTAAGTCTCTTCATATTGCGTGACACAAAATAAGTAAAATAATAAAATTTGCACAACGAAAGATCTCCATGAATACCTGTTTTTGCACTTCCTGTTTTCCCTGCTTGAGAATTTCTGTCCAATAAATGGATGAATTTAGCACAAGTGTAGGTTTGTTTACGATTTCTTGTTCACTTGCAAAAAGGGCAGTGTGAAAGCGAACCACACCAAACAAAAAAATCAACATTGTATTTGGTCCAGACCATTTCAAGTGAACTAGTTAACTTTCCTGGTGTGAATACACCCTAAAACAGAAAGCTGTCTGGCTTGATGAGAATAATATATGTACCGAGTTTGGTGACAGTAGGAAAAACTACCCCTCCCCCACTTTTCTCAAAAGGTGGCACAATAGAGTGCCTCCTCCACACCCATTGTTGAGCATTTTGTCAGTGTCTATCATTTAGACTGATTTGTGTATCCAGTTTCATGAAAGTCTAAGCATTTAAAGTGCCTTAAAAACATCTGAAAAGAATATTTAAGTTTGACACACTGCCACAGTATTCACATGGCAACAGTATTTAAGATATCAAGAATCCCTTTGGAGTTTTACATCTGCAGTGTTTTGAAATATTCTGCTTTAGCTTGAAGATAATCAAGTAAAAATAAGAGGCTGACTTTGAAAGCATTTTGAAAATGATACACTTACTGCTGCCAGTTGGTGCACTATAACTTTGACTCTTAATAGTCAAATCTATGTGATTGGCCTCATATGATAAACAAACTGCTGATGTTTCAAAGTTTCAAGAGTTTTTGACCATGTTAAGGGCCCCAAAAACCTTTGTAATAAAATATTTATAATATTAATAATCCTTAGAAGAACAATAGGGCCCTGTGACTTAGGGCTTAATAATACTGAAATTAATATTATTTGTAAAAATACACCATGTAGTCATGAATTAAAATGGTTTCTGACTGTAAAATATAACATTTGTGAGTGGCTGAGAAAAATGTATTCATCAGCCAGATGCAGAGGTTTAGTCACTGTTGACTATTGTTTCTGGCTACCCATCAATTCCCTGGAGAGATGAAACATTAGCTGAACACGCTGAGATATATATACATATATATATATATATATAAGCCTGACACGCTCTTGAAAGAAAATCCTAAACATGGCTTTACATTCCTGATCAGTGTGAAGAGACAAAAATACAGAGAGCCAGTATATTTCTTATAGGTGTGATTTATTGTTTTTGGAGAGATGACAGATAAATGAGTTATCCAGTCACAGCTTTGTCAACTCAACGAGCTGATCTGCAGGCTGAAGATGTGAATTGCATCCTATTGTCAAGGGCAGCACAGAACAGGGTCTATTGGGTCAAAATTGTGCTAGAAAAAAAAAAAAAGATAAAAAACCTACAGTAAATTCAGGCCAATTATTCAATGTCAGGTGTTTCCTTTGAAATATAGACCATCTACACCGAGACCACAAATGTGATAAAGTACATGACATAAGGATGAGATAATAATGGGTTAACAAGATTCAGACACAGAAATTGAAAAAAAGGACATATTTGATAGATTTACTGTCTTTGTCAAGGGCTTTACCCACAAAATATTTTCAACAGATTCTGGTATGAGTGACACTTTCATGAAGAATGTAGGGTCTAAGTTATGAATTGGCTTGCCATCTGAAATTAGTCACCACTAGTAAATCTAGTTTTGAAGCTTGGTTAAAAACCTATTTGTATTCTTTGACTTTTAATTTAGGGTGTTGATGTGTTATGTGGTGTGTGTAATGTGATGCATAATTGTTTATGTCCTTTGAATTTGTCATGATTTTTTAGCACTTTGAGTTATATACTGTAGTGGTAAAATGCATTAGAAATAAAGGAAATTAATGTTCTGGCTTACATAAAAGATGTATTTTATACACAGCTTTGTATTGTGTTTCTAAATCCAATGCTTCAATAGAAGACATAACATCCATAACTTTACATGTCTGTCAATCACATGTTCCTTAAACCTAATTATTGTGACCACAGAAGACAAAAAATGACTCAAAAAGGATTCACATCCTGTAATAAACAGGCCTGCTGTTATTTACTGACAAACCACAATTCACCATCAAAACACTGGTAAAAAAAATGGACATGTGCTGAATTAATATACATTCAGAATCTATATCACACACACACAAAAAAGTGTTAATTTCAAATATTAATACAATGTCAGAGGTCAGAATTACGTTACTGTCAACTTTGACCTGTGTTAAGAAAACTTTAAGCTTTTTGCACCTGTGTGTGAATAGGCTACCACATTTATTTGATAAAAATCAACTGTTAAAAAACTACAAACAAAAATGTTCCCATGTGTGAGGTAGTGGTCAATATCGGGCATTTCATTAAATCTTATTGGCTTTCCAGGAAAGGTAAGCGTTCCAGGCAACAGCCACGATCTGAACAACAGCCAGTCTGAAAAACACAAGCATGAACATAGAACTGTATTAGAACTCGTTTATTTAGAATGAATGTGGCCAAATGCAAATATCACATTCATGTCTTAAAACATTAATACAGAAAACAATACACAGACCTAAAAACCATCTGGATTTGTGTGTGTGTGTGTGTGTGTGTGTGTGTGTGTGTGTGTATATATATATACACAGAGAAAGAGAGAGAAAATAAAAAAATTAACATAAGCTTTTATTTACAAAAAATCTCATACTTACAATTACATAGATTCAAGTAATAAGTATCAAGTTATAACAACAAAAAACTAAGATTACGAGAAAATAAAAAAATAATAACGACATTATTCAACAATTCGTCTTCAGGTCAGCTGCGTCACACAGAATAGAATACGCAGTTTGCATTCAGTGGATACTCTCCAAAATGGCACCAGGGTGATGGAGGAGACAAATAGTTGAATAAAGTCATTATTTTTGTTTTCTTTACATACAAAAAGTATTCTTGTAGCTTGGTAAAATGACGATTGAATCCCTGATGTCACATGGATTATTTTACCAATCAATCTACTTGCTATGTTTCTGGACCTTGATCGTGATAATTACATTGCTGTCTATGAGAGGGTCAGAGAGCTCTCAGAATTCATCCAAAATATCTTAATTTGTGTTTCAAAGATGAACAGAGGTCTTACAGGTTTAGAACTAAATGAGGCTGAGTAATTAATGACAGAATTTGAATTTTTGGGTGAACTAACCCCCTAAATCTCCAGCACTGCTGGATTAGTGCCCTGCTACAATGGACACATTCTCTTTATTAATGATCACTTGACTTTTGAGGTGAAAAAGGGTGGTTTTACCTGTGGTGGAGGGGGATGAAATAAAAATTGGCAATCTGCACCGGAGGCCAAAGCTGGATAAATGAAGAGACGTTGCATTACATAGAACATTACTGAATGAACAACAAAAGAAAAGAGTGTCAAGCACAGCAGGAAAACACTTACATAGTAATTGGAGATCAAAGCATCCATGTAGTCCTATTGGGATTTGGAAAAAGCAGAGTAAATATATAAACTGACAAAAATACTAATTTTAAATAATAATAATTATTTAATTATTTTTATTTTGTATTGGCCATATGTCAGGACGAAAAAATAGATAAAACCACTCTGAGTGGTTATTACGCCTTGTTTTCCTTATCATTTGAATCTTCTGTTATCCAGACAAAAAATAGTTTTTTTGAAAGCTCCATAATTCAGTCCCACTGCATCAAGCGCAAGTCAACACCCTGCTTTCCCTGGTGCCATATAAACATCATGTCATCTGGAACGCGAGGGGCCTTCCCTTCTAGTGCCATCTTTTGAAAGGTCAACTTAGTGAGACTGAGTGTGTAAAAGAAGCCAGTATTTGAAACTTGTGCTTTTTCTGTTTGTACTCTTTGCCTTAACAGTTTCTAATTAAGAATGAACAAGGAACCGGCCACCTGGGGTGAAACTACCGCGGGGCCGAGACGTCATTATATTGTTTCTCCTGAGCTTGACATCACAGGATTTTAGCCCCTCAGGAGCAGAGAGCTTTTCATTTTTTTGGACCGTTTGGAATACACAAAGACACAGAAAACAGCAGGGATGCTAAAATATGCTGTATCTTTAGAAGTAAGCAACATCAAAGACCAGCCTGAACGGTCTGGAATCTGCCCACTGATAGAAAGCTGTTGGCAATTGTTCAGAACAACCCCAAAGACACAAATGTGCTGCATTCTTGTCACTTCATTATGACAGTGATCTCTGTTATAGAACCAGGTTATAGAGCGTCAAATGGCTCATGAAGAGAACAATGATTTTCATGTGAGTTGTTGACAACACAGTCATTCACCCACACACACAATACACACAGAGGGCTGTCTAACTCCACAACAGTATGTATCTTTCACATTATTAATGTTACAATAATTATTCAACAATGTAACAATGACATTCCACTGAAATAAAATTTACAAACATATGTAAAAGGAAATCAAATACAAATGTTCTGTAAGTGATGTACAAGAGCATTTTTAAACATATGGAGTGAAGTTGAGGATCGAATAGAAACAGGCAAATTATTCCAGTCAAAGTGTGCTTTATATTTAAATGAATATTTGCCAATTTCTTTATTAATTCTAGGGACAGCAAAAATATTTGATCTGCATGACATAAACTATATGAGGAGCTAAAAGGGATTAAATATTGTTTCAAATAATCAGGATAACTGAAGTGAATACATTTGAAAATAAACAATAACCAATGAAAATGACGTCTAGAAAAACAGTGGGGCAACTCTCTAGCCTAACACCCGATGATGGTGTTGCATCCACTTTGTTTTTTGTTAAAGTAGGTTAAAGTAATAAGTGGGGAGATGGCATTTAACCTGACTCCACAGACTATGCAGGCAACATAAATGGTTGTAGTGACTTTATGTCTTAGCCAGTTGTGTACACTGGTGTAAAGTGTAGGTAGAGTTATGTTGAGTAAATGGAGATTAGCTGTGTATTTTTATGAAATATAATGTATTTTATTCATGTAATTTACATGTAATATGTAAGTTGAATACTAATAATTTAATTAAATTAAATGACTAACATTTAATTTTCTCTCCTTAAAGATGATGTGTACAATTTTATAATTATTTTAATTGGAAAAAAATTGTTTATTTTTTGCAGTTTAATTTGGAGCCACTATTGGCACAAAAATTACACACTTCACCCTAAAAAAAACATTATTGCATTATTTATTTTCGATCATCTGTTTATTAGAATACATTTTGTTGACAGGGCAAAAATTGTTTAATTTTTATTTTTAATTCAGTCCATAATATTTTTATTTCAGTTTTATAGCTAAATGTTTAACTTCAGAATATTTCCAAGAACTCTTGATTGAAAGTTGAAAGTTTGGAAGCAAGGATGGAGGAATTAACGAATGAATGAACAGATAAAAGAAAGAAAGAAAGAAAGAAAGAAAGAAAGAAAGAAAGAAAGAAAGAAAGAAAGAAAATGTGAACGGAAACAATGAATGAAAGAACATTTTAAACAGAAAGTAACAGGTGGAAAAGGAAAGAAAGAATCAGAAATAAAGAATACAAAGAAAAAAGAAAGGAAAAGAGAAAAATAAAAAGAAGAGAAAAAGCAAAAAAGAACAAGAATAAGAAAGGAGATGTAAAAAGAAAAGAAAGAAACTGAAAAAAAGAAAAAAGAATAAAAAGAAACAAAATGAAAGTGGAAAAGAAGCAAAAAAGGAAAGAAAAAGAAAAAAAAGGAAAGAAAAAGACATTATACTGATCATTGAATAATGGCAACATCCAATGAAAAATACAAATGAGGTTAAGGTTTCTTTTCATTTAGCAGGTGCATTTGATCTAAAGTGACATTCAGTTCACTAAGTGAAGCAGTTTCCCTAAAGACACCATCTGGCTTAAGTGCCTTAGTTAGACACAATCAGAATACCAGTTCACACATGAACTGTCCAATTCACAGGCCATCCAACCTGAGATCAAACTCATGACCTTTCCATTACTCCACCAGAGCCTTAACCACTAAGTTACTGACTAATGAGCACCAAAAGCTGCCATTCCAGCATCAGAGTGTCATTTAGCTCTGCCTTAAAGGGCACTACTGCAAGTATCATCCGAACTGTGATCTGAGTGATCCGTCACTCTTGTTCACCCAATTGCCTGAACTATAGTCATTAGAAACAAAGGTGGACACCGTCACACCATGAGTTTTAATCAGCACCAGAGGACCTGTTTAAACCAAAAACAGCCTTACTAATAACCAACAGGAATGAAACATGTTTTAATGGATCGGAGTGCTATTCTTTAAGACGAGTCACAAAGTAGCATCACTAAAGGTGTTTTAGTGATTGTTTTTCAGCTCGCATTTCTCCCGTTTGGGTTAATGAGCGCATTTATCATTATATTTCCATCTTTTCTGACATTTAGGTGACTGACCTTTCAGCCTCATTTCAACTCAGACACCTTTCCTACATCAATAATTAATGGCACCACTCAAAGAGACCATGCTGCATCATCTGTTGTTCCTACAAGCCCATGAGTCACTCCTTGCGGCCCTCCATCCCCACAATCCCCATCAGCAGAAATATCCTCTAATTATGAAGGGCCACTGATGGTTTTTCAATGCATGTACACTGGCAGCGAGGGCACTCTGGGATAAAAAAAAACACCTTTACGCCAGAACATTTTAATTGTCGATTTAACTTAAATCACAGTTCTGGTGTATATAGTGGTTTTATATTATTAAGGAATATTATCCAATATTTTATTTTATATGTTATATTATTCTATATTTAGAAGAAAATAAATATTAAAGTTATTATTATACAAATAATTAATATAATAACAATCCAAAAGTTTTAGGTTCTGTGAAAAAAGCTTTTTTTGTTGTTTAATTTTTAATACTAGTCTTTCATGTTGTCACAATACTTGTATTTAATTCAAGTTTGTGATGACAACTGACCCTCTTGAGTTTGACCACATTCTCTTTTACGGTCAGTCCACTGAGCGCTCCAGAAATTCCCAAAAAAGCACCCAAGAAACATGGAGCAAAGCCCACCTGTGGATATACAAAGATCTGGTTAGAACACTTATCTCTATCTCACTTATATCTACTTCAGAGAAGCCTTCACATTCATTTTTAGATGACACATAAATGTACATGATTCATCAAGTTAAATGTTCATAATAAATACCATTATACTTCAAATCCAGCCTAATTGTTAATTTATAGACTACTGTCTCACATTTTCACATCTGATGAAATATGCATAGAACATGTTGAAAGTTATCAAGGACACAATGACAGACTGATGCATCCATTTATTATTAGCACACTAGATCACTGGAATTCTTTCCCGTTTGGTTTTCCAAAGGACATCCCAAATAGATTTGTTACAGAAACCAATCAGACTGAAAACAGTCCGTTTGCAATTCCTTTTGTAGAAATATTCATTTATATTATTTTTTCACTTTGTTAGAGTGAAATTATACATTTAAGTACTGAGTAATACTAATTAACTACATGTACTAACTATATGGTTAGGGTTAGGATGAGGTTGTGATTTAGGGTTAGTTACATGTTATTATGCATAATTTATTGTTATTACTATAGCAAGTATAGTGTGTAGCAAACCCATTGTAAAAACAAAATAATAATAATTGTATATATATATACTGTATATAATTATTATTTTGTTTATAAAATATATATATATATATTTTATAGTATATATATTATTTTTTTTATTTTTAGGAATTTTGTTGTGAAACAGTGTAAGTTACTGAGCAAAACATTCAGAATGCATGTAGAGAGCTATAAGGAGTTAAATAAAGCTGTGAACATGTTGACAGTACCTGCTACCTGACTGTGGGAGTCTTTGTCTTTTTTGTTTTTTAAATATTATGAATAAATCATTCTTAATAGCTATGTGAAATATCCAATAACACCTGAAGAATACTTTAAGGTTTAATCAGCCTTTGTAACCCTCCCAATAAACACAATTTTATTTTTACAGATGAAAGCAACCACACACACAACTTCTCGCTGGCCGTACAGGCTTTAAGAAATTTAGAAAATAGGTCTCTAAAAATAGCCCTAGAATCTCTTTTCTGGATAAATGTGGGCGAGCAGGCTGGCGTTGGAAGCGCTGTTGTTTGGGTGTAATCCAGTGATGGGGAGACGGCCTGTCTTGTGTGCCTTTGTCCGCTTCATCCTGTACATTCATTCCACCAATCATGGAAACATTGACTTATGCAAACACTCTGTTTGCCTGCCTATCAGAGGATGGATTACTTGACATACATGAAGGGAGAGCTCAGATGAGATACCAAAAAGGGATAAAGCACGTAGCAACAGCAATAAATAGAAGCTCCTAAGCACTTTACATGTGTCTGCATACTCCCAAAAAAACACACACAAAAAAAAAAAAACACAACAGTCAGTTCTAAGGAAAACATTCCATGCGTGTATTTATAACAAAGATATTTTGTAATATACCGAATGTTGAGGTCTGACTTTATTTTATTAATACTGTAGTGAAGAGAGAAGATGAAATGATGGGGTGAAGAGGGAGAACAGCATGAAAAAATGATACATGCCAGATTTGAACTCAGATTATCTATCTACAGAGGAATAATGTATTCCTTTGGTGAATTGATTTCAATGTTTTGTCTTGTAATACACAAATATGTACCATTGTAATTATGAATAAATTAATAACATGTAGTTCACACACACAAAACCATTACTGCAATACACAGCACATGCCTTACCTGGTCAGCAAGCATTTTCTTCAGAGCTGCACTTTTAGTACCACCTGTAACCAGTTTGTCCAGCACCTTATACCATCCACCAACCACTGGACCCTTTAAGACACAGAAAACTTCATCAAACTCATCTCACATATGTGTAGCACTTTAAACACTTCAGTAAACAATCATAAACACGAGCTCAGATTCTTGAGGGCATGCCAGTGGTTTCATTTGTTCACGATGTGATTATGAAACAGCAGGCTGTAATTAGCTCCAATCCTCTGTTAATGAGCTTTCTTTTAATTAATGAGCTTTCTTTTGTTTCCCAGTGTGGTTTCAGCTTGGGACTGATTAGCAAACTGATCAATAAATGTGTCAAACAAAGTCTCCCGGGGGTGTTTTAGCCAACTGAATGTGACAATGACAACTGAATTCTTTGCTAAATCTCTCTTTTAATGCAATTATAATTTGCAGTTTAGCAGCATCAGTGTAAGATCACCCACCAATGGCAAATTATGCAAATGCATACCCTGACAGCTGTGCACTTTGTTTGAGAAGACATTTTTTAATTTTTACAGTGTAAAGTGAATATACAGCAGCTATATATTGTCTTTCTGTATTCTTTCCCTTCCTTTTAGCAAAAAAGAAAAAATGATGCTATATGACATAAAATGATTAATACTGAGCTTCTGCTTAATTTGGTTGATTGATACAGCCTATAACCCTAAACTGCCAATAATATCAATAACTGTGTGCATGCCAATCATTCCGATCTGCAACTTCATTACCTGTTCCAACAAATGACACCCCTACACATATTATCTGTAATGGTCATAAAATAACAGATCTGTAATCATTTGAGTTCATCAAGATTTTTTTTTTTTTTTTTTTTGCCTTTTTGAAGCTGTATTATTATTTTATTCAAAGCAAGGAGCCGATGGTTTGCTTGTTGCCCCAGGGAGTTGATAAAATCAAATATGATTTCATCTGCAAAAAAAAAAAAAAAAAAATAAGGTTGAAATAGCAAGCCCTTTGGAGAATGAAAAAATCTCAGAATTTGACCAAACGTTTGCAAGGTTATTGTAGCCCTAAATCTTTTACACTGTCATCATTCAAAATGTACTATACAAAAATAAATATTGTGGTATACACCACCATAAAAAATAAATAAATAAAAATATATTAAAATTCAGGATGCATTAATTCAGGATCATAATGAGCAAAAAGACATTTATAATTTACAAGAGATTTCGATTTGAAATAAATGCTTTTCTTTTTATCTTTCTATTCATCACCCTGGAAAATGTATTCAAAATTTGTTAAAAATAAGATACTGTTTTTGAGTACCACATCAGCATATTAGAATGATTTCTGAAGGATCATGTGACACTAAGGACTAGAGCAATAATGCTGATAATTCAGCTTTGCCATCACAGAAAAAAATACCTTTTAATATATATACCGTATACCATTCTGGGCCAAAAATTATCTTTCTCCATTAAAAGCGTTTTTTTTTTCTTCTTTTTTTTTAAGAATATAAAAAAAATACAAAACAAACAAAAAAAATCACAATTTTATAACAAATGAAGACAAATCTACAAATCTTAAAATCTTAAATTTTACTTTCACAGAATGACACCCATGCAGAGTTTCAAAGCTCAGTTGTGTTCTCTTGCTCCTATATTTAACTTACATTAGTGCAAAGTAACAAAGCTGGAGAATCTCAAGAGAAACACATATGCAAATGGAACAGAATCACAGGAGACTTACGACAAAGAAGAAGCCGATGCTCATCATCTTGGTGGTGCGTCTTATGCTGTGATTGGTCAGCCCACGGCGCTCAATCAGCTGCTGGGAGATGACATCACCCACACCCACCAGAGAGCCTGGAAGAGAGGGAGTGAAAATGAGGGAGGGAGAGAGAGAGAGGGTGCCATCTTTTTGCCCCCATTGCCCAGCGTGAAAGCCCGCACCCAGGTAACCACGCCAAGGACAACTGACACTAAACACTCATTCAAATTTTTGCCACCCCATTCACTAACTGAGAAATGAGATTTGCCATACAAGGTCTTTGGTTGATCTACTAAGTTGCAAAAGATAACAAATCTTGATTTTGTGAGCTTTATGGTATCATTCACACTAACTTCCCAAAGATTGGGGTCTTTTTTTATATTATAACTATTATTTAGCAAAAAAAAATGCAAGTGAACACAGAAAAATACATTTATAATGTCACAAAAGACTTCGATTTCAAATAAATGCAGTTCATATTTTTCAAAGAAATATTAAGGAATGAAAAAATATAAATAGAAAAATATTATATGTTTCCAACATATAAGATATATATAAGAAAGATAACAATCAAAAATGTTTCTTGAGCACTAAATCAGCATAGATTAAAATGATTAGATCTGAAGGATCATGTGACATTAAAGACTGAGTAATGGCTGCTGACAATTCAGAATACATTTTGAAATATATTAAGCAGTTATTGTAAATTATACTAAAATTTGTTTGGATTTGTAAAAAAAAAAATGTTTTTTGCCAGTTTACCAATTACATGTTAATACTTTTTAAACCTTAATTATTCTTCTACAATGTTTCAAACACGTATTCATTACTAAATGTATAAAAAAACTAATAATAATAGTAAAACAACAGTGCAAAGACTTCAAGAAATCCAAAAATTCACCCCACAATGACCTTTAAATGTCACATTGTGTATTTCACATTGCATGAAGATCCCCTTACGAACACCAAAGGGGGCTGTTTCCTAATAGCAAGGACAGATGTCATCCTGTAAAACATGTTTAGTCAGACGAGCCATGCAATATATTTCTGAGATCACTACGGCTACATTTAAGCCATTGCAGAAAGTAAAACCAAACTCTTATTTATTCATCAAAACCAGTATCAAAATTCCACAATCTGCCCTGACAAAGATGCAAGGTATTTCAAAATAAAATTAAACACGCTCCCTCTGACATACTTGAAAATCCTTTAGTACTGTCCACTGAGACTATGAGTATATGAGCATGTATAACTTCATCTCAAAGTGTAAGCGACTAAACCAAGGGAGACCTTCCAACACCCTAGAGCTTGAAAGTGTTTGAGTTTGAAGAGTTTTATCGATTCATCCTTGAGGAAACACCGAATGAACAGAAGCTGTTGAATATGAGTGATGGTAAGCTTTAGATAGACTGCAATTCATCACTTGCACACATACAGGTACACACACATACACAAGAAACACAGACTGTGTGCCAATCACATTGACAGAGCGGTTTCCTCCCAACTCCTGAAAATGTCACAGGTCTCCTTTCTCTTCACACACATTTCGATCACCTGCAGTCAAAGCCATGAGGGCAGCAAATAGAGCCATGCATTATGCATGTGTGCATAAACAGATAGCTCACTGGATATTGACCAGTATGGGATCCCAAAATGAATACAAACCTCAAAAAAAGAAACCAAAACCAATGGAACTCACCACAAAGAAGATTTCTTTCCTTTTTTTCTTTACTGTCCTGGGAAGACCCTTTTTACATTTGCTTTCATCTTTAGAGCCATAACCATGAAAATAGGAATGTTAAAGTTATTCCAGTTTTCTGATTTCAGTTATGAAGAAAACAGCATTTTCCAAAAAAAAGTCAATTTATCTATATTCACACAGAGATGATAATGAAGAAACCATAAAAACTTTTTTTTTTGAAAAACAACAATAACCTGAAGAGTAAAATAATCATAACTGATTTCAATGTTAATCAAAAATTATTCATTACAATTTTAACACAAAATACTTTAATACTAAATTGTTCTAAAAGTTTGTTTCATTCATTTATTTATACAGTACAAATGTATAATAACACAAAAACACAACACTACTGAGCTTTACAAACTATAAGACTAAGAAATGTGATAAAGAAAGAAAAAAAAAACAGGAACACATAATGAATTGAAAACATAATAAAGATTTGTTAAATGTCGGGGCAAGAAGAACTCATGTACAGAGGTCACAGATCTCAGAGATAAGAGATAAGAGGAGGCTATTCCAGAGCCTAGGTCCGACAACTGGAAATGCACGATCAGACAAGTATGAGGCTGCAAGACCATTTAGAGATTTAAAAACTGTATTCTGAAATCAACTCTATTACTCACTGGCAATCAGTTAAAGGGATACTCCACCCCAAAATGAAAATTTTGTCATTAATCACTTACTCTCATGTCATTCCAAACCAGTAAAAGCTTTGTTCGTCTTCGGGAAAAACATAATTTTAGATATTTAACTGTGAGGCTTGTGACTGTCCCATAGACTGCCAAGTAAATTATACTGTCAAGGTCCAGAAAAGTATGAAAAGCATTGTCAGAATAGTCCATCTGCCATCAGTGGTTCAACCGTAAGGTTTGCAGTACTGCAGTTAAAAATCAGACTGCATTGTTTTGAACCATCTGAAGCCTTGTAATAGAAGACTGGGATATTCCAACATATAATTACAATAATCCAAGCGAGATAAAATGAAAGCATGTGTAACTCTTTCAAGATCTGTGGGGGATAGAAAAGACTTTACTCTAGACAGACGTTTCAGGTGAAAAAGCTTGAAGTAACGTACTGTGTTCATATGTGTCATATGTGTCATACTTAAAAGAGGAATCCAAATCCAAAATTCACAGTCATTTTGATTTTCAGACTGGCAACATTAACAGTAGTTTTTTCTTTAACTACAGAAGGCCCAGACACAATAGCTTCCATTTTACTCGCATTAAGGTTTAAGAAAACTCGCATTAAGGACTTATATTGTTTAGAAAAGTTTAGACAATCAAGCAAAGGTTTCTAAACCTTTCCTGTCAGTATGTTTCAAAGGTATTATTTGAGTGTCATCTGCATACAAGTGAAAAGACACTCCATGCCTCCTATAATCAAATGTAAAGAAGGGGCCAAAATGGAACCTTGGGGAACACCACAGGTAATAGGAACTACAGATGACACAGAGCCTCCAATGCCAACTGAAAAAGATCTGTCTGTAAGAAAAGATTTAAACCAACTAAAGTAACGTCCATAGATGGCCACGTACTGTTCAAGCTGCACTCAAGTCTAAAATCACTAAACTGACCGAGAGTCATCAGATAGTAAAATGTCATTCGATACTACTATTCACATCTAGGAAACTCTGTAACAACAGTAGCACATTTTTCTCAAGGATCTTTGCTATAAAAGGCAAATTTGAAATAGGTTTAAAATTTAATCTCTTTATCTCGTTAGTAAAAAGTAATGGGCATGGTATATTTAATTATACTATAATTATACACTACTGGCAAATCATAATACTGAATTTTGTAGTGCTGAAATGGCATATTTTAGTACCGAAATAAATACAGTAAAGTATATAAAATAAAATAACAGGAAAACAAAAGACGGAGACAATTTAAAAACAATAAACAAGATAAACCTAAACTAAAACAAATATATTGGGCAACAACAGGCACTCCAAAACATAGCACAACATAAGATATCCTAAACTATTCTGATGCAATAGAACCTTGGTGGATCAACTTCTGATAAGTGAGGTCATTGTTCAAATCACATAGCGAGCTGGAGAGAAACCACTATTGTACACAGCACGCCATAGCAGGAGAGCAGTGAGATGAAATGCCTTGGACAGGAGGATGCTGGGAACTCTGGTCTCTCTCCAGCAGGTTGTTAACGGACACAGCGGGGGGATCCACAAATAGAAAGACTGTGTCACGCTCTCACTCAACCCCACACAAACACAGTACATGAAGCCTTTTCTGAAGAATCTCCGATTGCATTTTACAAACTACAATGACTTATGAGCATCGTCCTTTTGCTCCACCACAAACACTGACATAGTGACTCAGTGTTATGACATGACTAAGTGTACACAGGCACTGGACTAACGGTACCAGCAGTGGGTTTGTGAGACTAACACTGCTTCTAGATTATCGGTCTCTTTAGACAAAAAACTGAGTTCACAGAACACCCTGAGTAAGCCACAAGTTTGCAAACCTTTGAAGTTGAGATAATAAAGATCTTCTGAGCTCTACAGAGGTATAATACAATGAAAATAATAATTGTAAAAAGAACAACAGAATAATATAAATATTATTTTTAAGATTTTTAATTTATAACAAAAATAATATATTTAAAAATATATATATATAAAAATGAACCATCATATCAATTATCAGCTGTATTATAAATATTGTTATTTTCAGAATAACTATAGCCTAACTACAGTATACACTATAAAAATAATGACAACTATATAAAGTCAAGCTTTTTACGGTGACAGCAGTGTTTCTACATCAATACCCCCTGATTTCTAAACACAGGCAGTGTCTGCCACTCATTATGCATCACCTTGACTGGCTAAATTGCAGGATCCTTAAAAAATGATTCTCCAGTCAAATACAGAACTGCCAGGGAAGAGAAATAAAGCCATGAATAAAAAAATGCAACTTCCTTTAAAAGTAGAAGACAGCTGCTTCCTCGCACTTGCCCAAATATCATGGTTTACAAAGGACATTCTGCATTAACGATAGAGCCCTGCGAGGCAACGTAGCCCCTTTTAAGTGACCTAACCTTTTCATAAAATGTCAAGGAAAGACTAATAATCCAGGATAGTAGGACTGGAAAAAGCGTAGGAACCTTTGCCATGCTTTTATTGGGTCATCTTATCAAAACAGCACCCACCTATTGATCATGGTAGGCAGAACCAGGCAGACAGGAGGGCAAAGGCTGAGTGAAAGCTAATGTTGTGAGGTGATAATAAACACTTATGTTTTCCACTTTTTGGTTCAACTTGATGTTAAAAGGTTGATAAGCACTGAAGAGTAAACATCTGTTAATAATAGACTGTCCTAAGAAGACCCTTTTACTGTTTCATTCATCTTTGGAATCAAAACCATGAAAACAGGTGGTTAAAAGTTATATTCTAGGTCTCTGATTACAATAACAACTACAATTTATTCATATGATGACAGCATTGAGTTGCCCAGCAATTAATGCTATCAATGCTGGAAACAATTAAAACAGAACTGCTGAATTTGCCCCAATATGAAAATTTCCCAAGATGTTAAATGGTGTACTGGAGTACTAAGACGGAAGCAATGCACTGTGTGTACTGTAAGAAATAAAACAAGAAGACATGTGGTTTAAAAGATGGCAAGTAAAATAAAAAGCACATCTGTATGCAATACAGTTTCATTATTATCCAGAGTGGTTTACTATAAAAAAATTTGTGCGACCAAATTATGTTTTGCGCCAGTAACTGAAAAAGTTAGTCGCGCAAGTGCCACCAGTGGAAAAAGTTAGTGTAGTTCCCTGTGTACCACAGGTAAGCCATGTCACACCGGTCTCATCAGCTAAATGGCTAGGGTTGCCAGAGCCCACTGCTGGTCCCTGTGGAGAACATGCTGGCTGCAAATATATCCCTGCCAAATTGATCCCAGATAATTTCACCAAGCCTAAGATGCGTCAATCAGGGCTGTTCTTCCCTAGAGACTCTCGCTCAAGGACAGACGGTGAAAAAAGTTTGTGCTGACATCAGCATATTTCAAGATGCATTTAGCATAGATGAGTGACATACTCCAGTTGGCACAAGATACAGGACAGATTGCACCTGAGTGTGTGGTAAATTGCATTTTATTTGGCACAACATAATGACTAACAACCATGTTTATGGTTGGATGGGGTCGTCTTTGTTAATATAGATAAATTGACCTTTTTGCTTCTGAAATATATGGTTTTTAGTTCGTTGTAATCAGAGACCTGGAATATAACTTTTAAGCGCCTATTTGTCATGGTTGGTGGTCTAAAGATGAAAGAAAAATTATCATTTGTTATTTCAAATAAATTGTGTTCTTTCAAACTGTCTAATAATCAGAGTATCCTGGAAAAAAAAACCTGTATCACGGTTTCCCTCCAAAAAGGAGTAGTTCCAAAAAATAAATCCAAAATCTTAAAATGTACTCATCCAAAGCCATCCAAGATGTTGGTGAGTTCATCAGAACTATTGGATCCTCTGCATTCCAAACAGCTGATAAAAACATCACAATAATCCACAAGACTCCAGTACACCATTTAACATCTCGGGAAATTTTCATATTGGGGAAAATATAGCAGTTCTGTTTTTATTGTTTCCAGCATTGATAGCATTAATTGCTGGGCAACTCAATGCTGTCATCATATGAATAAATTGTAGTTGTTATTGTAATCAGAGACCTAGAATATAACTTTTAACCACCAGTTTTCATGGTTTTGATTCCAAAGATGAATGAAACAGTAAAAGGGTCTTCTTAGGACAGCCACTTTAAGAGACAGTGCATCCATTATAATGATACACATCCGATTTCTTTCCAACTCTTTACTTTCACTTAAGACATAACCACAGACTATTCGAACACACTTTCCAAGACAGGTATTTTGACATATTTTGTATGTATTTGTTGTCTGTACAAAAGCAAGAAGACTTTGAGACACGTCTCTACTTGCGCCCTGAACACCAGAACACCGCCGTGCTGAATTAAGCTCTTTCGCATCCTTTTCTGTTTGTTTAAACTGCGATTTGTATTTGTTCATTCAGGTGCAGGAGGACGCGAACGTCATAAAAATAAGGGTCGCAATGTCATTTCAAAAGGTCGCATATGCGACCATTTTGGTCGCAGTGTAGTTCCCTGGGTACAGTAAACACATTCAAGCCACATACGTTCAGATTTGCCCTATTTGGATGACATTGATTTTTTCGGTTCTACATTTAGCACAGATTATGGGGTTAATGCATAACTAATTACTTGAAAACGGAAATGTAGCACCTTCATCCCCTCCTTTCATTAATTTATTAATTTGTTAATTAATCTCTTCCTCTTCACATCTGTATCTATTATAAATAAATCCATTTCTCACTTCAAACAAGTGCATCAGTTAAAGCGGAGTAATTTCTGTGCCACTAAAAAATGGAATTGCAGAAATAATGGGTACATTCTTATCACCCTGTAGTACCCTACAAAGTGAATATAGAGAATTCATTCATTTAAATGTACATCTACAGTGGGTATAGAAAAGAATCACCCCCTTTGAAATAATCACATTCTGTTGCTTTGCAGCTTTTCATCCAGCTGTATTTACTCCAATCCAAGTGAAGGATATAACACCAACATGTAAGAAAAAGAAAAAAAAACAAGATCACTGATCAACCCCCTCCTAAAATTATTTGTGAAGTCAATCAGGTGTAGCTAATCACCTTCACAATGGGACACCAAGCCATATGTGTCTCAGGGTTTTGCACTTTGTGGGTGAAGTCTGTGTGTTACGCGTCAGCACCGATTTGTTTGTGGGCGTCTCCGCTAATTGTCATCAGCAACAGCTGTCACTCATTACTCATCCCTATATATTGGCTTGTCTAGCGTCTTGTGTTCGTGAGAGCGTTGTTTCGTGTTTGTGACCTATGTTTGCTTTCTTGTGTGTTTCTGCGTTGGATGTCCGTGTCTCCCCAGAACCCCGTCCACTCTACGCATACCACCACCAAGCAATATCACTTACCTTCGGCTTGCTTCCCCGCAGTTCCTGTGTCCGCATTCCGGATACTTCACCCATCGGCACCAACCTGGACTGTGTATTCCTCTCATCGTCATCTTTGTGTCTCAGTATCGTCTTGTATCATTGTCTCCATTAAACTGTGTTTAACCTCGCACTTGCTTCCTGCCACTCCTTCACCCAGTCGTTACAATATGACTTTCAGCTGTAATCAGCTGTGGTCATTTTGATTATCTCAGCATGAAAAGAGCTTTCCTGGAGCATTTTAGTCCTTGGTAGTGCAAATGAAGCAAACAATCAACTTTGGGTCACCCATCAAAGGATCTCCGGGATAAAGTTGTGAACAGGCACAAGTTAGGAGATGGACACAAAAAAATTCTAAGGCTTTATCAATACCTAGAAGCACAATGAAGTCTACTATTACGAAGTGGAAGGTATTTGATACAACACAGATCTCCCTGGTTCAGGACGTCACTCCAAACTGGATGAAAGTGCATTAAGAAACTGGTCAGAGAGGCGACCAAGAGGCCTACAGCAACTCTGAAGTAGTTGCAGGAATTCATGACAAAGAATGTTCATGTGACAACAAAATCACAAATTCTCCTCAAATGTGGCTTGTATGGGAGGGTTGCAAAGGAAAAAGCCACTCCTCAAGAAAGGTCACATGCAGTTATAACTGAGCTTTGCCAAAACACACCTTGAAGATTCTGAGGCAGATGTACTGTCTCAATACTGTCTCAATACAATAGACAAAATACTGTCAAATTCTGGAGGAAAATCTGCTGCCCTCTACCAGAAAGTCATCAATGGGAAGAAGGTTAAGCTTCCAACATAACAAGGACCCAAAGCACACAGCAAAACTGACCACACAGTGGTTCAAGGAGAAAAAGGGGAATGTTATTGCATGGCCTATAGTCAGAGCCCAGACAGAGCCCACTGAAAATATGTGGAATGACTTGAGGACTGCAGTCCAAAAACAGTCACCATCAAATTAACTTGAGCAGTTCTGCAAAGAAGAGTGGGCAAATATTTCAAAGTCTAGGGGCCCTATTTTAATGATCTAAACGCAAAGTTTAAAGCGCATGGCGCAGGTGCACTCAGGGTGTGTCCAAATACTATTTTGCTATTTTAACGACAGAAAAACGGTAGACGCGACCGGGCACATGGTCTAAACGGGTTGTCCCTATTCTCTTAATGAGTAATGGGTGTTTTTTGGGTGAAACGTGCAATAAACCAATCAGAGTCTCATCTTCCATTCCCTTTAAGAGCCAGTTGCGCTCTTGCCATGACAGATTTGCTATTTACACGACAGAATTTGACAAGCGCAAAGCCAGAACGTGTCTCCGAGATGAAACGGAGCTGCTCGCGTGTGAGCAAATAGCCTAATTCTGATACATGTGATGACTATCCATTATGACATGTAGGCATATATATACAGTACAGACCAAAAGTTTGGACACACCTTCTCATTCAAAGAGTTTTCTTTATTTTCATGACTATGAAAATTGTAGAGTCACACTGAAGGCATCAAGGGCTATTTGACCAAGAAGGAGAGTGATGGGGTGCTGCGCCAGATGACCTGGCCTCCACAGTCACCGGACCTGAACCCAGTCGAGATGGTTTAGGGGTGAGCTGGACCACAGACAGAAGGCAAAAGGGCCAACAAGTGCTAAGCATCTCTCGGGGAACTCCTTCAAGACTGTTGGAAGACCATTTCAGGTGACTACCTCTTGAAGCTCATCAAGAGAATGCCAAGAGTGTGCAAAGCAGTAATCAAAGCAAAAGGTGGCTACTTTGAAGAACCTAGAAAATGACATATTTTCAGTTGTTTCACACTTTTTTGTTATGTATATAATTCCATATATAATTCCACATGTGTTAATTAATAGTTTTGATGCCTTCAGTGTGAATCTACAATTTTCATAGTCATGAAAATAAAGAAAACTTCTTTGAATGAGAAGGTGTGTCCAAACTTTTGGTCTGTACTGTATATATATATATATATATACATACACTCACCTAAAGGATTATTAGGAACACCATACTAATACTGTGTTTGACCCCCTTTCACCTTCAGAACTGCCTTAATTCTACGTGGCATTGATTCAACAAGGTGCTGAAAGCATTCATTAGAAATGTTGGCCCATATTGATAGGATAGCATCTTGCAGTTAATGGAGATTTGTGGGATGCACATCCAGGACACGAAGCTCCCGTTCCACCACATCCCAAAGATGCTCTATTGGTTTGAGATCTGGTGACTGTGGGGGCCATTTTAGTACAGTGAACTCATTGTCATGTTCAAGAAACCAATTTGAAATGATTTGAGCTTTGTGACATGGTGCATTATCAGATACACAAGACTTTTAAAATGTTTTAAAGCAGAAAACAATAATTTTACATTTTAATAATTCACAATATTACTGTTAAATTTACTGTATTTTGATTAAATAAATGCAGCCTTTGTGAGCATAAGAGATTAATTTCCAAAACATAAAAAAATCACCAAACTTTTGAATGGTATTGTACATCTAATATATCTAAAACAGATTTATTTATAAATTAAACATCACAACAGATGTTTAGCACTCAGTTTAGGTCTTTTGGATATGACAGATCATATTAATTAAATATTTCATATTATATAAATAACAAAGACTCTTTCAAAACTGTTTTCAAACAGAAAACTCCCCTGCCCACCATTTGTTGGACAAATAGATAGCCCCGCCCTAAACTCACGCCATTGGTTGGGCAGGTTAGGATGCTCAAAAAACCCACAAACACTTGCCTCTTTATATTAAACTGGCATATGAAAAAGTAGACCCAGTATAACATGACTGAAGTTTTTCTATCTTGCCCAAGAATGCCAAGTTTATTGCATTCAATTTAACTGAAGGTAAGATCACGTCCCTTGCTCTGCGAATAAGCGCTGGGCCACATAACTGAGAAAAAATCCAGTTATTATTTCATTTTGAAATAACCCTACTTCCATCATGTTTTAAGCATCTTGCTGTCTAATATTAAACATATACCCATAAGGCTAAAGTTTCTATAAATACTCAAGTCCTCTCCCTCCTGAGGAAAACAAAGGCAGTGAATCATAGCTCATGTCTGTAATCTTGATTACATAAACTTACATTCTCAACCATTAAGTAACATGAGGCCACTGATGATTTTAGGCATTTTGGCCTAGTTGTCAGTGCCAGTCTAGCACCAATTAATCCTAACACTCCAGTTTGAATGACTCATAATACAGCCAGCAGCTGAAGCAGGCTCATTGAATAACAATAAAGTGCACTTACATTCACTCAATTTGTTAAACAAGGTGAAAAGATTCCCAATGGGTCTGATTAGTTAAGGCACAGTAATCACACATAGAATAAAGGCTGAGGTGTGTAATTTCAGCCCCCCTGGCAACACAAAAACCAGAACTGTAAAATTAGTGATCGTTTGCTAATAGACTTCACACACTCCCTGCGTCTGCTGTTGCTCAGAAAAAATATTGTTAAATCTCAGTTTTAACTACAAAATAAGAAAGTTAAATTATTCAGAAAAACTTTTCCTCCAACTGCTTGGTTTCAATAATTGAAACTTGCAATATAAAAGATTCACTATGTTTCCACAGTGCAATGACCTATGACCTCAAAAAGTAACGGGCATTTTGATTCATCGTGAAATGAACACTTTAATCCAGACATCATCATCTATGTTAAGACAAAAAATTACTTCAACAATATTGTTTTGTACTTCCATCTTCTGGTAGAATGATGTAATTGCAGTGAAAATTCATTTTATTTTCCAAATAAAAACTAAATGTCTCAAGGTGATGCATAAAGTGAGCATTCCTGGTTCAGTGTTAGCTCAGCTAAAAAACATTTACATTTAAAACAACAGTTCAACATCTTGAAATAGACTTTCCCCCTTTATCTATACTCCAACCCTGTAAAACCCACAATCACAAAGTTCTAGCAAACAGCTAAGCAGACTGTTGTTGAGAAGGGCTTTTCATTGTTTGTATGGCTGATCTATTATTGATGCTCAAAAACAATCTTGCTGTTTAGATGTGATTGTGCAGACAGGAAAGATAAATATTTTATCAGTAGCTTCTGAAATTGAGTTGACCTAAAGGGAATTGGGAACATCAACTACAGGCTAAAAAAGTCGAGGAGTCGAGGATGGAGAGTTTGTAGCACTTACCAGCAGTTATAATCTGCAGTGTCCATGGATGTTTGGTCATCAATGCCTGATAAGATCTCCAAAGGCCCGCCATTTGACAAAGTCTAAGAAAAACACAGGACTATTGAAATTACTGCAATGAAAACTGCTTCAGAGATAGTCGAAAAATAGCTGAAAGTTCTATTCTATATAAAAAAAATTAAATACATACAATATTTAATCTTATTTCCTGGGAAACATTTTCTTCATGCAGACACTGTAAATGTAACAAAAATGGCATGTCTTTTTACATGGGATCCTGTAGATGAAGAGGCTTCATTCATTCGTGGGGAGTTACATTTACATCAGGAGACGAATTTATTTTACTTTATTTTATTTAGCCATACCCACATGCATATTTATTTGAGCGGTACCACTTTAAAATGAAGTTCACTTGATAACATCTTGCTGTAACCTCTGGAAGTAACCTAATAATAATAATTTTCTTCAGGATTTCCAGTGTGATTGGATGCATTGATGACACGCATTTTCCAGTCATACCTGAAGTTTTTGTTACATTTTTTTCTGCTGTCACATATTCAGCTACATATTCCGTAGTATGCGGAAGTCTTTTTGGCGGGAGCTGTTGCCATTGATCCCATCGTGCACGTTTTTACATTCAGATTGTGAAAGCATTCTGCGCCCATTGTAAAAATGAAAACAAAGAAAAGAAAATCAGAAAGAGATTTGCCACGCCTGTTTACCACACACATGGAATTTGTCTTGACGACAGGAACAAGTGAAAAACAAGCAGGCTACATTAAAGAATATACAAACTATTAAATTGTATCCAAAATAAAAGATTTTGTTTACATAATGTATGTGTCCGTACTGTGTATATGTATTATGTATATATAAATACAAACACATGCATGTATATATGAAAAATATGTTGTTTATATATTTAATATATTTATGTATAAGAAATGCAAAATATAAGAATATAAATAATAAATATATATAATGCATTAAAAATATATACTCTTTGCGTGTGTATTTTTATACACATAATAAATATACATAGTACACACACATTAAGTAAACAAAAACATTTATTTTGAATGTAAATTATTGTGTGACAGCACTAATTTACAAGTAAAATTGTAAATTAAAAATTAAAAATAATAAAAGTAATTGAAAATAATAAAATGTGAAATAATCTCTGATTCTCTGAAAAACAACAGGCTCATAAAAGTCTACACTTATTTTGTTGTACATTTTTGATTCATTAGAAGAATCGGCACATGGGAGTCATATATTCGGGAATTGGACTACACAGTATAGCATTATATTATACGATTTTTTTCTCTCGGGAGAAAATAGCAGAGCTCGCATGGTCGTGGCTAGTGATGTGACATTTGAACCGAGGTGTTGGAGCTTGTGTCGAGAAAAAAGGGGCGTGCCAGACGAAGCCGCGATTCGAGGCTTGTGTTGTTAACATGGAAATCACGTGACTGACGACAAACGAGGCCTCGGTTTGTGTGGACCATAGACAGTGGTGTGGACACGTCATCGGTTCGGTCTGAGTGTCGGTTCTGGATAAAGGGGGTTCGAAACTCACGCCACCTTGTGGGTGTTGTCAGAAGTAGATGAATCAGTTGTAGTAGAGTCAGAGTTAGAGTTAGATAGTTTTGTCGTCATCGTTATTGTGTCATATATGTGTTAGGGCTGTATATTATTAGATTATATCAGGTTATATTAGTTATAGTATATTGTTATTATTAATTAAAGTAGTTATACTATAGTATTGTTATATTAATTAGATAAGATTTTTTGGATTGCTTTGGTTATTTGGATTTGGACTGGACTGCTTTTTGATTTGGACTGCCCTTTTGGATTTGTTTGCTTTTTGTGAACTCTTCCTTTTTCCTTGTAATGGAGCCAGCAAGAAAGAGGAAATCCTCCCCTGTCTGGGAGTTTTTTTAAATGGTGGGTCACAATAAGGTATGTGTATTATTATTGTTTTACTGTCCTGATCTAATAATAATACTCACTATAAGGCTGTATTATATTTCATGTCTATTCGTTTATGTTTTGTAGGTGAAATGCTTGCTGTGCCTAAAAGAGCTGACATACAACAATAACACCTCCTCCATGCTCAGGCATTATCGAGCACTGCACAGACTACTAACAATCTTTATCAATCAAATCAAATCAATATTTATCCAAAGTGAATCTCACAAGATCTGAGGATCCACTAGTATATTGGGCTCAACATAAACAACTCTATCCTCATTTATACCAGCTGGCACTGACATTCATCTGTTCCATGCGAAAGGATCTTTTCCGAGGCTGGAGAGATTCTGTCCAAAAGGAGGAATCGTCTAAGCCCCAACACACTTGAAAAAATTCTGTTCCTCAATAAAAAGAATGTGTGATCCTTCCTTCACCCACCCCAAACTGCAGTGTTGCAGTTTGTTCCTCTAAATCCATAGTCCCATAAGCACAACACTGCACTAAAACTAGTAACAGTTTAATGCACAAAACACACCAGAAACATGTCTTAACCTTTCCCACCCCACACTTTTCTGTTGCAATTTGCGTTATTACAATCCCTCCACCATAAGAACTACACTCAACACAGTATCACTTTTGTTGTTCCTACTGTCACTATCCAAACAATTTATGAATAATGAATGGACTGTGTGTGACAGTTGTCTCTGCACAAGTAAATTCAGACAGAGAGAGAAACATATTTTATTTGATACCCAGGCAATGGACAAATGTCTGCTCAGGTCATTGATTCAGTATTTTTTTATTGGTCTGCTAGGTGTCTGCTTAGTAGCTAGGTGTCACTAGTGAGCAATAATGAATGAAGCTTCGAGTAATGAACCTTTTGGTGAAGCAATGGGCTGCGAGGTCTCAGTGGTTCAGGAAGCCTCATTTTGCCATCACTAGTCGTGGCTAGTAGCTACTGTGGGAGAATAATTATGGGCTGATCCGAGAACGTTGAGCAACTCCCGACCACCTGATCATTTTCAAACATGTCAAAAAAAAAATCGGACGCTGTCGGTTTAAATTCGTGGTTAAACAAGACGATTTGGCAATCCATCTGAAATTGACCAATCAGAAGATCACAAAACCCACATATTATGTATATAAATAATCTATATAGTAGCTAATTTAAGTTAATTATACAGCTCTTTTTTTGTTGTTGTTGTTGTTATTCCGAATTGTGTCAAATTTGCCGTTCAGGTTTATGAATGAATACACCTGTTGTATTTCAGGCAAAACTAGCAGAAATTCAGAAATAGACTCGAGTGGTCTTTGCCACGTCTTTGTTTCTTTCTTTTTCTTTTTCTTTTGGATGCCACAAGCCATAGCTGCCACAAATTTGGGCCAGATTTGGGATGAAACTGCTTGCTGTCTGGGAATATTTTTATGAATGGCGTGAACGTAATGCTTACGTCAGAGTTTGTAAAATCGTAGTAAATTTGTGTCGTGTGTTCATGCGAAAATGAAACTATTTAAATGCATAAAATAATTAATTTTATATTCTTATTATGTCTACTGTTGACTTCCGGCCTTTTTCACATTTTTGTCACTATCTGCATGTCTCATCAATGAGTATGCAATGTTGGAGAGCAAGCATTTGGGAGTTTTGAGAAACTGAATGAGCAACAAAGCTATAGTAAGCCCCCTTTATTTAAATACCTGGAGATGAGGAATAATAAAAAAAATTGTCATATTCACTCATTATTACTTGATCTAATTTACAATATCTCAATTACAGTTAAGTAGAAATTAATTATACTCATTTGTGTTTTAGGCACTAAAACAGTCCAGTACATTATAAACAAACATATTTTTATATTGAAATAATGAAGATCTCGGTGCCACCCCAGACTGTTTGCTGGCCCCTCCCTGGCCATCCTGGCTCCACCTCTGCAGCAGAAGAAACGCCCACAATCGTCTTCACAGCAGAGTCTAGCGACACACAGCGAAGAGTCGCTGGCGGTGTGAACGGGGCTTATTTGGCTCAAAACCAGGCGGGAACGAAGTCGGCCGCGTGCCGCCATCTTGTAGCAGAACTTCACTTGCGTTAGCATCCCATTGACTCCCATTCATTTTGGCGTCACTTTGACAACGAATAATTTTACATCTGAGGCGTTTAAAGACTCCATTTGTCCATTATTTATTTCTAAAGATACACGACAATGTATAAAGGGCTCCATTACCTTCTATGTTACATTATGGCCCCGTAGAAACAGTTTTTTTTTTTTAAATAGGCTAACGATTGCGTCATAACCACTCGACTCTCTGTCGCAAAGTAGAGAAATTACCGTACAGACAGGAGGAGAAGCTCTCAGGCAATCGGGAAGACGTCAAGAGAGAAGCCCATAGATACAAGCCCTGGCGTTACATTTTAAAATACTATACAAAATAATTAATCAGAATACTTACTCCTGCTCACTCACGCCAAAGAACTCCCCGCTCAAGCTCGCCGTCTCTGCAAGATTAACGATGGCAGTTTGCACGCACAGCTACTAGAAGATTTACATCTGTCAGACAGGTTGCTTACGTCATCAAGCTTAGTTTGAGTCTGCGCGTCAGAAACGGAAGTGCTAAAAATCGCTAAAAATGGGCTTCACTTGTCTCAATTGAGTTCCAATGGGGTCGCTGTGTCCATTTCTTTTACTGTCTATGCTCAAAACAACGTACAGTGTGCCTGCCATAAAAAGTGATGAATTTCCAAACTTAAAAACAAAACGTTTTTATATTTTACGAAACCAGATTTCTCACAAAAACCCTGGCATACAAAAATGTGTAATCCACTGTACATTTTAATTTAATACAATTTGTCTCTCAAGTGCCTAGTAACAAAGCTTACGCAACGCGCATTAAAACTAATATATTATAACTTAAAATTTCAGATATCAGTTTCATCCCGTATGGAGACTTAAGTTAGACAGAAGTGTAACTTAGTCCTACCTTGTCACGCAAACATAAGGGATACAGTACGTGTTCAGAGATGTTGGTGTTGCTGAAATTAAACAGTATGACTGTTGCTTTTAAAGACCACTGAATCTAAAGAGAAAGGGAAGAGACTTGCGAAGATGTTCCTTACGGTTTAAACACACTCGACGAACTCATCCAGTCTTGTTTGTACTTGTTTCAGGACAACCTGAGAGATGTTTGACATCCATAGACTGTATGCATAATTCATTTTACCATGTGATGCTCGAGGTGGTGTGAAGCAAGCAAACGCTTCAAAACCCAACCATATATTTTGGTGCTGATTTTAAACACAGTTTAAAACCCTCTAAATTGTATTTATTGCAAAGTGTATCTGGAATTTATTTTTGGTTAAGACCCTATGGTTAAGACTAATAAAACAAAAAGGACATACACTTGTTATACTTATATATAAAAAAAAAAAAAAAAAAAAATTAAGACAAACTTAGGCACAAAAATTTTAATTGCGCTATTTATACATACAGAAAAAAAAATGTTCCAACAGAAGTGGAATGGCTTACAATACTGGAGGTCAGTTTGAAGCTTGCAAACAGATAACCCAGGGAAACCAGACTTACACAACAAAAACATTACAGTACACATCTGTGGATTAAGAAAACTTAAATAAGAAAGATAAATATTTTACCCTTATAATAATGCAGCCAATATAGTTAAGTCTCAAGTCCATCACTGAGATTTAATTTAGAATACCACATAACCAAGCCATAAATTCACTGTACAAAAAATTTAACAAACCAAATGGCAGGTATAATTAGAAAACAAACATTAAAAGAAAAGACAAAGACATAATTTTTTATAATTTTAAATTATTACATAATGTCAAGTGGGACCAAACAGACAAATGCTTAATCAATGCCACGGAAATAATGTGCAACACTCCGCTTTAAGTGATGAAACTGTTTGCTTACATAAATTTAAGTGCATCTTGGTTTGCTGTATGTGCATTTTGGCACTATTAGTTTAATAAGGTAATTGGGGGGGGGGGGGGGGGGGGGGGGGGGTTAGATGACATAAGTAAAATTGTTCAGGAGAAGCACATGCTTTGCTTTCTTTTGGTTTAATTTCTGCTAAAAGACTCCCAAAATGTTCTTCACTAATTATTTCACAACTTCTGTCATTGCAAATCTATTTGTTGTTGCCTCTCAGCAATCAAGTATGGGAAATAAACCAATGAAAAAATAAATTTACATTATCTACAATTTAAAATTCAAGTATGTAACTGAAAACTGTAAACCTGATATTTTCCCCCCATCATTGGCACTGTAGTGCTAAATACTAAAACCAATGATGAGAGGAAAATTATTCCTTTGGACTTAAAATTGAAATTTCTATTAACAAGTCCCTTTTCAATATTTCATGAATTGCCCACATTTTTACACACACACACACACACACACACACTATCAAGTAGGCTGATATATTGATTGGCACTTCACATCAGTATCGCCTTCAAGACACCAGTCAATTGGGGGGAAAAAAGGCAAAACAACAATGTTAACGTAAATTAAACAACAGATATACGGTTTATGAGCAGAATTGCAGCAAAAAATGATATCTATTTGTGCTTGGGTTACTATTTAAGGTAGTAACATTTACGCAGATTTTTAGCAAAAGCTGCAACATTAAAGGCAGGTTAAATTGAAGCAGGCATGTTTTGCTCACTATGAAATGTCAATTTGGTCAAGCGTTTCAAATGCACATGTATGCTATATATGCTATACCAATGAAAGATAAGTCAAGACAACATGAAATCATGTAACAAACACCAAGTATGAGCGGTGTTTGCAATCAATTACATACAGTATACTGTATTCTACACAGTATATACTGTCTACTCATACTACTGAAAAACAGTACAAGGTAGTTTGGTAGCATACCATTTCAAACACTCCCATGAAGAAACTAAGGTTTGCCCTTATTTTTCCACTCTTATTTCGAAGTTCAAGTAATAATGAAAAATTCTTAAATTGTGATGGTCATGTGGGCACTGCAAGGAAAGCGATTGAGCAGTAATCTCTCATGTTTGGGGGTCCATTATTGCTTTAACCTTTATTGAGAATCAACTTATGTGTAGAACGCAGTCCTGCAACTAAGGCTTATATAGGGCTGGGCAATGGGTCCACAATCATATGAGATTAAGTGCTTAAAAGTTCCCTTCTCTGACGCGTGCAGATACAGTTGCTCACATACAGGTCTTGATGAAATTCAGTAGTCCATCCCATCATCACTTTCATACCAGTCTGAAGGAGCATCAGTCCCAAAATAACGGTCCCCAAAATTACCTGCAAAACAACTACAATTACAATGTATCCATTTTTTTCTTCCTTCATTTTTGTTAAAGGAACAGTTCACCCAAAACTGAAAATTTGCTGAAACTCACACTGAGTTTGATACGCCGCCAGAATGATAGTCCAAACATTTGTTAAAAACATTACAATAATCCACATTTAATCCACATGACTCCAGTTCATCAGATTTAACTTCATACCATTGCTTCAGGCTAAAATACTGTTCCTTTATTCATAGTGTTGCTTTTTTCATCTCTGAGTCAATAGAGAAATATGCACGTCGTTTACACATGAAAACAGTTTTACAGAAATATGTCCAGTGGATTTTCATGTGAAGGACAACAGGGGATTGACTTTTTAAGGGACTTTTGGATTATTGTGATGTTTTTAATCAGCTGTTTGAACACTCATTTTGACGGCACCCATTCACTACAGAGGATCCTTTTGTGAGCAAGTGATGTAATGCAAAATTTCTCCAAATCACCTACATCTTGGATTGTCTGAGGTTGAGTTCATTTTCTTTTTTGTATGAACTATTCCTTTAATCAAACTGCTCTCACCAATCCCTGGAATGATGTGAAACTCATCGTTGACATTCTTGTCCACAGCAGTGGTGATGATGCGCACTTTGGGAAAGGCATAGGCCACTGAGTGAACGCCCATCTCCGCCATGAGGAGAGAGATCAGGAAGATCTTATCCTCCTGGACATCATGATCCTGGAACAGATGAGTTCGTGAATAACCCTGATTTAAACTATACTGAGCACTAACTAATGGGGATATCAAGTTCTGGATAAACAACAAACTAAATAAAAACAAAAAGTACACAATAAATAGATGTAAAACAATAAAATATAAACTATATCGCCGAGCTAAAATGATGTCTGTAATGCAATGACACATTTTTGGAATAAATGAATAATATAATATAATATAATATAATATAACAACATCAGTTCTAGGGCTCAGATCTCCTATCACTTCCTTTACAGATTCAGGATAATAAGATGTTGATATTTATTTTACACATCTTAAAAGGAGCCAAAATACTCCACAATGCCCATGAAACATAAAAATATAGCATATCTGTGCACATTTGGGAAACTTACTTAAAAATAAATAAATATGACCTGTCTGCTAAGGTGACTTACAAGTAAGACTCTGACAGCCATGAGAGCTGCCGCTCCTGTTGACACAGTGCTGTCCATCAGGATAACATAATCCTCACTGAGGTCCTTGGGAAGACGAAGGTAATGGAGCTGAGGAGGAAATTAGACCGTAATAAGACAAATTTATAGACTAAGCAATGATTCTTGTGGCATTAATGTATGAAAAACAAGAAACTTCTAAAGCAATTAAATAAGGACATCTAAGAAGCTTTGAAATCAAAGAAATGCCTATTGAAAACACTACAGTATCGAGGATCAGTGATACAGCATATCTATCTATCTATCTATACAAAGCAACAAGGATTTTTTTTCTTCTAAATGAGCGTAAAATTTATTGTACAATTATTTTAATTTCTATGCTTTAATATATCACCATAAAGCAAATAAATAAACAGAACCGTTTCTTACAAACATTTTACAGTAATTTTACAGTAAAATGCAGAGACCTCCAGGAATATTTTAAAGTGATGCAAACAATACTGAAATAATATTTTTGGTTCAGGTCTGAACCATTTCACTGAAACGGACAGTCTGAACTAATTTCAGTAAATAAAATTAATCAAACTAACGTCACTGATTCTGTACAAATATATCAGGAATATCAATAAAAAAAACTCAAGCCATAAACAGTGTTATATTATTTTTTTTCCTGAAACAAATGACTAAAAAAAAACTGTAAACATACTATAAAAATCACTAAAAAACTAAAACAAAATGTTATATTGTATATATAAATTCCTAAAAATTTAAATATGAAACTAAATCAAATTCAAAATATTAATAAATTCTATAATAGTATATAAATAATACTAAAATAACACCGGTCATAAGAAGTACAAGACTCCTCTTAATGCAAAGTGAACATACAGCTGGAGCGAGCGCTACACAACACTCTTACAAAAAATACCTGCAAACTGACATCCATCAGCATTACGACACATGTTCTATGTCAGGTGAGAAGAGGCATAGATATCAAATCTGACTAAGCACAGCAGTGAAACAGACCATGACCTGACTAGTAGGCTATGAGTAAATCATCCGTGCCATCTCACCAAGGCTGAGAACACAAGGACACATGATAACACAAACAAGCTCTGATTAAAAAGTTGTCTAAGGATGTGTCTGTCAGTTGGATGGGTGACGATGTGATACCTCAGGCTCTCCTGTGTCATGATTGGTCTGAATGAGGATCTTTCCGAGTCGAATGTCCTTACAAACAGCCATCAAGGCCTGTTCCATGGTCTCTCCTGCCCGTAAAATGGACACACCAGTGATCTATCAAACAAAGCACAGGTATAAAGTCCTTCCATACAGATAATTGCAATACCTATGGAAACGTGTTTCTGTCATTGAATATTTGTTTTTTGTTTTTTTTAAGTCTGAATAGGGTGATATAAACTCTGACTTGTGAAATACAAATGCAGAATTGAGAGGAAAAAGTCTAAACTGAAATAAAAGTTTGCAGTTACTTTTATTTATCGTTTATTTTTTTCTGTGGTGAAAACAGGCTTCCATAGAAACCAAATGATTTGACAAATTAATACCCAAGATAACTTATTTGACCGAGCAATTAAAAAAAAAAGAAAGAAAAAAAAGAATGTAACTCATTTTAATCTTTCAAATAAACAAACCCTTTTCCCGCTCAGCCTCTTCCCTTCATATACAGTTCCTTGAGGAGTTTCAACAGACACCGGCTAAAGAGAAAAGACGAAATAAGATTCAGTGATCGATTTTTTTAAAATAAATTTATATAAACGAGTGCTTTAATCTTGAATGAAGACTTGCTTCACTTCACACCATAAAAATGTAATTTGTCCATTGGGGTGCTGCCTGACACTCGAATGTATCACTGTATTATGACCAATATCCAGAGCTCATAACATCAAGTTTAAAGTTCGTAGTTGGTCATTAATGGCGGTCCACTCACCTTCAGAGGCAGAAAGGACAGGGCGTGCTCTATAAGAAGCCTCATTAATCTCTTTGAATAGAAAATAAATTCATCTCGACTGGTTTCTTTATTCCTGGGGGCACAGGGGACACAGGCAGTAATACACAACAGAGATGATTTGTGTTTTGGAAGAAATTATGATACTATATACAGGAACCACGGGTCTGAGAGTTTAGATAAAGTGAGAAAACAATCCCTATTTTATTTTAATTACCCAATTACAAATCAGTGGCCCGAAACGTACAAACACAACTCAAGCTGTTGCTGGCCTGCTGAAGCCAAACTCATTTTAATGCACAATCAATCATTTAGCTGATAAATTCTGTTCTTCATTTATATGTGACAAAGTACATCTACACTGGAGTAACACAAGGTGTATATTGTGCAGGGTACAATTGTTATGATTCCGGAGTTTGAACCTAAACTTTATATCCAGACCAATTTTAATGAGTCTATAACGGTGTTATTGAAATTACTGCATTATCTGAGCTGCGAGCTAGCAGTTTGCTGATGTTCTGATACAAACTGTGAAAAAAATGCCAATACGTCTTTCTATTATGTTATGTCTATTAGGTCCATGTAAAATGAAGCATGCAGCTCTAAAGCAGTACAATTCACAACAAATGAATCTTATAAGAAGTTTGTTTAATAGTGTGATGATAAGGTTCTGATAATACCTGATAATAGTGTGCATTCCTCTGACCTGTGGGGTGCTCTCCATGACACTCAGGGTCTCAGGTAGAGGTTGACCCTGATGGGCAGATGCCAAGGCTGATCTATAGAGCACATAGATATGAGACATAAACATTCCACAAGGTGCACACAAAAAAAGAAACCACACTTTTTGTTAACAGAAAATAGACAAATATAACAATATTTGACTTTTTTCCCCAGTGCGAATATGGTGTTGAAGAGCTGATGTGAGTTTGAAGTGTTATGGTAATAGGTCAAGGTAAAGTCAAGGCCCATTCACTTCAAGTTTTCAATTATGAATACATTTTAAAATAAAACAATTGCATACTTTACATGAATTAATCACTTTCACCACAAAGAGAAACCTCACTGACCAATAAGATATTGACTTGGGTTATGTGTTGACAAACTGTTAATATCGCAGGTTTCTATGTACTAGGGATGGGACGGTATGAAAATTTAATATCACGATTATAGTGACTAAAATTATCACGATTATCAATATTATCACGGTTTTGTTGAAACGAGTTGAAAGTGTTCAAAAATAGTTGATGCTCACACTGAAAACATTTCAGCAAGTTTTATATTTAATAATCAACAAACAACTAATAAAACAAGCAACTCTATGCACTTAATTTAAAGAAAGATTAAATTCTGTGGCATTTCCTTCCTTACAATGAAAAGTGTAGAAGCATAGAAAAGCATAGAAAAGTCACTGACTTTCGCCATTCCTTCTCGAAAAAAAAACAAAAAAAACATTGTGCGCTGCGCTTGCGTCAGACTGTTGCTGGCTGGACATGATTTAATAGTGAGTTATTAAAACCGCGATAATCAAACACGGTTTTAATGATAATTCATTTTTAAACGATATTACTAACCTTCAGCACATTTTATCACGGTTATCAATAAAACCGGTTATCGTCCCATCCCTACTATGTACATCATCATTGTGAACCATCAGACTTGGTGTGAACAGGCCTTCAAATTAGAAGACAGAAGTAAGGGTTTTGCAACCAAATATCTGATGAACAGGCATTAAAGAAACAGTACAACTGTGATCATTTACTCACTTGTTTCGTTCAAGACACATATGCCTTTCTTTCTTTCACAGATTACAAAAAAGACAGGATTTTCACGCTGTTATTTTAACATCGTAATAACCTCTTTTTGTATATCATGAAAGAAAGAAAAGACACAATACTTGAGATAGAGTAAATGACAGTTTTAAAATTAGAGTAAACCATTTCTTCAAACAGTGAAATACTGTGATATTAAAGTGCCCCTATTATGCCATTTCGAATATTGCCTTTCATGCTGTGTTTAATTTAGCTGTGTGAATGTAATGATTTGCTAATTTGTAGGACACTCCCAAAACAATAGTAGGAACCTTAAAAAAAAATGGCATGATAGAGACACTTTATAACCAATAAGATGGTATTGGACTGAATTCTGTTCATTTAATTACATTATTTTAAATGTGAAAATCTTAGCAAAGAGAGAGCCACCACTGCCCTTTACAGTGCACAACAACCCACATTGATGACTGATTTGAGACATTTATTATATGTAGCTGCTAAATTTTCTTCATTGTGGTTGACAGTTTCACCAAACTTCAGCCCACAATCCCATTCAGAAAAACCAATTAGATTAGACCAATTAGATTTCTATGGATCCAAAATAAAGATAAATGCACACACTACATTCACATATGCACACATAGGATTCATACATGCACACACATAATTCATAAATACACACACAGGGTACACAAATGCGCACAAAATTTACAAATGCACACACAAAATTTAAAAAGCACAGAAGATTCACAAATGCATACAAAATTCAGAAATGCACACAAAATTCAGAAATACACACAATTCAGAAATGCAAACAACATTTACAAATGCACTCAAGATTAACAAATGCACTGGACTAGATTCAGAAATGTATTTCTGATGCACACACACATTTATCTTGATTTACAAACTGCTTGCGGTCTGTGAACTTCACTGCATTTGTGTGTGAATTTTGAGACTCCCCTGACTTGGCTCGACACACAAATGCCTTTTTTTAAACAAGGAATGATCTGCAACCAATCAGATATCTCCCTTGTTTTAGCCAATCACAAGAATGCACCCCACGTGTGGGATTGTTTCCTTATAAGCCAATCAGCGAACAGCGAATCAGCGAATTCTGACCCATACTCAGAATTTGTGCTCTGCATTTAACCCATCCAAAATGCACACACACAGAGCAGTGAACACACACACACACACCGGCGCCCGGGGAGCAGTTGGGGGTTCGATGCCTTGCTCAAGGGCACCTAAGTCGTGGTATTGAAGGTGGAGAGAGAACTGTACATGCACTCCCCCCACCCACAATTCCTGCCGGCCCGGGACTCGAACTCACAACCTTTCGATTGGGAGTCCGACTCTCTAACCATTAGGCCACGACTTCCCTATAACACTTTTATGATTAAAGTGACTTCTATATTGCATCCAAAAGAATATTTAGATATATTTAAATATTCAAAAAGGTGTAAAAATTTTTTTTTACTTTCATTAAAATATTTCAATAAAATGAAATAATTGCCTATTGCAAATTTATGAATCCATGGTTAACTTTTTTTCTGCAGTCACTGGGCTATATGTATTAAGACATTTTTAAATTTATATTTTGTAAAAAATTATAAAAAATAAACCTGAATTGTAATCTAAACATCTGTATTTTCATACAATTTCATAAATAAGTAGGCTATAATATGCCGCACCATAGGCATATCACGCTGTGTGAACGCATTCATGTGATTGGCTTATAAGTAAACAATCCCCCATGTGGAGTGCGTTCTTGTGATTCGCTAAAAGAAGGGAGATATCTGATTGGTTGCAGATCATTCCTTGTTTAAAAAAAGGCATTTGTGTCGAGCCAAGTCAGGGGAGTCTCAAAATTCACACACAAATGCAGTGAAGTTCACAGACCGCAAGCAGTTTGTAAATCAAGATATATGTGTGTGTGCATCAGAAATACATGTCTGAATCTTGTCCTGTGCATTTGTGAATCTTGAGTGCATTTGTAAATGTTGTTTGCATTTCTGAATTGTGTGTGTATTTCTGAATTTTGTGCGCATTTCTGAATTTTGTATGCATTTGTGAATCTTCTGTGCTTTTTAAATTTTGTGTGTGCATTTGTAAATTTTGTGCGCATTTGTGTATCCTGTGTTTGTATTTATGAATCATGTGTGTGCATGTATGGATCCTGTGTGTGCATATGTGAATGTAGTGTGTGCATTTATCTTTATTGAGACTCTTTTGGCTCCATAGACTTCTACCTAGGCAATGCCACAATGTCGCTTTTCAGTCAATGCTGGTTAGGACACTGTGATGGACTGACAGTGTGAATATATATATATATATAAAAAAAAGTGCTAAAAGAGCAGAACATGTGTTCATCAAATGAGGAAGTATATTGCAGATAAAATAAAATAAAATAAAATAAAATGAAGAAAACAACAGAAAAAAGAAAGGCGAGAGGATGCAAGAATTTATCCTCACATATCCCAGCGGAGTTTCCTCTGAAGAAGGGAATAAATGTTCATTGGGAGACAATGATGACGAGACAGAGAAAAGAGAGAGAGGGAGAAAAGAACACGACCTGATTAAAGTCTATACAGAACAGACAGGCACATCACAGCCAAGATGAGCGCAGGTGTGAGTATTATGTCAGTGGTTTTTCAACTGAGTCTGAATAAAACTGATCAAATGACAACAGACGTCTCAGTAATGAGACCATATGCATTATCAATGGGTTTCACAGGCTGCACTGTATCTGAAGAGCAAAACCACTGAAATAGGCCCATTCCTGTGTTAGCAACAGCATCAAAAGAACATCGTGGAGGTGGACACAAAAGGTACACAGCCCAGCTATGGTTTTTATAAAGCTTCTTTATAATGATATTCTTTGTCTTTACATCAAATGTGTGCAACTCACTCAGGTCCTTAGCATACAGTCTCCACTTAAACATTTTTTTATAGATCATTTTAGCCAAAATATGAAAGTAAAAATCAAAACAAGCACTACCGTTCAAAGAAATTAACACTTTTATTCAGCAAGGAAACATTAAATTGACCAAAGCACCAAACTGCTTCCAAAATTAATAATGATAATAAAAAAACTTTATTGAACACCAAATCATTGTATTAGAATGATTTCTGAAGGATCATGTGACACTGAAGACTGGAGTAATGTAAAATTTTTATTTGCCATCACAGGAATAATATTATTATTATATTAATTTATTTCATAATTATTACTATAATATTTCATATTTTTAGTCTTTTACTGTATTTTTCATCAAGTTAATGCATTTGAATGGTAGTGTATTAGCGATTTCTATTATAGCTATGATTTTGGACCAGTGTGATTTTAATGTGGTATTCATTTATACTGCAGCCTCAACCACGCTAAACGTTTAATTTGTTTAGCATAGTGCATAGCCAGAGCTAAGCTTTTCCTTTTGTCTCCATTTGCATCTCTGCAGGTTTAAGGAAAAGAATGGAGCGATGAAGCACAGGTTTAAAGAATGTGTGAAAAAGAGAGATGGAAGGGAATGATGGGAAAAGCAGCCATACCTCACTGTGATTTCACGCTGGGATGGTTAGAGCAATCGGTTGAGGGTTTAGCAAGTGTTTCATTACAAACACGCACAGGGAGGAGAAGAAAAAAAAGAAAAGAAAAAAAAGAAACTCATGAAATGAGATATTCACTCTGAAAAGCCATTCCAAACAGTCAGCCCTCACCCTCTCCATGGTATACTGGGAAATATTTCATGGCACTATCAGCTACTCTTAAACTCTATATTTAACCTGATACAATCACATTCTTGCAGATTTACAATATACATTTATGCTTCTATTTCAACACTGAAAAGAAAATGTTTCAGGCTGATTTAATCTTTATAAGTGTTACTATATTTCTGTGGAATCACAGGGTTGATTAGATAAAACATTTATACCACATTATAACACATTTTCCATTGTACTTACTTTAAATTGCTTTGAGGTTATACCAGGTTTTGTTTTTTTGGAAAAGGGTGATTCTTTAATGAAATAAATTCTTCTCTAAAGGCTCTAAAGCCTTTCTATGTAATGCATCTGTCATCAATATATGCACACGAACATCACTCAGCAAACGTTCATTAGTGTTAACATCTTTATCTTTCTAATAATTACCTTGGTAGGCACCTAAAAGCAAGATAAATTTAAAACGGTCTACACATTTTCTTTTCTCCTGGTTTCTCAGCATATTGTCTGAATCAGTAGAGCATGCTATTCCAAAGAAAAGAGTGGATAACCAACAGGCAAAAGGCTATTTAGTCACTGATCTAGCAAATTCACAATATTATGGCATGAAATGCCCAATTTTTTCAAGATCCAATCAATTCCTAATGTCATCATTTGTAATGAAAATTGTGTCAGAAATTACATTTGCAAATTAATTTTATAATACTATAAAGGCGAAGATGGACTGTAAAATGAAGACCAATATTACTGGCCCCGCCTTCTCTTGTTTTAACTAATGGATTATTTAGAACAAAATATCTTGTGTCACAGGTACAATATGACCACCAGAGGGCAAACTATACTTACACCATGAGCAAACTGTGCTTATTCACCTTATTTTCCATGGCAACAATGGTGCCGCCATTGCTCTCATAGTCTATGATTGCTCTCGTTTTGTCATCTTACTTCCGGCTGAGGGACCTGACGTAACGTATGTGTTTGCTCGCCTAACGTTAGATTTATGAAGTCCGTTCTATGCAGTTAACGAAGTACAACGAATTTTCCATGATTAGCATTGTCCACCTATTTATTTAATATTTACGGTAGTACAAGATATTATGGTACATTACAATAGCTCACATTATTCCTGTTACAGAGATTGCAGGTGATAGCAGGCCAGCTAGCTACATTTCTCATTCAGATACCGAACCAACGTTTGAACACTACAATTAAGAGTTTTGGTTTTGTTTCTAATGCATCTCTCTCTCTCTCACACACACACAAACACACACAGTTCTAAGTTCGGGTCCCATCATATATTAATACTCATGATATATTGTAAGTACTAATGTAAAAATGTTTAATTATTTCCACAGATGTATCGATGAGCGCCAGTGATGCAGTGGACAACTGTGAGGGTGATCAGATCCACATGCCCCTGATCTTGCTGAAAGTCACCAGAAGTTACCTGCTGTAATAGATATTTTTATGAACCTTTACAATGTCACCTGACATTACCTGCTGTAAATAGTTTTTATTTATTTATCTTAATTTGATTTTTTTTAATCTTTCATCTCTGATTTGAAGGAATAAGTCATGTCAAGTTTGCAAGTTAATTCCATCTTGGTTTATTACATATGGAAATTAAATGTTGAAATTTTATAGGATGGTCAGTAGGAGGTGTCTCTTGCTTCCTGAAAACAACAAACACTGATCAACAAATCACAAATTATTTTATAGAACTTATATTAAATTATCCATGTTCTATAAAACAAATCACAGTCTGTCTCTTGTTTAACACAACTGATTTAAAACAACTAACTTAATATAGTTCCAGTCTTCACCATCACCCTCTACATCCCATCCCAATCACCTAATATCCTATCCTTAACCCTAATTATTCTCATTCCTGCTTGCTTACAAAGCTGCAAGTATCTTCTGGAAAGCAGTAGGTCGCCTGCCTGAAACTCATCTGACACGAGGAAGCATACACTTAAAATAAAAGGTTTGTAGTCTAGCTACAGTCTTGGCACAGAATTGCTCATTGTGTGGCACATGTAACTTGCTGTGATGGAACCCAGATGAGCAGCTTACAGCTCCTCAGCCCTGTACAGAACATGGCAAACCTAAAATACATTTTAAAGCTTTCACAGTTGTCTTATTTCAGAATCATTCATTATTATTACACTTGACGTTTACCTACATTATTCATTGATTAGACTTTATGTACACCTACCAAAACCTTTACCTTAGCTTTTGCATATACAGTCGTGGCCAAAAGTTTTGAGAATTACATAAATATTGGAAATTGGAAAAGTTGCTGCTTAAGTTTTTATAATAGCAATTTGCATATACTCCAGAATGTTATGAAGAGTGATCAGATGAATTGCATAGTCCTTCTTTGCCATGAAAATGAACTTAATCCCAAAAAAACTTTTCCACTGCATTTCATTGCTGTCATTAAAGGACCTGCTGAGATCATTTCAGTAATCGTCTTGTTAACTCAGGTGAGAATGTTGACGAGCACAAGGCTGGAGATCATTATGTCAGGCTGATTGGGTTAGAATGGCAGACTTGACATGTTAAAAGGAGGGTGATGCTTGAAATCATTGTTCTTCCATTGTTAACCATGGTGACCTGCAAAGAAACGCGTGCAGCCATCATTGCGTGGCATAAAAATGGCTTCACAGGCAAGGATATTGTGGCTACTAAGATTGCACCTAAATCAAGAATTTATAGGATCATCAAGAACTTCAAGGAAAGAGGTTCAATTCTTGTAAAGAAGGCTTCAGGGCGTCCAAGAAAGTCCAGCAAGCGCCAGGATCGTCTCCTAAAGAGGATTCAGCTGCGGGATCGGAGTGCCACCAGTGCAGAGCTTGCTCAGGAATGGCAGCATGCAGGTGTGAGCGCATCTGCACGCACAGTGAGGCCAAGACTTTTGGAAGATGGCCTGGTGTCAAGAAGGGCAGCAAAGAAGCCACTTCTCTCCAAAAAAAACATCAGGGACAGATTAATCTTGAGATTGAGAAAGTATAGTGAATGGACTGCTGAGGACTGGGGCAAAGTCATATTCTCAGATGAAGCCCTTTCCGATTGTTTGAGGCATCTGGAAAAGGCTTGTCCGGAGAAGAAAAGGAGAGCGCTACCATCAGTCCTGTGTCATGCCAACAGTAAAGCATCCTGACACCATTCATGTGTGGGGTTGCTTCTCATCCAAGGGAGTGGGCTCACTCACAATTCTGCCCAAAAACACAGCCATGAATAAAGAATGGTACTAAAACACCCTTCAACAGCAACTTCTTCCAACAATCCAACAACAGTTTGGTGAAGAACAATGTATTTTCCAGCACGATGGAGCACCATGCCTTAAGGCAAAAGTGATAACTAAGTGGCTCGGGGACCAGAATGTTGAAATTTTGGGTCCAAGGCCTGGAAACTCCCCAGATCTTAATCCCATTGAGAACTTGTGGTCAATCCTCAAGAGGCGGGTGGACAAACAAAAACCCACTAATTCTGACAAACTCCAAGAAGTGATTATGAAAGAATGGGTTGCTATCAGTCAGGATTTGACCCAGAAGTTGATTGAGAGCATGCCCAGTCGAATTGCAGAGGTCCTGAAAAAGAAGGGCCAACACTGCAAATACTGACTCTTTGCATAAATGTCATGTAATTGTCGATAAAAGCCTTTGAAACGTATGAAGTGCGTTCCAAACCACATCAATCTTAACTATTAATTTGGCATTTAATCTTTTATAAGTGATATATAATCTTTTATTGGCTTGTTTTATCTGTAAAAGAAAATCTGCCTAATAATTATGCATACCTGGATATAAGGCGTTTTTCACTTCCAAGTTCCAGCCTCCTCCTTTTCTAATGTGTAATTGATAAACATTCACTCCACTGTACAATTAAGTTATTAGACAAAATACTTAGTTTGATGATGGTCATCAAACACGTTAATATACTTGTAAACATTTATAACTTCGTGTATGTTAACATCACACACACAAAACTAACCAGCACCATGCTGAGAGGTTTAGACTGCTCGACTGGCTGGTTGTTGCACGTTCAATTTTAAAAATACGATAAAACCCTCACTGTGTAACAGTACACGACCCACTGTCTCACTATGTAAATACTGGTAAGCCTCGGGTACATTTAAAAAAAATAATTTTCCTTGCTGCTCCATCAACTCCTTCTGACAGTGCAGTTAAATATATAGGTTACCGCTAACATTCGTCTAACATTACCAACGTTAACAGCGACGATGGATGGTACAATTTGATACCATTTGATCGTCGTAAGACGTTTTCATCGTGCTCCCAATTTATAACATAACGTTCTTTGTCATTTCGCCACAGTTACAGCTAGCTATAAACAATCTTACAACTACTGAACTAGTAACCGGACGTGCCGTATCAGTTTAGCGGAAGTCGAATGACAAAATGCGGAAATGCGAAGTATTAAAAGTGGGCGGGGCGGAATAGGGTGAATACCATGGCATGGGCTTCATATGCACACGCATGCAATATTTGTGTGTTTTTAGAAGCATGTGGACCATCTAGCAGGGATAACAACATGCATGTTGGCCATTCTCAGCACTACTTTATGCACAGACCAAATAATCATTATCACTCAGTGTCCAACAGATGAGAATGAGGAGCCAATTTACTACATACCTTTTCCAGCTGACTGTGAACATGCTGAACAATCAGATCCAAGGCTACAAAGTTTTCTCCACCTGAGGAACAACCAGGGAACTTTTATAATCTCCATTATACTTTCACAAATACAAATTCCCATAATTTTGAGTTCTGAACAAACTAGGAAGGTTTCACAGTAATTATATATTACCATATTAGCATCAAAGGCTAACTGAATATCCTATTTCAGTTCGATATTTATACAAGGTGAAACATTTTTAAATCACCTTTTTATGAAATTTCTGAATATAAATGTTGCCTAGCAATATTAAAGACCAGGCAGTCTGGTAAAAAATGCTTAATAGTCTGACATCTTGAAAAAATATTTGGCAGTTTTAACATTTTCCAGCTTCACATACCTCTTGGGACCACAATATCTGCAACCTGCACAGTGGGTTCGATGTACTGCTCGAACGCTGGCTTGACAAATTTGTTGTACTGTTTAATGACACCTACAATGTCACGTCCTCTGTCCGTGATGTCCCTTTTTAGCCGCCTGACTAGCCGGATGTCAGAGTCTGTGTCTACAAATACCTTCATGTCTAGGAGCTGAAGGACACATAGAAACAGTAATACAACACAAACATCAAGAAACTGACAATGTGTTATAGACAAAGCTTCCATCTTCCAGCTTATATTTAGCTGAGGATGTATTCGACTGTTTAAAAGTGACAGAAAATACATTTATAAATTTCTATATAAAATAACCAGACCTAAACTTTTAAACAGTATTGGCTGTTTAACTAAGACTTTTTTTGGAGAGAAAAAAAGAAAACCTACAACTTCAACAGATGCATTTACCATTGATTAATAACCCTCATTGTTTTCAACTCCAAAGTGACAAAATCATGCAAGGCAGACAAAATCTGTCCACTACCGCCCCTTCTCGATGGTTCCTGTTACTGAAAACACATGTGAGATCTTGCAATGGAGCGAATGGATAAGAAATTTTATAAAAGCTGCTCAGCAAAGGGAAAGTCAGGATCAATCAAAGCAATGTAGTGCAGCGTGACGCCAACTAGCCAAGATGTACCGCTGGTGCTGACACTGACACTAAAAATGGATATCATTCAGTGAACCGACATGATATGGCAAAGGCATTAAATTTCAAGGTAACGATAAACAATCCAACACCCTTAAACAGCAGTTCCTGCAGCCCTGCCAACACGACAAGGCATAACTTATAAGGCGTGCAAGAAATGTACATGAATGGAGTGAAAGGTCAAGTGTATATCAAGTTTTAAAAGACAGGAAGTCATTGCTCATCCTTCCTTCCTGAACATCTCTCAAAAGAAAATGGAGGTGAGCTGTCACTGTATTCACAAAGGCCTGCGATGAGAAAGAGTTTAACTGAAAACCCTGATCCATTCATTAGCCGAATGACGTCTAGCGTTTGTTGAGTCTCATTCGTTCTGCGGCACATCTGCTGCACGGTGCTCATAAATCACGTCAGGATGAACTGCTTTGCCAATGCGTACACAATAACTCCCATTTTAATTTGTATAGATTTCCGGACACAACGTGCAAGGAAGAATCGAAACCTGGCAATGGGAACCATCAACGCAGGCGTAGATTAACACCGCCTATTCACTTCCTGTGACCGCTCTTCACCATTAGAGAGACAGAAGAATCAGTCATCTTCCTTGTTTGAGGAAAACAACAGGATGCAGGAGGAAAAGAACATAATGGGAGGACAAAGTTCTTGTGGAGTTTCAGTAGAAACAAGATATTATATAGCTATTCTTCATCCAGAGATGCAGCTGTTCCCAATCCTGGTCCTGGAGAACCCCTAACACTGCACATTTTAGATGTCTGCCTATTCAAACACACCTGATTCAACTCATCAGCTCATTAGTGAAGTCTCAAAGACCTCAAATGTGTGTGTCAGATAAGAGAAACACCAAAAATGTGCAGTGTTGAGGGATCTCCAGGACCAGGATTGGGAACCACTGCCTTAAATGATAGAAAAGACAACTAAAACTCTTTATCTAGCTAACCATTAATGGGTTTTCATGTATATGTAGGTCTGCAGAGCTGCAGAGAGAGACGGAGACGGTATAGACAGGGCATCTCATCTTCCCAGTCGGGTTGTGGGAATGAGATCCATTACTCAGTAGCAGACACACCAGACATTGAAATTTCCAGGATCATTTCACCCCAAATTCAAATGAAAAAATAAGCGGACTATACCTCTTGTTCTATTGTCATTGAGTATCCATAACTAATCTGTGGGAATATAAAACTCTCTTTTTTTTTTCATTACACAGCTATCTTTCTTTTCATTTGACCTTTTCTTTTATACCCCCATTTTTCCCTCTCTGCTTTATGACTCCCATGATGCTCTTTCGTTCCATTTTTCATGCTATGAATCTTTTCATTATTTTTCCTCTCTTTTCTATCTTTTACTGAAAGCCCTTAGTGATATCACAAACCACAGTTAAAGTGATAGCTGAGACTTTTATATAATGTCCAGTATGACAAATTTAATAAGAGACTTACCTTTAAAAGCTCCTTGTTGGCAAAAGCCAAGATTCCCTCAAATATCACAACGTTGGCCCCATAGACTGTTTTCTGCACAGAGGAACATAAACAGAAAATGTTGTTATAATCTAATCTAACTTAATCATATATAATATAATAAACTGAAAAGTACAAGTTATTGATGAAATAGTCAGTGAATTAATTACAGCATATAATGAATTTTATATAAATATAAACTCTGGTTTATACCTTAACTGATCAAATTACACAAAAATAAGGTACAGAAAATGCCCAGAAAAATGCTTTAAAAAAATTCAACTTCAAATATGATGTCAATAAACTGAGGCAGTGTAGGGAGAAACTGTGGAAGTGTGTGGTGATGCATTTCCTCCATGCTCCCCTGCTTCAGAATGAGGGGAACCCTGATGGTGTCATGATCCCATTAAGACATTAATGCACTACCATGAGGCCTCCCATCAATGGCCACTCATTCAGTATTGATCAGCAGCACAAGTGGTCTGTATACCCTACAGAGCCAGAGATCTCACTTTATCACTCATTAACATTACAACCCATGTACGTACAGAGAAAAACCTCATGCACCTTAAATTTTAGGAAGATAAAAAGCAACGCAGCTCTTAAGGAATCATAAATGTGTGTCTAAAGTAACCGTAGTTACTGCTACTGCTTTATTTCAATCAGGCATGACGTTGCCTGTAAATAATAAAAGCAAACTTAAACATTGTTTTCAGTTAACAATTAAAGGGTGAAATTTGACAGCTTTATAAGAGTGTTTGGTTTTGGAGTTACATTAAATCTATAAAGACATAACTGTATATTAATCAGGTTTCGAAAGTAAAATTAATCTAAATTAACATTAATTCACAGTAAAGTTTGCCATTTCTGAATTATATTACATGGCAATCTGATGTTAATATTCTTCTGCTTTATTGTGTAACAGTCTATTTAATTAATAATATGGCAAAAAAAAAGCATTACAGATTATTATTAGAACATGCACTGTTATTGCATTAGCATTGCTACATCACATTTAAAGATAAAGTAGTTACACTTTATTTTAAATTTGCCTTAAGTATTGAGTAATTTTAATTAACAACATAAACATACCACTGGATTAGGAAAAGGTTTAGGGTTAGTTGCATGTAATTATGAATAATTTACTGTAATTACACAAATACTTTTATTACATAAGTCCTAATACTACATAAGTACATGTAATGTGTAACAAGCATACTATAAAATAGTGTTACTCTAAAGTATTTTTCTATGGAAAAAAAAATAAATAAAATCATTCTCCTATCCCAACCTAATGCAGCAACTGTAAGTAAACTGTTTCTAGGTTTATTTCCCCTGTGATACAATGTTTATTTAAATTGCAGAATTATTTTTGCAATTCTGTTTGGTAATGCTAGGGATGCAGAAACTACATGGTGTTATTCTGGAGGAGAAAAGATAATAAGCAATATATACAGGCTCATGCATACTAACCAGACAATCACACACAGGCTTACCCACTCCTTGCGACGACTGTGACTGGTAAAGTCATACACTGGCACTTTGATGCTTTTGCCCTTTTTTAGTTTTCTCAACACAGTTACCAGCAGTTCAAAATCAAAGGCATCAGGATGATCAAAGTTGTACTCGTTTCTAGCTGCCAACTCCTGCTCCTCTTTACTCAAAACCTGCAAGATGTCAAGTGAAGAAAGTTGAAATAAGAAAACAGCACAGATTATATTGTTTTCAGTGATGCACACTATTTAATGAAATTTTCCTGCAGACTTCCCACCATAGAGAGAGAAACAGATTGACTGATTGAACCACTTAAGACCAGTAATAAGCTGGAGGATATGCCATTAAATCAAATAAGGATTGATGAGCAGATCCTTTAGGGTTTCAGCACACCCAACGGGGCAAGAGCAAATTATATTAATGCTTCAATGGTTATAACACATGAAGAAGTTTAATTTAAAGCACTTTAATGCCACAGTTGTCTGCAAATGCAACTAGGGGCAATAACACCACTGATGAAACATGTCATTGGATTTGGAGTGAAATTTCTCAGTGTAAAAGGACAGGAAGTTCAAAGCAGAAGTATTATAGCTGGGTCTTCTTTAACACAGTTGTGAAGTACCTTGTAGAAAGAATCCATAGAGAGCAGAACAACCCAAGGAACATCAAGAGCCTCTATGATCTTATTGGCCACGGTGGTTTTCCCAGAAGCACTTCCTCCACAAAGACCTGCAGGACACAACAGTGCATTGATTATGACCAATAAATAGACATTATGCGGACCACTACATTTTCAGATACTAAAGTTTTAACTATCAGATAGATCTCCAAAATAAAAGGCCATAACAAAAACACCACATAAAAAAAGATACACAACCAGTGGGAATAACAAAAAGCTTCTTGTTGTTATAGGAACTAAAGTTACTTAAAACTACCTCAGTGTTCTTAAGTCCTCTCTCGTCTCCCTGTTCCTCTGACCTTTGTTAAGGGAAGATCATTCCACTTTGGTGGATTTATTAGTTTCTCTCTGACTGAGTGAGCAGGGACGACAGCCAGACCACATCTTTTTTTCTTTTTTTTTTTTAAGAATAATTGACTGGAGCACATCCAAGTGTGAAATTGTAGCCCGTACGACAGGATCTTTGTGAGTAATGGATTGCATGCTAATGACCTCAGAGCTCAGTCCTGACAGAACTCGTGTTCTCACAAACCACAAAAGTGTAAACCTCCAGGTCTGCATTCCGCAAAGTTTCACAAAATATTTAAACCTCACTTTAAGATGCGTTCAAAAAATTTGGGTCAGTCGCTATGACTTTCTTTATAACAAGAAATGCACATTAGTATCAGCAGATTAGAATGATTTATGAAGGATAATGATACACTGACGACTGGAGTAATTTAGCTTTGCCATCACAGGAATAAATTACATTTTAAAAATATATTAAAACAGATTTGTTTTTTTAATCGTAATGATATTCCAGTAATATTACAGTTTTTCCATATTTTTTAATGAATTCACTGCAGCCTTGGTGATCATAAAAGACTTCTTTCAAAAACATTTTAATAAAATCTTTCTGACCCCAAACTTTTGAACAGTAGTGCATGGCTCATGTCTCATCGATGTAGTGAAAACAGGAAAAAAGTCTCAAGTGTTTTTAATTCATACTCCATTTTATATTATATATCTCTTATGAGTGCAATAATAATACTATGAAACCTAAATTATACCCAGTTAACGTTCCAGACAAATGTATTATTTTGCGATGTTTTCGTAAGATTCTATCAAATGTAATAATTCACTGCACTTTATATAACAAGACTTGATATGTCATTATCGAATAGAAGGCATGCATATCTGTGGTACCTATGACAAAGGCTTCTTTAAAGGTGGTCCCAGTAACATTGTACCAAGGTGGACGCCCCGCAGTGTAGATTGTCCTCTTATTCGTCCTCAGAAGTGGAGGCTCTGTTTTGCTTTGGCTGGTGGTCCGTTTACGTGGAGACAGCGAAGGGGTCAAGGGACATCTGTGGCTCATAAGGCCATCGAGTGAATCCTCACCACTACCAACAAAAAAATAAATGAATATATACAATGCTAAAAAAATCTAAATGTTCCATTGAACACAATGGTATTTGGCCATGGCCATTTGTAATTTCATATTTTTATAATGTCACAGGCTTCATTAACAGTCATCAAAAACTGATCAGTTGTCAATTAACAGAGAGAAAGGTAAGTGTGAGTGTCCACACTGCCATCAGAAATGCCTTTGAAATCATGAACAGCCCCATCTGACCTGAGCATTGCTATTAAACACTGTTTCACAGAGAGCTTGAGGGAATCTGGGTCTTTATGATGCCCTCAGAAAGAGCTGCTCACATGAAGGTTTCTGTTAGTGTGGTAGAGGGACTAAGACCTTTCTTCATATCCTGTCCAGGAAACCACACATCTGCTCAGGCAAACCTGGAGCCTCATTTGAGTAAGGCTCTCATCACATGGACAGACACTGGACACTCACTGACGCTAATGAATCATCAACGTGAAGTACAGTCCATTATACAATGGCAGTGCTGAAAAGGTCAGGAGGATGTTTGCTTTGACTCACAGACTAGGCTTACATGGATTATGGTTCACATGAAATTCTATTATCTGAAGTGTGACGTGTTTTACACATTTTGCTGATCTTTTGGATTTTTTGAAAGGAATAGAAGGAATACGATTTTTTTTTTTTTGTGAAACGGTCATGGAAAGATGCATTTTTCCTTAATATACACTACTCATCAAGTTTGGAAAAATTATGCTTTTTAAACGTTTATCAAAGACGTATCTTATGCTCATCAAGGCTGCATTTATTTGATTAGAAATCCAGTAAAAACAGTTATATCCTGAAATATTGTTACAATTTAAAATATGCATTTTCTATTTTAATATACATTTCTTTCTTGTGATGACAAAAAGCTGAATTTTAAGCAGATATTATTCCAGTTTTCAGTGTCACATGATTCTTCAGATATCATTCTAAAATGCTGATTTTGGTGCTCAGGAAACATTTCTTAATTAATAACAATATTAAAAAGAGCTTTTGCAACAATGTTTTTGTGGAAAAGCTCAATACTCTATGTAAGTAAAAAAATTAAATAATTAAGATACAAATTAATAGCTTTTATCAGCAAGGACACGGTTCAAAAAGGACAATAATAGGCTACTAAAGATTACTATTTAAAAAAAAAAAAAAAAAAGAATCTTTAAAAATGTACTCAATATTAAGCAGCAAAAACGCTTTTCAACATTTAATTATTAATAACAGTGAACCTATAATTATTGATAATTACTGAGCAACAAATTAGCATAATAATTTCTGAAAGATCGTGTGACACTAAAGACTGGAGTAATGGCTGCTGGAAATTCAGCCTTTTCATTACAGGAATAAATTATAATTTAAACTATATTCAAATAGAAAAGTTATTTTAAATTGTAAAAATATTTTACAATATTACAGACTGTATTTTTGATCAAATAAATGCAGCCTTGTTGAAGACAAAACATTTACAATTTTTTTTATTCCAAGCTTTTGACCTAAAATGTATACAATCTAGAAATTCTCTCGCTCTCTCGCTCGCTCGCTCTCACACGCACATCTTAAAACATGCTCAATTACTCTAATGACTTCTTTTGACAAATATCAACTAAGTTTGATTAGCCTCCTTTTCCTCTGACGCGTGCTTCAGATGTGCCACGCCAGCAGCTCCACAAACACGAGCGCGTCTGTTCTGCTCATTATCTATGCTCTAGACACTCACCAACCAAAATAAGAGAAACAAAAGCACATACACTGAATAAACACTCTCGACTCTCGCTGAACTGTCGCCGCTGATCAACACAACACTGCCCTTTATTTGTCAACTGGATGACGTATTGATCTCGACCGATAGCTGAGCTCGATAGACACTTCAACTACTCACCTGTCAGATCTAGATATAGACTGATCATCCTCCTCTCCTTCTTTCTGTTGCACCTGAACATCATTTTGGCTCATTGTCATCGCCATGTTGGTGCCGCTAACGTGCTAAAACGCATGTCCGGAAGTGCGTTTGCGTCATGCTTTCTCTCCCCATAGTATCCAGCTGCAGACCCGCAGCACCCACCAGTAACGTTAGTTCCAGAACCGCAACCACAGAACCGCAGCCACAGAACCGGAAGTGATGGGCGGAGCTTACATTCTTAACCCTCTGGGCTTCTTCGCCCGAAAACGGGCGAAAACTTGAACGTTTTTAAATGTTTAATTTTTTTGCTTCATCGGATGGGGATGAAACTTGGTGACTTTTGTTGTATTACCTATATGAACACACAAAAAAATCAAGGAGATGATTCTGATATGTTAAAGGGTCGTAAAAAAAAAAGTCACACTTAGCTTCCTCCCGCCCGAAAACGGGCGACATAGGAAATGAATGGGAAATATGAAAAAATAGGAAAACTCAGAGAAACTTTTGGTGGTACAAGCTACAGATCAGCAACTGTGCTGAAAAAAAGTGTACAGCAATGAAGGGGTGACACTCTAGAACATCAAGAGTGCAAATAAGATCCCCCCCCCCCCCCACACACACACACCCACGCACACAAACACACACACACATACACAGATAAACTGGCGACTGCAACAGCAAATTTGTAGAATATTCCACATAAAATCAATATATGAAAAAAAAAAACTTGCTCAAATGCACACACACACACACACACACACACACAGAGAGAGAGAGAGAGAGAGAGAGAGAGAGAGAGAGAGAGAAAGAGAGAGACTGGTAAGACTGCAACAGCAAATTTTGAGAATATGCAAAAATAAATAAATAAAAAATACAAAAAGAGACTCTCGCTCAAATGCAACACACACACACACACACACACACACACACACACACACATTCACTCACACATACACACACACACACACACACACATTGTGTTCCCTTTCTAACCAAATGCTATAGTTTGATTGTAATCATAATGCAAAACCTGATACTTATCTAAACATTTTTGTTAAGAAAATAAAGTAATCATCTTTTAGAATATCTAAATGTATATCTAAATAAAAAAAACGAATAAGATAGAGAAATCATGTCTAAAACAACAAAAGGAATCAAATAGCCTTTCTACATAGGATATATAGGAAGCTATAGACAGCCTACAGGCTGGTACAGGACATTACACAAAAGTGGCTATTTTTTAAAGCCACTAGATGAAGTTCTTCTCCTGGAACATTTTTTTTTTAGGCTAGCACTCTATTTTGATGTGAAATGCTGCATTTATTGAATTTTTAAAAAAAAATAAATATAAAATAAAAAATGATATATTAATTCTAATGGAAAAAATAGCTCATAAAAATTATATAATTAATGCAAAGTATCATAAAAAAATCAAAAAATTCTAAATAATAATCAGAAAACATTATAGAACAAAAATATATTTGATTGGTTATCCTGGGAAAAAGTAAAGTACAATTTTAAGTCTTCGCCCGTTTTCGGGCGGGAGGGAGCTAAGTGTGACCCATTTACGAAGAAGCCCAGAGGGTTAACAGAGTTGTGCCACTTTACAGTTTTAAGGGGTAATTTGCTTTTATTACAAATTATAATAATGTATGTATGTATGCATTTTATAATGATATATTTAGAATTTTAAAAAAATTAATCAATAAAATTAATGTAATTTAGTTGTATACGGTTATTTATTTGTTTCATTGTATTATGCAAGTTATTTCCTGTGATATTAAAAATAATGTTTGAAACTTCTGGGCATTTTATATGAAATATACTTTAATCACAAGATTCAAAATAAATGTTTACAAGAACACATGCATCATACATTTTTCTATATGGAAACTAGAACATTTCAATAAAACACACACACAAACAAACAGCAGCATAATTTTAAAAGTAACAATCAAAAGGTACACAATAATCAAATTGAAGTTTATAAAATGAACAATTTATTATTAAGCCTATTTTGTCATGACAATCCTGCATGAAAATGTACAAAATGAACAATTTAGGTCCATTTTGTTATGAAAATCCTACAAAAATAACTCCCCTGGACACAAGATGAAATATCAAGGGAACTCTGGAATCGTCTGTTTGTTCCAGGAAATTGTCGAGGGCCTTTTCCTTGTCCCCTTCCTCCATTATAAGGAAAAGAAGCTCTTCCACTGGCCCCTGAGCAGATATCTATTGTAATGGAGCCATTTCACAACATTTGTCTGAGATTACTGGGATCTCCTTTATTACTGGATATTAAAGGAAAATGAAACTTTAATATTTCTTATTAATGTGTGTGTGTGTGTGTGTGTGTGTGTGTGTGTGTGTGTATAATAGATAGATATAGATGTACTGGAAAACAACAAAAAGAGTATATTCTCCCTGTAAATGACACAAAAAAACAAAGCCTTCCTTGCTCCTTATTTAACAACTAAATAATCACACCAATAACTTGTTGCAAAAATGTATAGTATAGCCTAAAATAAAAAAAAATAACTATACAAGTAAACTATCATGCAATAATATATTGTAAGTACATATATTAAACAAACAACTCAAGATAATCATATCTTCACAGGCAACCGCCTTGTTGAAGTGGATTTGAAGATGACTTTTTAATTTGACCAGTTGGGCTGGTTTAAACATGCTGGTCAAGCAGAAAATTGCTGGTAATTGCTGTAACACTTGTTGCACTGCTGAAGCTCAGGTAATGTGTCACCTCTCTGAATCCTTTTATGTCTCTACAAGAGATGAAGCCACACACAGTTATCTCAATGATGACAAATGGGATGAATATAACTAAACTATATGGTAATATTAACACACAAACAATGCATATAATAGAGGAAAGTAAAGCAAACTATTTATTTTTATGAATAATAAACGTCTTCAAAACTTCACTGCAAGGCCCATTTAAAACATGCATCTGAAAATTAATCGAAACATCCACAGAAAAAAGTGATATACTATAAAGTAACAAATTCGAGCTTCAATATAAGATAATAAAGCCAAGCACACATAAAGTACTTAGCAGATAAATGTTTAACGTAATATATACAATAATTTTTAAACATATGATAGCAAAAACATTATGGACTACTCACGTGCTCTCTCGATGTCAATAACTCCGCCCCTCACTTCCGGTTCTGTGGCTGCGGTTCTGAAACTGCTGGTACTGCGGGTCTGCAGCTACTGTGGCCCCTGGCGAGTAGTAAAAAAGCATGATCCTTAATATAAAATATTATTATATATAATGCTATATATTGCTAATATATTATTATATTTGTCCGTTTTTTTTTTACTGTGTAGAATTTAATTATATGTTAGTTTATAGTATGCAGGAAAAAAAGCAATTAAAGTTGAGGGCACGTGGACATACAAATTTATGGTTTACAGGTGTAGACAGTCTATTGATGACTGAGCCAGGGCAACAACTGCGTGTTACTGCGTGTTGGAGCCTAGAGAATATCCCTAAAATTCAAGATATGGGGCAAAATGCCCGTTTGGAATTTTGTCTCATATTTACATCACATAGTTAAGTAATTTCACATGAGCAGTAGGCTAAATGCAATATCACAATAGTGCAAATGTGATACTCATCTTAACAGTTCATTAAGAAGTTAATATTGTGTTATTTTAGACACAATGTTGTCTGTTTTGCTCAATTTTGCCAAACAAAATATAAAAACAAATCAGAACTGTTCATCCCCGAGCAACCCACAGCGGCATTTCATTTCTTAATCAACATTTTGAACGAATTTGGTGAACCATTTGGCACGTTGAACCATTGGCCATAGTCACGTTGGCTTTGAACTGGCACTGCACAGACCAATAGGTGTATGACAACAAAGTACCGCGAGAGCTATTCAAAAGCACAAGGTGTTGTCTGCTCTCTAAGCTCTCGCGGTACTTTGATGTCACACACCGATCGGTCTGATGGTGATTATCCGCTTCAAGTCAGGCAGCAAGGAAGTCGACCGGAAGTTGAAGTCGGCCGCGTGCCGCCATCTTGTAGCAGAACTTCACTTGCATTAGCATTCCCATTGACTTCCATTCATTTTGGCGTCACTTTGACAGCGAATAACTTTACATCTGAGGCGTTTAAAGACTCCATTTGTCCATTTTTTTTTTTTTAAGATACACGACAATGTATAAAGGGCTCCATTACCTTCTATGTTACATTATGGCCCCGTAGAAACAGTTTTTGTAAAAATAGGCTAACGATTGCGTCATAACCACTCGACTCTCTGTCGCACAGTAGAGAAATTACCGTACAGACAGGAGGAGAAGCTCGCAGGAAATTAACTAAATATGGCATACTGGCGTTACATTTTAAAATACTATAAAAAATAATTAATCAGAATACTTACTCCTGCTCACTCACGTCAAAGAACTCCCTGCTCAAGCTCGCCGTCTCTGCAAGATTAACGATGGCAGTTTGCACGCACAGCTACTAGAAGATTTACATCTGTCAGACAGGTTGCTGTCGTCATCAAGTTTAGTTTGAGTCTGCGCGTCAGAAACGGAAGTGCTAAAAAACGCTAAAAATGGGCTTCATTTGTCTCAATTGAGTTCCAATGGAGTCGCTGTGTCCATTTCTTTTACTGTCTATGCTTCAAGTCCAACAAGCCTAATGATTCAATGAACCATTCATAAAGAACCATTTACTTCACTCCTGAATGAATCAGCCCTTTGAACGAATCAAACGAATATATGACTCGATGACTTCATTAAGACATTTACTACCACCTACTGGCAGTTTTAGTTTATTACGTAGAGTATAATTTTATTGAATAAATAATTTAATATTTTCGTAGTAATAATAATAAAATTAAGAAATTATATTATTAAAGTTATAGTTCACCAGACCAAAAATTACAATTCAGCAATCATTTACTCACATGGTCCAAAAGAGTATATGTAATCAATTTTATCAAAATATTTCTTGCTGAACCTACTTTTTGTAATCTCCGTTTGATGCTTTGCACAACAATGACTCTAAATTATCTTTTCAGAGTAATTTCTCCAAATCTGATGTGCGATTAATTAGATTAATTAATCACCACATCATGTAATTAATTAGATTACAAATTTTAATTACTAACCAGCCCTAATATATATATATATATATATATATATATATATATATATATATATATATATATATATATATATATATATAGCTAGGCGTAATATAATTTAAAATAAATCAAATTCGATTGCTGTGCTGATTGCGTCATGACGTCCTTTCGGCATTTTGGCAGGCTCGAATGGTAAAAACTTGTCAATTTCTGTTATACAAGCATGTACACCCCTTTGCACTGCAGCCAAAATCGCGCAGCATTCACTCCCAACAGACGAAGACTTCTCGCCTTTTATGAAACTTACTAATGCTTAGGCTAGGCTCGTCATATTTTTATTATTTTTATGTCATGGCGACGTTGCTTGGTAGCTTTCCAATGGCGAACGACTGGTGCTTGAATATTACATCTGTAATGATGACGTTGCTCTCATAGGCCTGCCTTTAGCTCATAAATATTAATAGCCGTGCCTTCACCATAGTAAGATTCGTAAATGAGTTGCCTGGACTGCAGAATCTTCTGCACCAGATCCAGTTGATCTCACCCACAGCCAAGTTTGCCGACTCCGCATACAGCATCGGAATTACTGACTGCAGGCTGGTTGACTCTTTTCTTTGGATCTGATGCAATGAGTGCTTTCACTCATTTCTTGAATCCTTCGAAGATGGCTTGGAAGAATTATTATTTTGCCGTCTAATTAAAAACGCCTATTTGAATATTCGGTACGGTTTTTAGTAACTTGTTTTTTCACTGGTCACTGAAGCTGCACAGGACCATGGATCCTCCACCGACTTCAGAGAAATCGCATCTTATCAACGAAAGTAATGCCAAAGTATACTCCTTAAAACTTAACAGGTAAAATTGCATTCAGCTGTTTTTTTATTTATCTATTATTAATATTTTTGTTATTATTATTTTATTATAACTGTTAATAGAAATTTGGAGAAATGTTATTCGAAAATGCATGATCTGTAAATCTGTGCGCAATTAATGATCTGAATGATTAAAATGTATCTGTATGTGTTGCATTTTATGGAGAATACACCATTAATAATAATAATAATAATAATAATAATAATAATAATAATAATAATAATAATAATAATACTATGGCGATTTAAAATAGTTAGGTCTTATTGAGGATGTCTAAATCGTTTGGTACTTTCATACATACTAATAATATGACACTGTATTTCCAAAGCCATATGCGCCAATCTACCTCTCGAAAGCCACCCGTGTTTATTCTGAAAACTACACGTAATTAAAATTACGTTACACGTATTTGTCAAGCATCCAGTGCACGAGATGCTTATAGTTTAAATTTAAAAAAAAAAAATAATTTCTGTGCTTGAATTCATTTTGGACAGTAGCATGTTTGAGCAATGGCCTAATGCAAGCAGGCGATAGAACAGTTTCAGCAGCATGGACAGATTCACATGAGTTGTTAAAAAAGCAACAGTTCATTCAAACGCGTACTCAGAAATAATAACCAATGCATATTTAAAACATATTTAAACATTAATTTCAATATTATTCCTACTCCTAATTATAAGCAGCTTCCTAGAGTAAATACTTTTTTTTCGTCAGGGAAGAAATATGTTACTCGGGATTTAGGCTCATTATTAGGCATAGACCTAAATAACAGATCAATTAGATTAGCTACTGGTAGGTAACAAAAATCATCATAAGAATAATACGAAAATCTGACAAAAAACAATTATGTGTTTTAAATGTATGGTAAGAATAAGTTTGAAATATTTTCATTCAGAAGGCATATGGGTTGAAACACTCTTTGTTAAAAGTGTGACATAACACACACAATTTTCCACAAACCCTTAAAAAAAGGCTGTAAAAAGGAGCTTTTGCATTTTTGTGGAATTTAAGATGATGTAGAGGAACAGTACGATTAGCTATTCTATCTAAAATGCTTAAGTTGAACATACTGTATGTTTAAAACTGTGCAATAAAAATTAGTAAAAGTCAGACGATAGTTGGCGATTGTGCAAATGTTATATTGCCTTAGAAATAATTTTCAAGTGTGCACTGAATTGCAATGAACAGCCTGCTGTTGGATTGTGTTCTTGAGTGAGAAATGGCGAGAGCTCAAGAAAATGAATTTAGATGGAGCAGGCGATTTCTAAAGCTGCTGAAACAAATAAAGGATCACCTAGTTAGGTTGGAGACATGTTACATTAACAAAAAGGTAATTTCAAAACATAGTACACTGGTGATGGTAGATCAACAGGTCATCTGAACAAATTTCGAAGGACATGGAACAAGGGCACCTGAGAAGTAGATGCTGTCCAGATAGGTGCTGTAATATTCTACTTAGGAAGTAGGTATTCTGTGTAATGCAATGTTTTCTCGAACTGAAAATATGCCGGGCTTAAAACAAAATTGTCTTTAAGAGAAAAGAAAAATTAGGAAATTGACTCGCTATATGTGATAAATGTTCGCTATTTTTAACTATTATTATTATAGCAATCCTCCGGGTATAATGTTAAAAAAATGTATTTAAATAAAGAGTTTGAACGTTATTCTTAAGAAGAAAAAAAAGGCTTTGCAGTCTTCAAATACTGTTATATCAATTACAGGAAATCACAGCACAACACTTTGCACACTTTGTCTTGATCCAGTGACGTGTATAAGTGCTCATGGCCCTGATTTCATGCTCTGCTGCATTTCCACAGGATCGACAGCATGTTTCAGCCTAAAACCTTCTGCCAAACTCCACATTCACCTTGTCCTACAAAAGATCATTTTATAAGTAATTGTGTTAGATTAGAGGAGGTACATACTTTGTCTTATTAAAATATACTATAAGTGCTATTAAACCTGCCAGGCGTGGTTGCCAGACATTCATTGTTTCAATTTAATTTTGAAAATTTTGTTTTAATTTTTTGTTTTAATTTTGTTTCATGATCTCAATTATAATAATTATAAAATACTTCGACGTTTCAAGCAGCAATTTGTGCCAGCTATCCCGACAAAAAAATGTTAAAGGTTACTAATCTACTTTAGAAATATCGAAAATATCAACAATTATTGGTTGTCAACCAATATCATAATAATACATTAGAAAACCACAAACTTACAGTTTATAATAACTTATTAATTCAGGAATTAATGTATATTAACAAAGTAAACACAAAGCACCATGCACATTGGCAAAACTAAATAGGCTAACTCATAAAATGTTACAAAAATAAATAAACAAACTACTGTATATAAATAAAAATAATAACAAACGTAACTTAATGTAGCCTATATGCTAATCAATGTGATTATTCTATGATCTGTAAAATATGAGGTGGCTTGTGTTTTGACTTGCAAAAACCCAATTTTCACAAGATTTTACTATTATTATTGTTTACAAAACCCACATTTTAGTGAGCTGTTTTGAAACTGTCAAGATACAGTCAGGTTAACTGATTTTTTTTTATATCATTTTCTAAACTGGGAACAGAAGAAAAGCTTAAATTGATTACCGTGTTCCCATTCACATTTCACATGCAATTTAATCTGAACGCAGTGAGATGCACTTCTCAAGCACAATTATATTAGACCTATTATTATATTTAAAAAATAATAAAAGCTGCAAATTCATAACAAAATTGCATAGTGTCAGGAGATCAGAAAATAATATGATTTGTATGTATGTATGCTTAATGGCATATATGGCTCTTTAAAAAAAAAAAAAAAAAAAAAAAAAAAAAAAAAAACCCTGTGTATCATGTCTGTGTCCCGGTGGGGTGATTTAACAGACGCCGTGTTCCAGTCGACTGCCTCCTTTATAAGCAGCAGCGCTCGCGCGCGCCTGATGCAGTACTCTGGTTATCTCATGCGCGCCGTGTTTGCGCTTTCCGCCCCATTAGCCCCATCATAGCGTCTCTCTCATCAACACACAAGACAGAAGGTGCAAAAACGACCATGTCAGCAGATTTAAACTCGGGGGTCCTCTAGGTCCTCATGGCATTTGTATTTACCCACAGTATTTTCCCCTACAAAGCCCTTCTACAAATGATCCACTGTTCACTGTTGTTTTTAACAGAAAAGAATGCAAGGAGCTCCTAATCATGACTTAATAAGTTGGAAATAGGAAGTTTCCGATAGCACGTGAAGACAGCAGAGAAGCGCTCTTGCTCAACACAGTGGAGTGAATTGTTTTGTTAACTTTGTGGTTTATTATTTTGAGTCATGTGGGACGCGGTAACACACGTCCCTCTCACAATATATTACTTTACAGATCTATCGCTTTTGCCGCTCAGAAATATTCAGCAATCATGCAGCAGGTATCAGATCTGCACACCGGTGCGGTTAGCCTCACACTCACTGATCTATATATAACTGAACCGTGCTCTTGCCCACCTCTTCCAACCGGCCAGAGTCTGTTAAACGGAACGATCATACTAATCAAACGAACCAGGATTTGGGGGTCAAATGCGCTCCAGCACTGTTAAGATTGCCTAGTGTGAGCACGCCCTAATTATTCTCCCGCATCCCAGACACACGAGTCTCTAGCCACACATCACTGCGATGGGTCCCGCGAACGTGCAGGTCTCTAATAAGAAGGTGCCTGTTATATATAATGTTATGATTGAGGCTCTGGACTATGAGCATAACTTGTTTTTCTATAAATATTTTCTATAAAACAAACTATAAAATATTTATATAAAAACGTTAATGTACTGGCAGTGACAAGTTGCTTGTTTTATATTTCATTTAATCACATTAATGTTATAAATTGAGATTTAGGCTACAATAATTATTTTAACTCCTACTAGGTAAAAGGAACACTGCTGTAAAAAGCATCTTATTTGTTTAAAGTGTTTGCAAAACAAATGTTATTAGACTTTTGTTCATATAGCAGTAAGCCCACTTTTAAATGAAAAAAGTGCACAATACACTACTTTTTAATGCATTATTAGTTATGTGCATAACAATGTGATTAATTGCAACTAATCGCAGACAATAATGCGATTAATCGCGATTTAGAAAAATTTAATCATTGCCCAGCACTAATGTATATAGTATATAGGCTGAGTTGGTGGGTTTTGACTGGTAGTTCATGCATTTAATTATAAGAGCCTATCCTAGTTTTTCAGGCTACAGGCGATTTACATGATATGATGTTGTAAAATTTGCATCTTTTATTCCTTGCATAACTCCCTGATATGCTAGCAACTAAAACGGTTGGTATCTTTTTGTTGGCCGATTTACATGTAAGAGTTTTAAGAAATTAAAATGGTGTGACCACACACCATGCATTGTCCTTACAGTGAATTCTCAGGTTCCAAAGAAAGTTGTCCAAACTTGCTTTTGGGAAATGGCGACATGGCTGGTGCTATCGAGCTGAAGAGGCCCATTGGAACTCATTGCCATGGAAAAAAAGCAGCATTCATTGAGAGCCATGAGAAACTCATAGCAAAGAAGAAACTGTTCATCGCCTCCATAGTCTGTCTGGTTTTCATGATTGGAGAAGTTACAGGTAAGAACTGGGCCTTTTTGGAAAAAGTATGGGGTTTACTAATATGATGAAGCCAGAATATTTGAATAATTACCATGAATGTAACATTATTTCTCATAAATATAATATACTACATTAAAAGCACATCAAAGTTATGGCAATGTTTTACCATTGAGTAGTTCACCCAAAAATGAAAATCAGCTGCAAATGTATTCACCCTCAGGCCATCCAAATGTAGATGACTGTTTCTTCATCGGAACAGATTTGGAGAAATTTAGCATTTCATCACTTGCTCAATGAATCCCCTGCAGCTGACATAAACATCACAATAATCCACAAGTGATCCACACTACTCTGCTTTCTCTATTGCTTTCTCCAGTGAAAAGTTGTCTCATCAGAATCAGGAAATATGCACAGATCAAGCACCTTTTACAAATAAAAACAGTACAAAACTATATACAATAAATGCTCGGATTGCATTTCACAATCAAGTAAATGATGATGGATTAAGCAATTTGTCATTGTAGCACAAAATTACTTGTCCAGTCCTTGACTCATCTATTAAATGTGATAACCAGGCTTTTCTGTTTTGTTCAGCCTGTACAGCACTTTTTATTCAAGTCAGTATTCACAATCCAAGTACACTTTAAAATAATGAGTCACTCTTTCTTTTAAACTACAAATGATTTATGTTGTGTCAGCTTTCTTCAAAGCAATTTGTGCCTCACTTCACAAAGATTTCTATAACACTTTATGATATAAAATATAGACATTTCAGAATGAATGACATTTACAGTTAATTCTCTATGGTAGATTATAACAGCAGATTATCTCTTGTCTACACTCTAAAAAATAAAGATTATTGACATTGATGGTTCCACGAAGAACCTTTAACATCCATGGATTCTTTAATGGTCTCAAATTCTCAAATGGTTCTTTATAGTGGAAAAAGGTTTATTTTTTTAAATGTTCTCCACACGAGGTAAGAATGGTTCTTTTAAGAGCTGTTCACTGAAAGCTTCTTTGGGGAACCAAAAATGGTTCTTCTATGGCATCACTGTGAAAGCTCCCATATGTACTGTAACCTTTGTTTTTAAGAGTGTATATCTCTAATAGTTACTTATTTCTAATTCGCTGCTGTTCTTGTGATGCAGGTGGTTATCTAGCACATAGCCTGGCCATTATGACTGATGCAGCCCACCTTCTGACTGATTTTGGCAGTATGATGGTCAGTCTTTTTTCCTTGTGGATCTCCTCAAGACCACCAACCAAGATAATGACCTTTGGCTGGCACCGATCAGGTAAGTCCATCCCAGACTTCCCACCTCAATCTTATCAAATAACATGTGGCATACCTTGTTGATGCTGAAAATGTGAAATCTAAATCATGCATATAAATGAAATAAATATTTTGCACAGAAATATTATAGAAATATATATATATATTTAAAATAAAAAGACAATTTTTGCTCACCTTCATGTTGTTCCATATCCATATGCTGTTGTTTTCCATGCATGTAACTAAGTATAATTTAATTACATCACTTTTTTTTCCATACAACAGTCGTTTATAGTGAACACATTTGTTTGTCAAACCCCAGAATCAGCATAAAAATACATAATTACATTATTGTTGTGCTATATTCTACATCTTCTAAAGTTATAGGAAAGCTTTTGATGAGAAGCTGACTGAACTTTAAGCCATTGTTTTTATGTAAACTATTCCTTTAAAGCAGATTTTAAGACTTTGCTACATCCAGCCGTGATGTCAAACCATATTTGTCTCAAATGAACATCTCACAGAGATTCTGGGAGCCCTGATATCTGTGATGTCCATCTGGATCGTAACTGGGGTGTTGGTGTACCTTGCCACTGAGAGGATAGTAAAAAATGATTATGAAATTGAAGGCCATGTGATGCTCATCACCTCAGGTTGTGCAGTCGTGGTCAACATCATGTGAGTAGACGAACGCTGGAATTATAAGAAGCTAAAGTTGTAATAGTTTAGGTATGATTATGTTGGCTTGACAAGTCTACTATTTAGGTTGCTGCTGCTGCTTCTTTTGAGACCAATTTTAGCAACACACTAAAACATGCTAGCGATATGCTAAATAAATCATGCTTCAAACGGGTTTGCAACATAATATAGACTTTCTCTGAGAAAAATCTTCAAACCTCAAGCTATTCAAAGTTTATTTAAAACAAGGCTTTCTCAATCCAGCATCAAAATATGTTATCAAACTTCAATCTACTTTTTATATAAAATCCAATTGATTAGAAATACAGTCAAAATTCAGAGATTTAATTAGAAATTGTGGAATGTACGGACACTTAAAAATTAGAATTTGGATAAATTGATATGCTTTTGTGTGCATTATTGTTTCTATTCCAGAATGGCCTATATTCTACACCATTCCACGACCTTCCACAGTCATGGTTCAGGCTACCACAAGATTGATGAGAATGGGATGAGCCCTGTGGGCCATGGCCACTCCCACAGCCTCCTGGGTAATCATGGGAACACCAGTGTCAGAGCTGCATTTATTCATGTTTTGGGGGATCTCTTACAGAGCTTTGGAGTGATGGTGGCTGCCATCATAATCTACTTCAGGGTAAATGAACACTACTATAAAGGATCATCCTAAAAAATGTGTCTTGTCTCTTTTAAGCCCTTAAAACCCAATACAAAATGGAATTCAGTCCAATTAACTTCCATTTACCAATGAATCAGAATAATTTGTGTAAATAATAGATGTGAAAGTTGTTTCGTTTGGAGGCAATACATACATTTTTCTTTTAGATTAGTGTTCACTGATGAATCATGAACAGTAAAAGTCATTTCTAAAGGCAAATAAGGTCAATTATATTGTTTTAGAAAAATCTAATTTAATGGTATGCAAATAGTTTAATCATGAATATTAACTGTATATTTATGGTGGTGGGTGAGGAGATACTCCCTGACAATGTAAAGCACTTTGAGTGTCTAGAAAAGCACTATATAAATGTAAGGAATGATTATTATTATTATTATTGTTCATTATTTTGAGAAAGAAAATACACTTCTGTTTAAAAGTCAGTAAGTCATTACTTTATTCAGCAGAATGCATTAAATACGTTAAAGTCTTTAATATAAAAATAAAATACTTAATTGCTGTTCTTTAGAACGTTTAACAGTCCATAAAAAATATACAGCAGACAGCAGCATAACTTTTTCAACGTTGATAATAAGAAATTGAGCACCAAATTTCTGAGTGATTTCTGAAGAATCATGAGACACTGAATATTCAGCTTTAGCATTACAGGAATAAATTCTATAATAAAATAGAAAAGTTATTTTAAATTGTAATAATATTTCACAATATTGCTCTTTTACTGTATTTTCGATCAAATAAATGCAGCCTTTAAAAAATCGTACTGACCCCCAACTTTTGAACAGCAGTGTATATAGCCTGCCCTTTCTTTTAGATTATTTATTTATTTGAAATCAATTTACATTATTTTATAAAGGGAGACGAAACTGAATTCTTCCATGACTCTAAAAGCACCTGAGTTTCTTCTGACATCTAATTCAATTTGACACTTTGCAAAGAACCATCTGATTTGGTTCTTTAATGCATCAGTAACTTCTATTCTCTCTCACGCAGCCAGAATACAAAGTAGCCGATCCCATTTGCACTTTCCTCTTCTCTGTGTTCGTCCTGGGCACTACCATTACCATCCTGAGAGATGTCTTCCGCATTCTCATGGAGGGTAAATTTGCACATTTAATAATTAAATTACAGTTACCTTATTCTTAATTACATAATATATGCATGTATTGTTACATAATACATGTGGTTTAATATTCTCTATTTAAAGGTGATGATACTCGTCTTGCCTCTATCCTTGTAAATTCAGTGTCATTTGCCTGTGTTCAGGGGCCCCCAAAGCAATAGAGTTTAATTCAGTGAAGGAGGTGCTGCTATCTCTGAAAGCAGTGAAGGCCTTGCACAGCCTGAATATATGGGCTCTCAACATTGGCCAGAGTCTGCTGTCTGTTCACATAGCTATTGGTAAGTTCATTTAATAACATTTGCTTCACAGTACAATTATAGTGTCACAGTTCTTTTACTGTTCATTGGTATTCTTCTTTATGCAAATTATTAATTTAGGTTATCTAAATGTATTGTTATTTTTATTTATTTATTGATAAGGATATTAAATGCTATGTTAAAGGTGTCCTTTTAGTGTCGCGTGTCCAAAACACTTACTGAATTAATTACTGGACATTTTATTTGGTACATTATTTTATTTTATTACAAGTGTGAAATAAAACATAATTTTTTTAAAAAATATTTGTATTATATATTTATTATATATATATTTTAAATATTTTTTATAATGAATTCTTATTGTTCAAATATTTTATGTTTGTTTTCTGTGAATATTAGTAAAATATAAATGTGTATAGCCCCCCACTTATCACCATTACATTCTATATGGGTTAAATCAAATGTAATTTTACCTAGATTTTGTTTTACTTTTACAGTCATATTTATGTAGGAGTAGAATATAAATAATGAGGAATTTAATGGAATTTAATATTCATCTGTTTGATTATGATTATTTGTGGTTAGTAATGTTTGCATCAAGGTCAGTATTTCAAAATTAGTTTACACAGATCACAAAATTATATAGAATTTTCTATATTTCTTCATAAACATTGACCCAACGATCAAGTCCTGAAAGCTGACAAAGAGAATCCAATCAAACAAATGAGACCTGGGAATGACCCTAAATCCTTTTGCATTTCAATTCATTTTAATACTAATATGATACAAATACTCTTATACAAAATATTACTAATGACATAGTGAAATATTATACTAATATCTGCATACTAATATGACATAAAAATATGAACATTGAAGCTCAGCATCATCTATTTAGATAACCATTTTTTTCTCCCAAGAGGAGAATGCTGACCCTCATAGTGTCTTAAAGGAAGCCACTGAACTCCTTCAGGCCAAATTTGGGTTTAACAGCACAACCATTCAAGTGGAACCTTATTGTGAGGACATGATCCACTGCGGCCAGTGCCAGGACCCTATGGACTGAGTTGTCCAAGTGCACCGGTGAGAGGAGGATGCCTGTATAAAATGTATGCACACATATTAAGCTTCATTGAGGGTCCAATCCAGAAATGGAAACACTGTGCAAATCTATCATCTACATATCATTACGAATATGTACATGCCAAATGCATTTCTATTGATTACCAAAAAAAAAAAGAAAAAATATTTCACACTGTGCTATCTTAAAAGTGCATCTTCAGCATCAAAAATGCATCGGTTTATGGAAGGAATAGCTTTAAAATGAAGTGGTGATGTTAAGCTTAACATACTGTATGCAAAGATAAACTGAACTGAGTGGCAGCACATAAATATGAGGCCTGGAGGCATCACTGTGAGCCTTTTTATTGTGACTTTGCTTTAAGTTATGCTTGGCCGGTTGGCATCGTACATTACAGCAGAAGTGTACTGTAATTGCCCATGGTCTTGGGAGAGTAAAAGATGGGTATTGATGTGACTTCCTTAAAAACAATTAAATGGGGTTTATTATGCCCCATCCAGCCTTGCGTCTGCTGTCAGCTTGGTTCTCTAATCAATGTGAATGTCCACCAAACTGCGGCATGATGTTGTAGGGCTTAAAAAGAGATTATGGTCAAGTGTAATTATGGATTTTGTTGGCAATCTCTTACTGTCTTGTCTAATGGTACAATACTATTTGCAAAAGCAGGCAAGTGATTAACTATATTCTTCCTCACTGGCTGCGATAGTGAAGGTGCTGTTGTGGTTTTCATGTGGTTTTTAAAGAACAGTGGAAATAAAATGGCTGATGAAGGAAACAACGAAGAGTGATATTAAAGGTGAAGTGTGTAATTTGAATGTGTAATTGATTAAAAGGGACCAAATAGTTTTTTTCAATCCTGAAAAAAAAATCACAATTGCCGCAAAAATAGTAAGCAAAAACAATGTTAATAAGAAGAAATTATAGCACCAAATGAGCATACTAGAATGATTTCTGAAGGATCATGTGACACTCAATCATATATATACACACACACACACACATTCTACAAACCCCAAATTTTCTTCACGCAGTATGCAAATATCGGTTTACAGTATAGCTGACAATTTGTGGATTATACCCCAGCAGAAAATTAGTTGGGTACTTGATATATATGATATTTTAACATTTCCCAGACTCATTATTTGAGTATTAGACTGTCAAAAGTAATATAAAATGCAATTTTATACCATATGTAGATAAGTGGAAGCCACTTCTTGATTTATACATACAGTGTAGTACTAACATACTAAAAAAATTCTGTATGTATAGAATATCTTCATGTAGTACATTTGCAAAATGTGCAGTATACAACAGAGCACTGCAGTTTCCCAGCATTCCATCCATTGTGATGAACAAACCGGTAGCAATATAAACTATCATTTTTATAATTCCCTTTTGCCTCATTACTTGAAGAAACTGTTGAAAGTAAAGACATTTTTACATACCAATTAATTAAACCCTAGAATATACAGTGCATACTGCAAAGCAGTATTAAATATTCCATTCTAAACATATAGCCAAGCTTAAACAACAACACAAAAGGAGTGGAAGAAAAAACCTGTTTGGAAGCAATCATTAATTTTGCAGTCACATTAGACCGTGTTAGTACTGGCACAGAAATTACAAACTTCACTTTGCTAGGATGCTGTTGTGGGTCACTCTTGTTTGTCGAAGTCAAGCATGCTACATTCTACAGACATCCCACCCTCCATACATTGTCTTCAGGATCTGTCCAGCTGTGGTCTGCGATGAGGTATAGGAAAATAGTTTTGCCTCTGGACACAAACACACACGTTTTGCACAGAATTTCCATCTCTGATCTCGCCACACTGCCGCAATGACTCTATGACATTCCAGCAAGTGGTGCAACATTTCTCATATCTCTGCAGTTCAAAACTGAGGTCATTGCAGCAACATACAGTAATGAAGCACATTACTTCTGAATGTCTTTTAAAAAACATTTTCCTTTTACAACATGGTTTCCTCTCCATTCTTATTTCTAATTTTAAGAGCCCATAAATGTTCACTAATTTTTCATTTACACTACATGTGAACATTATATATAAATAAAACCCCGAATATGATTTTAGACCAATAAATTGATAATTTTTGTGATTTAAAGCTTGCGTGTACTTATAAAATGTAGCCATTGTGATCTGTTGTGGCATTGTGAGAGAGTTTTAAGGGTTTGCTTGCATGATTTCTTTCTTTTTTTAAAGTGACGGTCAATCATCATTCATAAATTATCAACCCAACGACATCGCAATCTCACTCAAATTTCATTCAATTCTATATTTTGGCTATTTGTTTTAATAAAATGGATCTATATTTTAAACATGAATATCACAGCCATTTATAAAACCGAAAGAGTGAACAAAATGATATTATGAAAGGACCAATGCATAAGTAATATATTTTTGATAATGTTGGGGTTGATGTGCCAAAACTGCATTAAAATTTTTACTTTTAGAAGGACCACAGTGACAATTTACTGTGATTAAGAGAGTCATTTCTGTTATGCTGGACATTTAACCATTTCTATGAAAGGGATTAGCAACCTTTCATAATATATATATATAGAATTAAAACACATGTACTGAAAATGTACTGCATAACAGGAATAACCTGCATGTGTTCATATACTTCTGATTTGAAATGTTTTTAATCTGAATGTTGTTGCAAGACCAACAAAAGATTTTAATCCAGGAAAATGTCTTCCTACTTGCATTTTTAAACATCTACGGTTGTATAGCTCATCTAACCTTACGTCTCTGGGGAACAATCAATAATAAGATATTCTTAAATTCAAGTAAAATACATAGGCTTCATAGTCACACAACATGAAAACCCTCCTAGTATTATTTGCTAGAACAAGTCGGAGACTTGCTTTGAAAATCGCACACACAGCATCACAACTCAAGGTAAAATGACTATGACATATCAAAAATCATTTTCAGATGCAGGTGCACTTAACCTAATGAAAGCTTCAAAACCGATAGCAGAGTGTGAGATTGTACATCATTGTCATGTTTTTGACACATTCTGCATTTTGTTTCATGAACTGAAAATAGTGTTGTTCTGTGGAAACTGGAAATAATTTACATGATTATTTTTGTTGTGCCTCAGATTTGTGTATGTGTACAGTATATAAATTTGCTTCTTGTATAAACGTGTGTCTATAAAAGTCATGTGTGTAAATGTTTTATCCTTTATGTGACCACAAAAAGCCACTATATAACCAGAAACTAATGATAGATATTTAATTTTTACATGCTATTAATTTTCTATCTGTCACATAATGTGTATGATCTTTGTAATCTGTAATAAAATCATGCAAATCAAACTTTTGCAGTGTCTTTCACAAGAATAATTACACCATGTTCTATTAATTAGTGTTGAATATGCAAAGCAATTTTATCTATTTTATTTTATTTAATCTAATCTGACAGACCAAAGCAGCATTAAACTGACTGGCACCTCTCCAGATTCTCATCACTGGAGTTAATTACATTCACTCAGACAAAATTGAGGTGATGAATTATGAGGCGGGTATCAAAGTGCTCCTGTCTTAACGTCAGAGTGCTATTGGTTCAGGGACAACATTAACTCATATGCAGGAAATTATCAGCAGAGTCCATAATGCCCTTACAACTCTGGCTAGACCTGAGTAAGAAGAATGTATAAGCCAGAAAACAGGTAATAAAGACTTGAAATAGTAGGGTAGGAATAACAATAATGGACAAGAAAACTCTGGAATGGTTCTGCCAAAAATGAACATTTTGACTACTTACCCTCATGTCTTTCCATACCTGTTTGACTTTATTCATTCTGTGGAGCACAAAAGGTGACATTTTCACACATGTAATGGCCACTCTTTTCCATATAAAGAAAGTGATTAGGGATCTGGTTTCCAAAGCATCAAAACGACCAAAAGTTCAGAAAATAACAAGATCTTAATGAATTTACTACAGTACTTTAGCCAAATTTAGGTTCATTATAATCTTCTCACCTTATTGGCAAGGCTGCACTGTGTTTGGACATGTAATCGTCAATGATTGGTCAACTTGCACTGACATCAGAATTAACATACTGTATCTAAAGGCCCGATATTTGAATTTATGTAGATGAGCATTTTTATAGAATGAAAAAACATTTGTTTTCGTGTTCCACAAAAGATATAAAGTCAGGTTTGGAACGACATGATGATGACGGTGTTTAATTTTTTTGTTACTATTCCTTTAAAATTAAGATTCAGGGTAAGACAGCTTAAGCTGTAACGGGGGAAAAAAACATCTTGATATGATAGCTAAGAGAACAGGCTAGCAAATATCAAAGATTCAATCCAGCGTTCTCACACTAAATGTCAAGATGAATGTGTTTGATCATTATATAGCACTGACCTGGAACAGGAGGAAACGGAGAATAATGCTCCCTGTAATTGACACGGGTATATAAGTGCGGAGGATTTCATTCTCCAAACATACTTTGGAAAAAAACAACGTGTTGAGACACTAAACTTAACAACACAAACAGACCTTCTATCTGAGCTTGAAAATGGTGCAAAGAAGTTCAAATGGTTTTCCTCTTTGTACAGTACTAAAAACCAAAATGCACAAAATTATAAAAACAGGAATATGCAGAGGCTTATCAAAATAGTTTTCCTTCTTTCGATATAAGTTAAGGATAAAAAGTGTGCATTCACTCTTCTAAAAATAAAAGTCTCTCAGCCTATTAAGACAGCACAGTCCATTTCAGGATAAAGCTGAGAGGGTGTGAGGGTGGAGACTAGTGCACTTGTACTGTATCCGCTGTGCTGTGACGGACAGCTGTTGCAGATTCAGGGGGATCCTAAGACTGGAACATGGCACTAAACTGGGCTTGAGCTTCACGCAACTGCTTGAGCATCAAAGAGCTGCTCAGTCCACGTGCACAGTTCACACGCACCAAACCTGACTGCCCACCTGACAGGATCCAGTTGTATGCATCCATGTTTGGGTTAAAACGGACCTGAGAGAATAAAAACACATTTTCTTAAAGGGGACATAACACGCACAGTTTCTGCCAATCTCATGTTAATCTTGAGTACCTATAGCATAGTATTGCATACTTCATAGCACCGAAGATTCTTTAGTTTCATCTCATTTATAGAAGACAGATACAGCTTTATGATTCTCTGTGAAAACAGCCGAGCTCTTGGAGGCGTACCGTGGGCGGAGCTAAGAGTCATAAGAATGCAAAGAATTATGGGAACTTGCGTCCACTCTTCCCATAATCCTGGGTTCTTTGGGAAGCTGAACATCTTTATCTTTCCTTCACAACCAAAATACAAACCCTGGAGGAGTGTATTTAGCATAGAAATACTCCGTCGTACATCCAAATAGTTAGGGTTAGGGTCTAAACTTTGGCCATGTTTAGCATGAGAATCCAACTCTTTAACAGTGTTAAGAACTCAGAATGGTTGAAAATGCATTAGTTGATTTGACAGCACTAGTATACTGTATACATTATTACAATTTTATTATATGCATTACAAAAATTTAAAAATTTTATATTAACACTTTCCAGTTCATTTTTCATATTTTACAAATTATAATATCAGCATAACATTATGAGTGAACATTACATCAATAAAATTCAACTGGGCATTTATTATGACCCTTCTAACTATTCCTTGTAGAGCAGTCTTATTCAGAAAAACTCCCCTTCTCAATCTACACAGTCTGCTTTCCTGCTCTCCTCCCATCATCCACTCTAGATCCAGAGTGACATTTACTTAACTTTACAGGCCATTAGCTTCCGTCCATCTGGCTTAACTGTCAGCAAACCAGCCGCTCTTTCTTTCTCTTTCACTGGGCTGTGCAAATACAGCAGTGCACTGACACTGCTACACATAACTATTGCTTATCTAAAACCAGTAACAATACAGCTAATACAGGTTCAGTCTACACAGGGTGATTGTTGTACAGGGTGAACATATTTAGAACTAAAATCTTATATTACATGGTGAAAGTATAAATTATTATTATAATTTTTTTACATAGCGCTCTTGAATACTTGATTTTGATTGGTCTATGGCAGACCCTGTGGTCTAGTAGGTTGTCAACTACTGCTAAAAATTCTCCTTGGGTTTCAGACGTTATCCTGACATAAAGCATGCATTAAATGCATCTGGCATGCAGATTGTCAGGTTATTTCACAGCTCTACATTGATAGGGTGCTGTAGGTGTCAGTGAATGCCTCAGCTGCGCTTGTGTGCTGCTGTATAGATAAATGCAATCTCACCTTGTAGAGCGCGCTCAGTGGCATCTGGTCCACTTTAGCAACACCTTTGACCTCATGATGGTGCAGGTGCTTCATCATGGGCCTAGTTTCACTCTTAGCAAAGGTCCCCTGAGATAGAGAGAGTAAAAAACAAAAACAAGGTGTGAACTCCCACACCAGAGTTAAGTGACCACTAGATAAGTAGACATAGCTTTACTGTTCCCACGATTATTATAGTGGGTATCACCGACTACTTCACATTACAATCCATGTCACATTCAAAATGTCACAATATCATAATTAGATCACTACTGAAACCCAGCACATCTAGTTTCAATCTATCATCTCGCAGTTTGATTCAAAAAGTAAAGTTGAACGTGTATACATTTTTCTTTTTTCCATTTAATGCTGCCCTTCAGGAGCTACAGAAGATCCTTACATATTTCCCAGAAGACAAAATAAGTACAATTTACCATAATCTCTATATTTGAAAAGCATGGTAAGCCTAAATAGATCGTAGAACCATTGGCACCAATGGTTTGTTCAATCAACTTTGCTCACAATGCTTTTTGAGAAACGCAACCCTGGCCTGTTCCAGACCGTGGCCTTAAAGTGGACATGTGCAGTGTGCCGTGGATGGACAGACGGATGGGGGTGGAGCGCTGGAGCATGAGATAGCAGAACAGATGGAGCATCTATGTGATGGGGGGTAGGCCTCCAGGCAGGCATGACTTTAAATTAATGAAGGGTGCAGAACTTAATCAACATATTAAACATATGATGCTGGAAAAGAGAGAGAGGGGTGCCACTATGGTAACATGCAGATTGCACTCATGGGGTCTCCTGCACTCACTCAGGTGTGCTGGGAAAATAGCTAAGCCAATAAATCCAATCTGGCCATGGCACCTGCACAGCCTGTGTGTAATGATCTGTGGAACAGGCTGCAGTACAAAGTCGCTATCACACACAGCTCATACATAAAGAGCTGCTATCATATTCACACATTAAAGAGGACACTAATGGATTTTTACATGGTCTTGCAAACACATACATAGCAGTCAACATTTTACACATGAAAAACATACAGAAAATCAGAAGCATATTTTCATATCAGCACGTCCTTCCCACTTTCAGCAATTTACACCCATTTTACTGAACTATAAAGGTTCCAAACCCACAAGACTTTAGTTAATCTTCTAAACACATTTTTTTACGAAACCTGAGAAATTTTTGTCCTTCCATTGAAAGTCTAAGTAAAAAAAATAAAAATACCTAAAAAAAAGACACAAAAAGGTCATAAAGGCGTCAAAAAACTAATCTATATGAATCAAGACGGTCTAATCCAGGTTTTGTGAAGAGATACAATCCCTTTATATGGTGAACAGATTTATTTGAGGCTTTTATCTATGTATGCGTGCTTTCACATTAATAAAAGCTAAAATTATATAAAGCAATCATATCTTTTCAGAAGACTTGGATTAAATGGCAAGATATGGATTAATTTTTCAACGCCTTTATGAACTTTTTGGATCTTTTATGATTTGCTTACCTGGTTTTTCGTTGGAGGGACAGAAACTTCATCAGGTTTTATTAAAAATATTTTCATTTGTGGTTTGAAGGTTAACCAAAGGCTATGGGTTTGTAATGGCATGAGGGTGAGTAAATGATGCCAAAATTGTAATTTTGGGGGGAACTGTGTGTCAAAAATTTAGCCAGTCACATAAAATGACACCTCCAGATAAACCTAATATGGCCAGCACCAGCCTGCTTTTCAATAAAACAGCTATGAATATTAATATTAAAATAACCTAATTTTCTGTAGCTCACAATTTAGAGCATGGCAATAGTATGTGTTCGATTCCCAGGGAAACCAAGAACTTATAAAATGTAAATGTGTGCCCTTAAATGAAGCATAACTTGCTTTGGATAACAGTGTCTACCAAATGCATTATCTGAGATCTATACTCCCATAATCTGATTTCCTACATCAATTCCTAATCACGGAGACCTTGACAATGATGGAATTAAACAATGACTGCACAAAAGTCTTTTTTTTGTGTTTGTTTCTCACCAGGTCCAAGTCATGAAAGTGGAGATAGTACTTTCTGATTGCTCCTTTGTAGCTCAATGGCTCCTTCCTAGGATTACTTGCAGCATTTTCCACTTCCTCCTCTTCCTGTTCCTCATCTCCAGGCCTCTGACCGGGTTCAAACTGGATCATGTCAGTCCTGTACACGGACTATGTGGGTTGAACAAAGTAGTCAATGTTAATTCAAGGTTTGCACATGTGGGAATTTAATTAATGATAAAGAAACTTACATATCTCCGTCGTCTAATACAGCTGGGATCGGTGTCCATTTCAGGAAGCAAACTAAATAAACAATCTCCTCCATTGTCGGCAATGGCAAAAGTATTTATCCAGTCAGACATCGAAAGGCTCTGAAAAAAGTTGTTTTGTCATCATTAAAACATTTTGTCAATACTAAACCATATAGAGATACTGTGAAATGTCTACATACCCAAATAGTGGGTTTTCTAGAAACCACAAAGTAAGGCTTGATTCCAAAGTAACCTGAATCAAAATAGTGAACTCCATGTTGTCCAAACCTACACATAGCAACAGAAAATGATGATTTAGTAAAAATATGATTTTAAAACCTCATACAGTATATTCAGAAGAGCAAAATGTTTGTGGACTGACGTAGCAAAGCAACACTCTGGAGCCATCAGGATGCCGCTCCAAAAGAGGGGCCAGTACACTTCAGGGGACAAGCAGCGCTTTACTGCCAGAAGAGGCACGTAGGTTTTTCTCACATCCCACATTTTTGCCATGCGGTCATCTCCGACTGTCACCAACAAATTACTGCCAACAACAGAAGACAGAAACATAATATAATTCCTGCTTTTTTTATACCTCATCACAATTAAAGAGAGATATACATACACACACACATATATATATATATATATATATATTTTTTTTTTTACTAGTATTCACACTTCAGAAATGCAAGTGATCTTGTTAATATAACTAGCCACATGCTCTACAGTTACACTACATTTCAAAAGTTAAAACAGTGTTTTGAAACATATTTATCAATTTTCTATTTGAATAGATTTAAAAATGTATTTTGAATATTGCAAATGACAGAAAACTTATTTATTCCTGCGATGGCAAAGCTGAATTTCAGTCCATTGTCCAACATTATAATATGCTGTTGGTACTCAAGAAAAAATATTCCTTGATCAAGGCTGAAAACATTGTGCTGCTTAATATTGTTGTAGAAACCGAGACATTTTTTTAGGGTTCCTTTGATAAACAAGAGAAAAAAAAGCATTTATTTGACATATACATTTTTTGTAACATTATAAATGTCTTTGTCAATTTTGATCATTTTGATGCATCCTTGCGGAATAAAAGTATTTATTCTTTAAGAAAATCCTGTTGAACCCAAACTTTTGAACACTGTCTGATTTGTATGGCATGAACTATCTCTGGAGCAACTATTCAGATAACTGAGAATATTCTGAGAACTTTAGATAATGTCCTTGCACGATTCTCTCAAAGTTGTGAACAAAAATTCTTCCAGTAAAGCTAACAGAATATTTGTTCAAAGTTATCTGTCTTTAATAACATTGTCAAAACGTCAGCACAAGATTATTTATACATTATGAACAATTTTAATTGAACATTCAAAACATAGCATTTTTAAAATGTACTAATTCACTAGCACTAACACTTAAAAATAACATTCCCATAACGTTTGTACAGTTATGAAAATGGAGCATTCCCTTAAAGGGTTAGTTCACCGAAAAATGAAAATTATGTCATTAATGACTTACCCTCATGTCGTTCCAAACCCGTAAGACCTCCGTTCATCTTCGGAACACAGATAAGATATTTTAAGATATTTTAGATTTAGTCCGAGAGCTCTCAGTCCCTCTATTGATAACCTATGTATGGTATACTGTTCATGTCCGGAAAGGGTATTAAAACATCTTCAAAGTAGTCCATGTGACATCAGAGGGTCGGTTAGAATTTGTTGAAGCATCAAAAATACATTTTGATCCAAAAATTACTACTTTATTCAGCATTGTCTTCTCTCCCGGTTCTGTTGGGAGCGCGTTCAAGACGCTGTTGACGTGTTTTCTGGTGCGCCGGATAACAAAAATAACACGTCAGCAGTGTCGTACGTCAACTGTCACAGCAGTCGCACTCACAACAGACCCGAGAACGACATGAGGGGGGAGTCATTAATGACATAATTTACATTTTTGGTGAACTAACCCTTTAATGTTGTCTCTAACGTTTTTTAAACATTTAAAAAACTAGACATTATTAATGCTTTGAGCTGGGTTGAAGTTAAGTGCTTACAACATGTAGAGATCAAACTAGTAAGCTTCTAGTTGCAAGCCTTAACCACTACACCACACCATTCCAAAAAAGAAGAGGAATCAAGGCTGCTGTGAGCTAGCGTCCTGTCGATTATCTGGAAGAAAACGATGTCAATTCAGCATGTGTACTTCTCTACACCTCCAACCCTCTTGCTTGAATGCTTGGAATTTTGTGCATTGTGTACAAATTGCAACACCTCAGGGAAATGACACACAGAGACTCTTCTGCTTTTTCTGAGGTTGAGGTATATCTGAATTCTACACAAGCGGTCACGTTTTGAGAGTATAAAGAAGAAGAAAAAAATATCCAAACACAAGAAATCTCCACTTGATTTCACGAGCCCCCTGTGGTGAGTGGGAGAGGATGTCATTTTCTAAATGAACTTCTCTAATGCCACTTACAGGAGCCTCTTATAAGGTCACACTGCTTTAAATGTAAGTGCTAAGAGCAGGCTGCTGAAACAACCTGATTGGAATGGTAATGTATTTGATCTAGACTGCTTATCGGTTACTAAATGAGAAAACTTAATGGGTGGACTGTATCATAGCATGAATATCATTCAGCTAATGTCACACATGAAGATTTAAATACACTATGAATAACAATCAAATAAATAACACTGGATGCGACAATCAAATATATCAGGCATTACAAAAGGTGTAGTGGTCGACCGATATTGTTTTTTTGAATGCTGATATCTTGGAAAGCAGGGTCGATAGCCAATATGTATATGTATATATATATATATATATATTTTTTTTTTTTATTATTATTATTAATATTTAAGAAATTTTACATAATTTGACAATGGATTAAAAAATAAATGTGTAATATAAACATACTTATACTTTAGATGACAACGTATTTTTCACAAATAAATAAATAAATAAATAAATATTTAATACAAATATAAATAAAAAGGAAGTAACCACTGTAACCAAAAGGGCACTCAATATTCTGGGAAGTTTGTGTGCATTGGGAATCATATTTTTCAAATAAAGCCAGGGTAACTCATTTCACATACAGCACACAGGGAAAATAACATGAAAATGACAGTGGGCAAATGCATAAAGTGCAGCATAATTTGAAATCACAAGTTTTTAAAGTTTAAAGCATTCAATTCACACAGACTGACCATCACACAGAGAACACGCGATCATGCTGGATAAAAATGCACACTTCACAAGATCTCACAGCTAGATTTGAATAGAAGTTTGCAAGGTTTGTGAAATTAAATATTCATTAGCCATTCAAAGATTTGTTTAAATTATATAAATGCATATTTGCTTAATGCTGTATTGTAATGTTTGCCTTTCTATTACTAATAATATAAAAAGTAACTGTTATAATACTTTTTGTATACATGTATTCCTTGTAACAGTTCTATGATTAGTAGATATACTTCTAACTGTATTAGACAGAACTCTTAACAATGACAGTAAACAAGAGAGAATTTGAGCACTGTGTGCACTCAGGCGCTGCCTTTCTCATCGCTTTCAAAATAAAAGTCCCGCCTCAAACACATCAGCCAAGCAGAAAAACGTAGTATCGTCCGATGAAAAATGCCAAATATCGGTTTTAGTGGTCAACCACTAAAAAGGTGTTAGCATAACAATATTTTCACAGTTTATATTTTAGTAATATCAAGAATCTCCTTTTTAAACAAATTTATGCTAACGTTTAAACCAATTAAGATTTTAAATGTTTTTCTCTTATGCTAATCAGGGCTGCATTCATATGATAAAACAGTAATATTGTAAAATATTATCAAAATCTACTTTCTATTTGAAAATATTTTGATATGTAATTTATTCCTGTGACTGTAAAGCAGAATTTTCATTGGAAATTACTCTAGTTTTCAGAAATCATTCTAATATGCCGATTTGGTGCTCAAGAAACATTTCTTTCTATTATCGATGTTGAAAACAGTTGTTCTGCTTAATATTTCTCTGAAAACCATGACACTTTGTTCCAGGATTCTTTAATCAACAGAAAGTTCAATAGAAAAATCTTAAAATACTACCAATCAAAAAAAAAAAAATTAACCAACCTCAGTCTGTCTAATCTTACAAATGATGCTACACTGATGATTCTTACCTTGAGGCTCTGCACCAGCACAGGGTCCTGATGTTCTCATCATGAGCATGGAAACAGTGGTAAGGGTAGAGAGACACACCACCATCTGGAGACCTGACCTTCAGTAGCATAGATTTACTAGCAAGATCCCACAAACCAACCAGACCTGGAAAAGAGAAAGTGAACAGAAACACAAACATAAAATACTGCAATATATATATATATATATATATATATATATATATATATATATCTCTATCTATATATATATATATATATATATATATATATATAAACCAAGGTATTTACAATTAGACATTTTGTTTAGATGAACAAAGAGTCCTATAGGCCAAATATATGAAATCACCATCATAGAAGCCAGCAGCCAAGAGGTTATGTGGCTTGACGTGGACCCAGTCCATAGCAAAGCACAGACCACTTTGACCTTTATGATCTGCCTGGCTAGAGCCCATCTTCAAAGTCAGAACCTTCTTCACCTGCACAAACACAACACAATAAAACAGATCATATAACACTGATCTAGAATACAAAATCCATCTGTAAAGATGAAAGAATTAATGGGGTAAAGCATTATATATATATATATATATATATATATATATATATATATATATATATACACACATACACACACACACACACACACATACATACATACATATACACACACTATTTATATCTATATGCACAAATTATAATATATAATTAATAAAGTAATTTCATTCAATTTCATGATAATAACAATTTAAAAATAGCTATTTAGTTCTGCCATCGTCCAAAAAAGTTTGAATTAATCCTCCTCTCTGCACTTAACATTTCGTTTGAGGGGCTCCTTCTACCATGACAGCTAATTTCCCTAATATCATCTCTTGGATGTGTGAAACCGTTATGTAGACTGCCCGTAAAACGGCCCAGAGGAGCCATAACCAGAACAGTTTTAGTGAAAAGTCACTTCAGCTGTGAAATTAAGCTACAGTGAAAATTACACATCAGATTTGAGCAAACCTTCCAATGATCTCGTGCAATTCATGTCAGATACTTTCAGTCTAATGCAATGAATGTGTAACACTGTGTTGAATGAAACAAAGACAGAAGTCTTATCTGTGAGAATAAGAGGCATGCTAGCGAAGTGGATATTGACCTACCCGGCATATCAGCGGTGCTTGGCTGGTTTCACCTATTGAAAAGCACATAAATGTATTCAATGGTGTGCACTTACAGATAGGAGCATTACTAGTCAACACATGACTGCATTTAATCAAGAAAAACAATCAAAGGGACAAGGATAAAATGACGTGCTTATTTGAAATAAACTGAAGTGTAAACAAGCAGCAGTTCAGCTTAATATCATCATTTAAAGGGGTCATTCAAAGGACATTTGATCTTATACCAGAGTTTATTATTATTTTCATCACAAATAGCCATGATTTAGCTTATGACAATTTTTCACTTGGTCTCTTGGACCATTAGAATTAAATGTGCTGTTTTTGCTACTTTTGCTTTAAGACTTGTGTGTAAACTGCCTATTTTCTAAATTTCCTAAAAACTACAAAATCTGGAAGTCTGAAACAGATGTCTGTGTATATATATGGTTTATAAGAGTGTTTTTTTTTTGAGTGCAAACTGTTAAAGCACTGCTAAATAACACAACATCACAACAAGACAAAGAATTTCAAAGTTCTTTAAACAGGGATTCATATTCTTAATAAACTGACAATCTAAAACAAAAGGGAAATCCTAGAGGTGGTGAATAGAGTCACGTGTATGAAAGTGTGTGTGACTGTGGACAGGCACTGTGTGTGTATATAAGAGTGCAAAAGTGATATATAGCTGCATGACTTTAGGTTGGAGCCGTACAGAGCGGTGACGGGTCGATCAGGTCGATAAAGCATCCTACCTATGATCCACTCATTCTGGCAGCATGGCAGACAGCCCTGACCAGGGGCCCTTTTTCTGGACTGACTAAGGTCTTTTTGATTGACAGGCCCAGAGGGAACAGGAGTCAGGTATTCGGCTGTAATTCATGACCTCAAACACTAACAACTGCATTGCGATGCATCTTTTTTGTCATTTCAATTATAGATCATTGCCTGATGAAAAAAAGCCAGTAAATTATCTAGGAGTCTGCGTCTCTCTAGTCACCTCTTCACGGGACACGCTTTCACTTCAGATAAAACCGATTTATAATTATCTACCATAAAACCTCCATACCTGAGAACTTAATAGGAAGCGGGAATGTGGTTAACCATTTTATCTCTAGTCTTTTTAAACTTCCCATAATTGCTACTGTGGGTTCTTTTCGATTAATAAACAAACCAATAATCAATCTACAGTACAAAAATGTTTAAATGAATGCACATGTGCTCTATACAATACAGTGATTTGCACAAAATTAGAAGAATAACAAATTAACAAAAACCTGAACATTAAACAAAGACAAGAACAAAAAAGCAATAAAAAAACGAAACAATACAAATTAATAAACAAAAAGATAAAAAAGCTAAATTAAAGATAAAATTAATAAAACAAACAAAAAGTTAAATGATAAAAAAAACATGTTCCTTTATATTCAAAATGCACAATAAATATTGACAAAACTAAAAAATACATAAAAGAAACAAATACAAATAAGACAACACACAAAAAAATAAAATAATAAAAAACAAAAACAAAATAGAGAACAAGCAAAACACTCATGCTATAAAAGCCAAAGAGCAGGACTGAGGTCAGTGTGAAGGATTGTACATTCAGTAATGAAGGTTAGTTCCCTGTGGGTGGAAAGAGTTCTTGACCAAAGCTCATTGCCGGGTCACTGACCAAAGAGTGATTCCAGCAAGAACCACAAACAGTCTGTCAACAGAAAACAGTTTCCGAGCTCATCCCCTGGCCAGTGGGGAGATGTTAAACTGGTGGAGTGTGAGAAGCAATTTCTGTGGTAATATCAGGAGAATACAAGGGGAATAAAAGAGCAGCGAGAGAAAGAATAGCCTTTGAAAGGTCATACAGCACTTTTTTAGTTGGACAATATCCACTCTATCATTCAAAAACTCATGCACATTCAACCAGGATTTCGTTCTCTTAAATTCCCTTAAGTCTCCACTAAGAATCGACGCTAACAGCTTCAGTCCTTTGAGAAAGAGATTTTTAAAGAAACCATTTGTCACATCCGAACTGCTCCTTGTGGCCTCAGGAAAGTGTCATTAGGAAATCATTAAAGCTTAGAGTAGGATCAATGAATTAGAAGCACACAAACAGAGAGAATACTACACTAGCAGCACTGAAGAAACAGACATGGTTCATTAATGAACGTGGGCAGTTGGTTTCTTATCTCTACTGGAGCAGGGGCCGAGTCTACCTCACAGAGGGCCCCAGAGGGACCAGAAGGATGGACCATATCATTACTCAATAACTAGAGAAATCTAGTACAAAAGAGGACAGTCTGAATGATAAATAGTGTGGATGGCAATGAAACGGCCTTACTAGTATATTCAGGGTAGGGGAAAGTTTATTACTCCTACTGTGTTATGAGGATGAGGATGTGCATGACATTGTATTTGAAAAAAAGTTAATTGTTTATGTTTATATATATATATATATATATATATATATATATATATATATATATATATATATATATATATATAAAATCTTGCATGAAATTTTCAGGTTTTACATGTCCATTTTTGATTAAACATTTTGAAAAAACACAATATTTATTGAAATGGTAAGTTTTTGTTATTTAAATTATTTTTTCTTTATATTTAGATAAAGAAATTTTATATTTAGATTTAAATTATATAAATCCATAAAGCCACTTGTGCTGCTTTTTTATTTTTATTTTATTTATTTATTTTGAAACAGCATTTATTTGAAATAGAAAGATTTTTTTAGCATTATGTCTTTTCTGTTACTTTCAATAAATTTAATGCTGAATAAAAGTACTAATTTAGCTCTCTCAAAAAAAACCTCAAACTTTAGATTATTTGTATTTTCAGAAATGTTTTTCAAATATAACATTTTATTCAAAGTATAAAAAATGTATAAAATAGTATAAAAAAAAAGTATAAAATATTAATATGAATTTGAGATTATTAACAAATCAATTAAGAATATAGTAAACACAATTTTGCATTACTGTATCATGAAACGATGTATTATATTGTAAAATAATGATTTCACCGGAGGTAAAGAGTGCTCTTAGGCACAACACAAAGAAGAAATGTTTCCATCATGTTTAAACAAGACTGCTACACGAGTTACAAATTAGGTCTCAGTGGTATAATGGAAAGAGTTAATGGTTCGCTTCTTACCAGGTTCAAACCTGCAAACTTTCAATTAGTAGCTTTGATCTTTAACAAGCCGACTACATCACTCAGTATAAATATATTATCTGCTCTTGAGATATGATGGATTGGTAGGCTGTATGTTCAATCAATTAAATTATGATGTGCATTTATCATGTTAACCCAAGGCTGGCATCTGGCTACAGTCAGTAAACACAGTAGTAGCAGATCAATACTAGAGGTAGAATGCCACACACACTAGTGTGTCTCTCTCACTTTCTTACATCATCATTTGTGATTGTCAAAAGGGTTTTTATAGTTAGACCAAGTCTATGGTACCTACCTCCCATGAAATGGCTGTAATTTGAATTCTGCAACATCAAAAGCAGCATAATATAACAAAATGCTTGCTATTCACGTTTCTCGCAAATAATTTTATTTAGTCAGAATACACAGATATGTTTGAATGGTCATTGGAAAAATATGCTTTTTTGCTTACAGAATGGTAAACAGCTCATAAAGCAGACTCAGTTAGGTGGAGAGATCAGTATGACTGCAGATAAGCGACATTTCACTGCTGTGAAAAAGGGGGGCTGCTAATCAAACGGCTGAAGGCAGTGAAACTCAAATA